>NW_004524689.1:4878106-4919776 GCF_000260255.1 Octodon degus
CGGGCTCAGAGCCGCGCTGCCTTCGAGTGGGCCGCGGCCGTCCCCCCAGGTCCTCCCTCGACCTAGGCGGATGGGCGCGAAAGGGAGTTGCGCAGGCCCGGGCAGCGGCGTCGAGACGACCCCAGCCCACGAGCCCCTCTAGGCCAGGCCGTCCAGCGCAGCGCGCACGTCTCGGGCGCAGTTCCGGCGCAGTCCGCGCGCGGAGCCGCTCCGCGCCCCACACCTGCCTCTGCCTGGCTCCGGTGACGTAGCGCCCTCCCATTGGTCCTAGTGGCCTGAAGGGCGGGGCCTGCGCCGGTGAGCTCACCGCCGCGCTCCGCCATTGGCCCATGCTGCGCACTCTGGCTGTGGCGGGGAGACCGCGGTACCCGGAGCCTAGCGAGTCGTTCCAGCTGCGGCTTGTGGACTTCGGCAGGCGCTGGGCCGGGCGGGGCCGGGCGGGGCGGAGGAGCGGGAAAGCGACGGCGCTGCGCAAGCTGGACCGAGCGGCAGCTGTGACCCTCGGGTCCCAGTGAGTGCGTGGGGCACTGGGTCGAGGGCGGTGGCCGGCGGGGCCGCGCGGGGGGCGGGGCCGGCGAGGCGTGGGGTGGCCGGGGGCGCGCGTGTTTATGCGCCGTGCGCAGGGAGGCCGCGCGAGGGGCGGTAGGGGTCCGCGCGCGATTCCGGCGCGCGTGGGGAGTGAGGCGCGCGGTTGTGTTTATGTTGCGCGTGGGAGGGCGTGCGTTTCCGGCGCGAGTGGGATAGGGAATGTGTTTGCTGCGTGAGTGCACGGAGAGCGGGCATTGGGGGCGTGTTTCTGGAGCCAAGGGGGTGTGCGGGAGGGAGTAAGCAAGTGCTGTTGGAGATGGCGCGTGTTTGGGCAATGAGTGGGAAGTGCGTGGAGCCTTGAGGTGTTTTTGGAGCAACCGAGGGCGAGCGGTGTGCGGGAGGGAGTGTATTGATGTGCGCGCGTGATCGTGGGAGCCAGTGCTGGGTGTGTTTCTGGAGTGGCGTGAGCGAGCGAGTGTGTTTATGTGCTGGTGCGCGGGCGGGTGGCGCGCGTGTCGGGGGCGCGCGCGGGCGGGGTCGGACGGCGTCGGAGGACTTGGTGGGGGGCGCGCGGTCGCGGGTGAGCGCCGGAGCCCCTTGTGTCCATCGCAGGTCTGCGGAGCGATGTAGGCACAGCTGGGCGCTGGACCGCGGGCTCCTCTGCGGGCCCAGGCGCCTGGCCACTGTCGCTCTGGGACCTGCGATTGGAGCAGCCCAATGGAGCGAAGGGACGCTTTGTTCCGCGTCCACAATGCGTCGGGAGTGTTGAACCGAACCGAAAGGCTTGGAAGAACTTCTGAGAGCGGGCTCTTGGTTTGCTTACCTGCAGTCGGTGCACAGGCACTTTGGGACCTGCCGAGATTTGTGTGGCGTTGGAGGAGACAGTGATGATGCTTGGGTGTTCAAGACTTTCTTGCTATCTGTAGATTGCTGCAGACATCAGAACCAGTTTTCAAGTAGTCACCAGGGCAGATTTTGGAAAGGTGCATACTCTTGCACGTCTTGATCAGTTGCCTCTCCAGAGAGTGAGGACAGTTGGGAAGTCCATTTCCCATTTTGTGCACGTTTACTTCATAGGATTCCTATTGGCCAACCTGACCACAGGCATCTGTTGTGTTTGGTTGAATGCCCTGTATTCTGCTGGCTGGGGCCAAATCCAGACGGTTTGAAACTGAACTCCCCACGAGTTTGTCTTCTGTTGGTGAAAGGTCTGTGCATAAAGGAGCCTTCCTTATTACACCTGAGGGGCTTGTTCAGTTCCCCTGCAGAACCTGGCCTAGGGTTTCCCATTGTTTGCGAAACTGGGGAAAAGAAGCACGGTGTGGTACACAGCATGTCTCCTGGTGCGTGTTTGTAGGAAATAGTTACCGTCTGAGAACCCATTAGTCAATAACAAATAAGCTTGTGTTTCTTTATTAGATTTAGAGAGTAATCATGTTTAATGTTCTAGAAAATAGCATTTGCAAGATATGCTTTTCCCAAATAAATTTAGCTTAGTAGTGGAGACAAGGAGGGAACTGATGTGAATCCCTAGAGAACCCTGGTTAGCTCATCAAGATTACTTACATTCTGGATAATCCGAGGGGAAATACAATCTTTTATCTGGGCCATGATCTCTGGCACAGCTGGCCCTGCCGTAATCCGTTCAGGTTGGATTCAACTTCTGTAGTGCATGCGTAACAGGTGGAACCGAAAATGTTTGCTTCACGTGAGAGGATAATGAAGTAAAAGAATCGGTTGACCTTGAACATTTCCCAAGTGAGAGGTGTGACGTGCTCATAGCAGCCAGCATTCAGGGTCTCTGCTCAAGAACCCATCCTGTGGCAGTGCAGGAAGTATAAATCGGGAGGAGTGTAGTTTTGCCTTAGGGAGCCATCGTTTTTCTGTTTTGGTTGTCATTCTGGTGAACTTCTGAGCTTCCGGAACTGTGGGTATGGACTGCCTGTTTCAGTTGTGTAAGGGAGAGTCCTTAGTGTGTGCATGTGACTCAACTGCACGTATGGCTGAGTTCACTGAAGACCATTTCATTCAACTTGGCCTGTGTGATTTTCCAGTTCTTCATCCTTTCTTTACTGCCCACCCCGTTTGCCCTGATGTCCACTGTGTGTCTGCTGTGTCTCCTCACATTTGAAGTGGTTTAATATTTGTATTGCGTAGATGTTTTCAAAAGAGAGAGACTCTGGTGCCGGGCTTCGTGGTTAAATGTCAACCGTGCATCCTGTCTACACAGCACGAGCCTAATATTTGGGAGTTTATTCCAGCTATGTGTTCCTTTGCCAAAAAGCTGCTGGCAGCCACATGTAGTATCATTTATTTGTGTGTCACTCCTTTTTAAACGCAATATAAGGGAGCCCTTTGAGGTCAGAAATATGCAGTGAAGCAGGATAAAAGTACACGGACTAAAGGAGAGCAGGGCAAAGGAAGATGAAGGTGAAGCGAAGCAAAGCGGAGCTGCTACGGCACTCGTTTATAAGGTCGTCCTTGCTTTCTAGGGATAGGCCCTGGATTGTGTTCTGTGCTGTTGGCGGTTATAGAACCAGCAGTGTGCGGTCAGTTCCGTCTTTGCCGCCCTTTACATGGAGCGCATTGTTTTCTTCTCCACGTACAGTCTGACAGCCCTCAGTAACGCGATGAAGGGAGAGAGCAGGGTGAGTGTGTTGGGTGGCAGTGGAGGTCCCCCACTAGAATTAGTCACACTGAGGATTCAGGAAGCGCTCCTTAGTCTGTTAGGTGACATAAGTCGGTATTTTCACCTCCTGTCGGGAGGATGCCAGCGCTCTAATTCTGGTGATCTGGGAGGGTCTTTGTTCTTCTCCAGTGTGCCTACGTGGGGGTTAGTGCACAGCCGACGGGTAGGGAGATGTCTGCCCTTAGGAAAGTTCCTCTCCGGGGTCTAAGCAGTGAGCAGGGAACCCTTTAAGGCCGTGGTGTGCTTCCTTGTAAATAATGGCTTTAATAATATGATTACAGGGAGGATGGCAGTGCAATCTTTATTTTTTGATGTTTCACTTCAATATCATAGTATTTTCAAAACTAATTTTATGTACTAAGGTATTAGTTTTGAAAATACTGTGATACCTATTTAACATTGTGTTACTCTCGTAAGTATTGACAATAGACCATAGCCTTAGGCGCCAATGTGGAGAAATCAGCCCATTTTAAAGCACCTACTACCTAGCAATTGTTTAGCAAATTGCAGCTAATAAAATTAATTTGAAGATGGTACTGTATAGCAGGAATTTAACCAGGGTAAATGTTTGTAGGAGTTGAAGTGCTGATCATAAACTTACTGTGATTTTGTGAAATGGAAAGTGATAAGTATGTAAATTTTCCCATTAAACCTAATAGTTGTCAGCTGATGAGATGAACCAAGCGCTCTCGTTTTGTTCTAGCCTGGCTTTGATCTCCCTCGCATCTCTTCACCAGCCCTCCCCACCGCTCGCTCACATGCACCCTTGGTTCCTGCTGGGCCTTCAGCCCCCACCCTCCGCGTCGTCTGACCTTATTCTCAGAACTTCTCGCACACCGTACCTGTGGTCCAGCCTCGTCTGTTCAGTGTAGCCTTGTGAGTTGCTAACTCACGCACAGACTTCCCGTGGGCTTCCGTTCTCCTCCGATACGTGTCTTGTTAGGATGTTGCATTTGACAGTAGCCAAAGCCCGAAAGAGTTAAGACAACTTCCCCATGTGTGTAATTCAACAACAGATGGTCCCCTGTTAGGCTAGAGCTTATGTACCTTTTCTGGCTTTCTCGTTTCTTTGGGTAATCTACATTGAATCAGGTTTTAAATAAGGGTGACAGCTTGTTTCTGCCATAATTTATCCCATATTTTATGGTGAAATTCTCATTACATTTATGTTCTGCTACAGTATGTATTTAATGATAGTAAGTTTATTTGTAAGTAGAACTTTATTTAGCAAAAGGATCAACATTTCATTTAATCAACTCACTTAATATCTGTCTCTCAGCTGCACATAACAAAACTGCAACCCAGATTGGCTTTCAAAAGTGAATTTATTGAATCTTGTGAAGCCTGGATTTGAAATTTTCCTTAGATCTCGCTGGGTCCGGTGCTGAAGTGATGGCATTGGGAGTGTCCCTCGTCCTCTCTCGGCTTCCCTCTGCTCTTGGCCTGACTCCCAGGCAGGTGTTCCTGTCATGGCAGCAGGATGGCTCAGTCCCAGCGCAGGTCTTACCTTCTGCAGGTTAGCAAGAGTTTCTGGGAGGAGAGAGCCTCTTTCTCAGGAGCCCCAGGAAACGTCTGCCTCTTGCCAGCCCAGCTACAGTCATGTGTCCTACCACTTACGTAAGGGGAGGCAGGAGTACTTGCAGGGCCTGGCTCGGACACTCACCCTGGAGTTGGAAGTTGGGGTCAGTACCACCCACACGGGCACAGAGCAGCAGTAGCTCCCTATCTTCGTTCTGGCTGCTCTAAGGAGCACCAGTGACAGGTGCTTGGGAACAGCAGCAGGTTATTTTTCCTGTTTCAAGGCTGGAAGTCCAGGATCAGGCCTGGTGACGTGCTGCCAACTCCTTGTCTCTTCACCTGAAGAGGACAAGGCTCTCTGGGACCTCTTTCAAGGGACACTAATCGTAGTCACAGGGGCCCCACCCTCCTGACCTGACTATCTCCCAGAGGTCTTGCTGTGCCTGTCCCCAGCTTGGGGTTAGGATTTCAGCATATGAGTGGGGACAGGGTGCAGGGGGCCCAGATAGTCTTGTTGCACTGCAGAAGCAAAGCCAGGAGCTGTGTCCAGAGAGGGGGAAGTGCTAGGAGCGGACGCTGCCTGGGCCTCACGCTCCTCAGTCGTGAAGAAAGCACCATTCATTCTGCAGCCCTGGAAACTCCTTGTGAGGCTTTCATCTTTGTCCCATTTTAGTTGAGGAGACACCAGAACGCACTGAAGTGAGGAGATGCCGGGACCTGTCTCCTCACTGGGTCTTTAAATAATTAACCATTGCTAGAGCCGTTTTCAGAAAACTGGTTCAGTTCCTTAATGATATATACTGTGGTTTAGACTAATCACTGAAGAACTTACTTAAATATCCTGTTGTCTTTTCTAGTGAAAGAAACCATTCATTCCACTTACTGCGCTGGGGTGTGTGTGTGTGTGTGTGTGTGTGTATGTGTGTGTAAGAAGTGTTTCATGTAGAATACAAAAAGTACCCAGCTTAAAACTGATGATTGTAAAAGCATGTAAATTGCTTGAATATTTTCCGGGTAAACAGGGCAGCAAATGTGTAGGTTCCCAGGATAGCCTGGGAACAGAAATAGCCTGGGAACAGAAACCTTCCTGAGCCCATAATAAGTGTACACGAAAAATAATTTAAATAATGTACGTCTGTGTTTATGTCATGTGTCACATTTATACTATAAAGCATTGAATTACATTAGGTAATATATCAACATGGAACATATACGCCAATGTTAAATGATGTTGCTTGAACAAATTTATAGAGAGCTGGGGTTATGTGTCAGCGGCATAAGCACCTGCCTGGCAAGCACAAGGTCCAGAGTTTGAGCCCCAGGACTGAAAAGAAAATTATATAGTGAATAATGTTAAACATTTGATAATTAAAGAATGTCAGTAAATAGAATTTTTTTTTTTTTTAAACTGGGGATTGAACTCAGGCCCTTGCACTTGCCAGCGAAGTGTTTATTCTACTGAGCCATCTCCCTGGTCCTGGAAGTGTTTTTTGATGAAGGTTTTTTTTTTGTTTTTGTTTTTGTTTTTGTTTTTGTTTTTTTTTGAGACAGAGTCTTGCTGTGTAGTTCAGGCTGGCCTTGAACGTGCAGCAACCTACCTACCTCAGCTTCCCAAGTGCTGGTGTCTTACAGAGTTAGAACCTCGAAAGGGAAGGCAGAGGGCCTTGGAGGTGTGCTTCTGTCTGCCAGCAGCTGTCAGAGCTGGAATTGACTCATCGTGGTGGGGACCAGGGACCTCGCTGCGGGTGGAATCAAGGATGCTAGGGAAGAGGTCCTGAGTCCCCCCATTTCCCATGGGTCCACAGTTGAGGAGCTACGTCTGGGAATGGGCGCCTTGCTTGGCAGGGTCCACTGTGCAGTCACCCGGCACCCTGCTCGTTGCATGAATGAAGTAACCCATTGCTAGGGCAGCGCCCCAAGTGCCTCTCAAAGTTCCCGTCTGACCTACCTCCTCATGTCCTGTAGTAGGGATTAAATTTCAATCCGCATTTTGGAGAGGACAAACCCTATTCAAACCACAGCACTGGGTGGCACACACAGTTACCCCACACGACTTCCTGAGGGCTGTGGCAGGCTACAGCGGCATCTCAGCCCAGCCTGGCGGCAGAGATGAGGAGGTGAAACGAGTGCCCTGAGTCAGCCTGCTTCTGTCCAGAGAGGTCTCTTCCCTACACAGACCGTCCAGATAGGGTTAGGAAACATAGCTCCTATCACTGGTGACACTCTCTCAGTGACTTATACTGTAAGTTAGCATGTCAAGGCTCAGAAGTGAAATGTAAGCGTACTAGTCATGTTTAACCTAGGACTGTATTTCCAAAACACCTTGGAGGTGAAATTTTGTTTTCATGGGCTACTGGTCACTGTCCCACGAAGAGTGTTCTGTAGAAAGCCATTTGGTAAGCAGTTTGGAAGGGCCCTGTACAACAGTCCTGAGCCTGGTGTCATGACTTACCTGAAACTGAGGGGCTTCTCCTGCCTCTGCCTTCAGAGTGCTGGGGTTAAGGATATATACCACCGTGCCCAGCTGGAGTCAGAGCCCTCATCACTGTCCGTCGACTCATATAAATGATGGCTGAGGGTTCTTGTCTACAGAAGTGACATTTCTCTTCAGTTTCTCCCATCTACATTTTTTCCTCTGTATTTAGGACAGAGTCTGCAGAGTCTACAGGGTCTCACTATGTAGATCGGACTCGTGATCCTCCTGTTTTCAGCCTCCCAAGTGCTGGGATTACAGGCGCACCCCACCACGCCCAGTCTCATTCTCCCTCCCAGTGTGCCCCCCCCCCGGGGGGGTGTGTAGCAAGGCAGGCTGGGGATCGAACCTCCCAGCCACTGTGCTCTGCTGAGCAGGCGCTTTAGCCCGCTGAGCTATCAGGCCGGCCCCCATCTACATATTTTATGTCTGCATAGGGAAATTGCCCAGCGGGCCGAGCAGTTGCCCTGCTGGTTCCCACAGAACAGGCCAAGTTGTAAACAGGACCAGCCTAGCTTTGCTTATTGTGTTTATTGTTGAATAAGTTTTTTTTTGTTTTTTTTGTTTTTTTTTTTTAAAGGCAACTGCTCTCTTTCCCCCAGGAATTGTGGAGAGGGAATTACCTGTGCAGGACACTGCCTCTTTGCCAAACTCTGGATACATTTATTACCAGACAGACACTGAAGAAAACACCGTGTTATTTCATTGTAGTAAAGAAACTTTGAAAGTTTGGGGCCAGTGATCTGCATAAGAAAAATCAACTGAGATTACCTAATGATACCTTACAGCCAACTAGATGTGGAAGTGCTTTTCCTTCAAAAAACTTAAGACATGCAACTCATCCACATTTAGGTTTAGAAATTGGAATCAAAAGGCACACCTCAGTAAGCAGCAAGTTAGTGGATACAGAGAGTCTTAATTCCCCTTAATTCCGTCTTAATAATCACGTCATCTGAGAGTTGTGAGGTGGGCCACGCTGGCCCTCTGTTGCGTTTCCTGTGTGCAGTGGTGCTTTGGTGTTAATACTCCACGGTAATAGACAGTCACTCGAAACGCTGCCCTGCCTGTGTCACAGGATGTTGAGCCCCCTTAAATCACAGTGCCCTTCCTCTAAGGACCAATGGAAAAGCAGTGGGGAGAGTCACGCGTCCAGAACAGCAGACGTACTGGGATCTTAAAACTCCTTTTTTGCTTTGTTGGTTAAGTTTAGGCTAAATTGGGGCTCATCTTTCACTGTTTTGGAGCACCTTGTGTTTTCCATTTGGTAGTTTCTCTGAGCTTTTGTCTTTCATCAATCTCTTCTTTCCTAATCTAATCATTTGTATTATATCACTGCCTCAGACAGACATATGCAGGTCCAGCATGCTGCCAGCTAAACAAGGGCAGGAAGGGGAATAAAGGGGTCAAAGGGGAATGGGTTGGGGCAGGGGCAAAATATCCCAAGTGAGGAGGAGGAGGGAAGAGATGTGTTGGGACTGTGGCCGGTACTTTACTTGGGTAGCACCCAACGCCTTTTGAGACTGTTCTTAATGTTTCGTTCGCTGCTGATCTGCCCCCTAAACCTTTACACCACTGTGCTCTGAATGGGGTGATTTGAGACACCCACTTTGGAGATGTGTGTGAGGATAGCCAGCACCCATAACCGCAAGGCCAAGGTGGATCCTGCTTCAGTGGGGAACACTTCAGGCTTTCATTTGTTTGCCTGCTATAAAAGGGTAGGTTTCCAGTACATGTTTGTTCAAGTCTCATCCATGTGGGCTTTACAGAAGTCGGGGTGCTGGTCTAGATTTCTGGTGCCAGTGAGACGTGAGTATGTATGTGAGCCCCTTCCACAGTCACAGTGTGTCAGCGAGGACCGTGCAGACCCTGCACGTGGCCTGGGCATGTTCTGACATGTGGGTGTCTCCCAGGGTCGGGACACTGCCACAGAGAGCTTGAGTACCTCATGCTTCCTTGAACCCTCCTGGTTCTCCTGGGGAAGCACTTCATGAATAAAACGTTTAGGATGTTGATTTAAAAAAATAAGATTATTTTCTATCAGTCCTGTAATCATAATATAATATTTTAAAATCATTTCATCTATTAGGACTTACTTAGTATGGCCTGTATTTTAGAGAATAACTTTCTTTTACAATAGATGCATTTCTGTCTATCAACTTAAAAGGGACTTCATCTGTGTTCATGCTAGATTTTTAAAAAAATTTATAGCAACCTGTAAAAATTAGCTAATAAATGCTTGAGTTGTGGAATGGAATGTGCCTTCACAGAACCCAGTACACTTTTTAAAAATCTACATTTTGGGAACACTTTGGGTTTGAACAATCTTTAAATCAGTGAGACAGCGGGGATGTGTGCGGGTAAGCTCCCAGTGAGGCATGAGCTGAGCCCTGCCAGCCGCAGCAGCCCTGCAGCACGTGGGGAATGCGTCTGAGATGACGTGGGAGGACTTCCCCAGGCAGCCTCCTGAGCGCTTGGTTTCTCAGCCAAATATCAAAAACTGCCAGGAACTTAGGACAAATAACATCTCATATAAATAGAAGTGCTAGCTGGAAGCAGCCAGGACGGTGACAACTGCTCCCGGGTACTGGGGTGCAGTGCATCCTTTCTTTCGGGGGGAGCACCCTCTGCCCCACAGCCTCCATCCTAGCCATGGGGAATACTCTGTGAAAACTAGCCAGAGGAACAGTCAGAGTATGTCAGTCTAAGTGGGGGTATGGTTTGTTCTCAAATGCCTGGCCTTGTTGTATTTAGGGGGATTTGGGAAAAGGTGGCCAGGTGAGAAAAGAAGAAACTGCTTTTAGTAACTAGGCTGGAAGAAGGATGCCCTCGCAGTGACTAATGGAAACAAAGATGCTGTTGTGCATTCTATCCTGTCCCTTGACCTCCTTAAGGTTTACGTCTTCTATTTCAAATGGATGAAAGCAAACCGCTTAGTTGCCAAATATTTCAGGAGGCCTTGCTGTGTGCTGGCCTGTCTCCTGGGCATCAGGAACACAGCAGCGACCAGGATGGGCGCGGTAGCCGTCCTCGCAGGGATGACGGACGAGGCTTCTCCTGCTATTTATGCCTGTGAGGCTGCGACCCCACGGGCAGAGGCTCCTTTCCTGCTCGGTTCTGGATCCCTTGTGGCTGACACAGCTTGAACCGGCTGCTGGTGTGGCCTCTCTAGGGCCCCAGCCCAGCCCTCGAGGTGGGTGTGCAGCGGGTCTGATGTAGCCCTTCCTCTCTATATTGGCCTCCCTGAAGGATTGTAAGTGGTTTTGATAATTCCAGGCCCCATGGAACAGTCTGCAGGAGCTTAATTAATATGTTCACACCTCCTGACAATTCCTGTGTGTTTTGTAGTTTCTAATTTTTTTTTTCTCCACTTTTTAAGTGAACTTTGCGTCTTCCTCTAGACAGAAGACTTAGATTGCCTCGTACCTTCGCATCTTCGCATCCAGGTTAGGTGACTGCTTTTCCCCATCACATTAGGGACCTTCGCTTTGCAAGCCATCATGAGCTTTCCTGGTAATTCGCTTTCCCCATTCTTCTGCCTTGATTTCCCCATTACTACTTCAGGATGTCTCAGCTCATGCTTGTATTTTTTTAAATATTGCACTAGAACTGTTTGGGCAGTGTCCTCTACACTGGTTAAGTTTTTGAAAAGTTAGCAAATTTATAATGCCCTGCTGTTCCGTAGACCATGTAGATAGGGCTGGGCCCAGTGGTACGTGCCTGTAACCTCAGCTCTGGGGAGGCTGAGGCAGGAGGACCACAAGTTTGAGGCCAACCAGGATTACACAACAAGACTGTCTCCAAACACCAGGTACACAGAGGGTGTGTGTCAGAGTTCTGACCTCTTTTGTGTTCGTTCATGTCGATTAGCTGTGGTTTTCCTGCCTTCTGTTCCAGCTGGATTTGCTCCTGCCTTAGCAGCAGCACTGCCTCCTGCGTTAGCTCCGGCAGTCCTTCCTATGCAGTGCTGTACCATACTACGCAGCTGAGCTCCTGTGGCCTCCCACTGAGCCACAGTGTCCCTGAAGAATAGGTGGGAAGCTTGCCCTCACACCCACCCTATGCCTTACTAGTCCAGGATTTTAAAGAAGAGATGGTGTCAGGTTTGTGGAGCTGCCCTGGTACCATTCTGTCTCCCAAGTGCTCTTTCTCGCTTGAGCTGCGTCTGGAAATGATCTTTCTGGGCATGTCTGAGACTGATTTTGTGAACAGTGTAAGACAAAGACCAGGGAAAAAAAGTAGGGGTCCAGAAATCATGCCAGTGGATAAAGTCCAGTTAGGATTGCTGATTTCCATTTCTGGGGCTTGGGTGCATAGAGTTGGAGAGTTTTAAAAAGTGGAGTATGGCAGCTTTTTCTAAGGCTAAATTTAGCTGTTGCTTTGGAAAATCAGAGTGGTACAGCGTGTGCCTTATCTGCGCCTGGCCCTTCCCCTTGCCTCTGCGCTCGGACATCTCTAATAGCTTGCAGGGGAGGAGCAGCTTAATGGACTGGAGTGGCCCCGTTTATTCTGGGAAGGAATTAAGTGGCTTCATTTTCCCCATCTTTCTGAGCTTCCTAAAACATTTAGGAGACTCCCTAAGCAGCAGTTCCAGTTCCCTCCAGGAATAGTCCGAGTCCTGCGGCCTCCTGCTGCCTCCTGCCGCCTCCTGCTGCCTCCTGCCACCTCTAGCCTCCTCCAGCCTCCTCGTGCTGCCTCCTGCCACCACCTGCTGCCTTCTGCCTCCTCCTGCCTCCGCCTGCCTCCGCTTGCCTCCCCCTACCTCCTCCTGCCTCCTCCTGCCTCATGGGCTCCTGCTGCCAGTGCAGCCAGTGGCTCTGAGTGGGCTGAGAGATGGCCTCCCAATCTCAGGCCAAATAGCAACAGGAGGCTCATGTGCACTTGAGCTACAAATAACGCGTTTTAAAATAGCAGATGGTATTTGATGATTGCTCCTTCATTCATTTACCTGCCAAAGCAGAGCTCTCTCTCCTGCTCTGGCAGAAGGGCCCGGGTGGCTTCACTCATAGTTGTAACAATGAGAGCTCTGGTTCGAAGATATTGTGCATTAGCCTGTTGGCAGGCGTTCGGGGCCACACTAGGAGGACGTTCTGGGAAATGTTTTATAATGTAGTTGTTGAATACAGTGAAAATGGCACAAGCGCAGCACAGCTGAACCAGAGGGTTTGTTAAGCATGTTCATCACCAGTTATGATACTCCACTGCCGACTGTTTGTATTCCAGTGAAAAAGAATTCCTGTCAAATTGGTGTTTTTAATGGGAAGCTCAGCAGCTAGAGAAGAGTGGTGTCACCAAGAAGAATTCCAGCTTGTGTCAGCTGTCACTCAGCATCATGCCACAGTCTCCTTACCTGAGCTGAAATGAAATGGAGCCAGCTGGGCGAACCAAGTTAGGGAGCCTTCTCGGCTGCAGTCAGGTCAGCTCCGTTGCACTTCGACTGTTGAGTCACCCGCTGTCTCCATGGACACAAGTGCTAGAACTTCAGGTCTGCCATAGACCGTGGATTGCAGAGCCTGCCCAGTGTCCTCGGTCCATCCCATGAAGGGAGCAGTCAGTCGGCCTCCAGGTGCCTAAGCGGGCACAGCCTCCCTTGACAGGAGCGCTCCGGCTGCTCCTGGTGTAGCACGGAAGCAAGGTCGCTGCTTCCATGGAACCCTCCGTCTGGCCTGAGGTCAGGACGTGTAGGAGAAGGGCACGTGTGTTGGCCGAGGGCCATTCAGACAGAGGGCAGGACATGGAAGGGTAACGGGCACAGCACAAAGAAAGGGCTGTAGAGGCGAACCAGGCTCCGGGTCTCTGTCTTCATACTTAGGTGTAGAATGATTGGGGGTAATGAATGTTTTCTGAGCCTTTGCTTTCTCCTCTGTGAAAGAATCTTTCAAGTTGTTTGGACTGTCAGAAACAATCGGGAGAGGGCCGGCCCGCAGCCGAAGCCCGTAGCTGCTGCCCATCATGCTACTGGAGTGAAGCTTGAGCCACGCTCTGGGCAGAGGAAACAGAGGCCTCAGCAAAGGCCCTGAGGCCTAGAACATGCCTCATGGGCTTGGAGACCAGTGAGCTGTGCGAGAAACCCCAGAAAGCACAGCCCGAGACAGTTGCTGAAGAACATTCACTCCATACTTCAGTTTTTATTTTATACAAAATCCAAGGAGAAGAATTTAGTTCTTCAAACTGAATTATCTGGTATTATGTCAGGAGCAACCACATGTTCTGTTGCGCAACCTAGCTGTGAGAATCAGTTCATTTCAAGATTAAAGGCACGTGCCGGCCCCACCCCAGGGTGTTCTGAGAGGGCACCTGAGACTGGGCATGGTGGCACGTGCCTGTAATTCCAGTGCTTGGGAGGCTGAAAAACAGGAGAGATCATTACGAGTCTGATCTGTGTAGTGAGACCTTGTAGATCCTGTACTAAATACGTTAAAAAAAAAAAAAAAAAAGGATTAAAGGCAACAGCCAGGCATGGTGGCCCACATCTGTAATCCCAGCACTTGGGAGGCTGAGGCAGGAGGATTGCTGAGAGTTCAAAGCCAACCTGGGCTACATAGCAAGACACTGTCTCAAAAAAATAAAAGAAAGGGACGTGTGCAGAACCCAGAGGCCCCTCCTCCGGGGAATAGTGGGACCCTGAAAGTCTGCAGTCGGGCCTGTGGCTGTTTCCTCTGCACAGTTTTTCTTATAGCAGAGGTCCAGACTCTGGGGTTCTGCACTTATATAGCAGGAAGTCCCACCATTTCTGAACTTAGAACATACTCAGGGTGTCTTGTTGAAATTGTCTTTGGCTTTAAAACTTTGGTATTGCTTAAGAATTTTAAACATTTAAGTGAATATTGATTTGAGACATTTAAAAATCTTTTGAGGGGAATTTTGTCAAAGAACTAAAAAAAAAAAAGCCAAACGAGGGCCAGTGAGATAGCTCAGTGGACTAAACACCTGCTTTGGCAAGTGCAGGGACCAGGGGTTGATCCCCGGTTCCACATGCTGTGCTGGCCCCAACCTGGGGCATGCTGAGCACCCACTGAGTCTGGGCCTGTCGGCGCACACCCGTAATCCAGTGCTGGGGAGGCTGAAAAAACAGGAGGATCACTACGAGATCACTACAAGTCTGAGCTGCATGCATAGTGAGACCTTGTGCCAAATACATAAATTTAAAAGACCCCAAATGGCCATGTGACTGCTCTGTGGCACTTTGAGAATTGCTCTGAAGACAGGCTGGGAGAAGAGAGTGTGAACATGCACCTAACCCTTCATTGACTCTTGGGCAGGTGGTTGATTAGCAGATACTTCCTTCTTGTGGATTTTAATACTCAAAGCTATCAAGGTTATGAGTACATTGTTTTCTAATATTGTTGGAAGGCATCTGGGTATACTATTCTCCCCTGTCCCTATACAAGGTCTGGTGTGGTGGCCCATGCCTGTAATTCCAGCACTCTGGGAGGCGGAGGCAGGAAGATCACAAATTTGAGCTCAGCATGGGCAGCTTAGTAAGATCCTGTCTCAGAGGAAGGGGTGGAAGACTAAGGATGTAGCTTAGTGTGAAGGTCCTGGGCTTAATCCCCAGTACCATGCACACACACACACACACACACACACACACACACACAGTTAAACAAAAACTAGAAATTAGGACTGGAGATTTTTCTGTAGCTTAACACATCAATATGATTTGTTTACAGCATATCCCATAATGGCTTACCCTGTTTAGGGGACACACAGTTTCTTTTCATTATCCTTTTTTCTATGTTTACAAAGCCCCCAGGAGCCTAGAATAAATGCCGTGCTGCTGCATTAGAGACGGAGACATCAGTGTGGACTCAAGCTTACTATGCACAAACGGATGCGGAAACAGTCACAGACATGTGTGTACCTGTGCGTGCAGATATTCCTGGCTCTGTCCACTGAGAAGAGCTAAAAACATTGGTGCCCTTCGCAAGAAGCATGCCCAGCACCCAGATTTTGGTTTCAAACACCACAGTCTGAAAGGAGCGGGGGCGGGGGACACTTCGTAGGGAAATTGGTGGTCTAGGACCGGGGCAGGAGAAATAAAGGTCAAGCTGGAGGTCTGCAGCAAGGCAGCTTTCACGTGGGTGAGCAGGTAAGGAGGCTGCTCAGCGAAGAGGAGGGGAGGGTTCCTTAGGAGCAGAGAAACGGCTCAGTAGCGCTCCCAGGGCAGAGCTGGAACACGTGGAGTGCTAAACAAAACCGTGTGGAATTGGAGGCCAGGGTTAACTCTGAATGAGTGACTAAGCAGGGAAGGACAGACCCTCCCTCTGGAGGCCTCCACGTAAATACGTGGGTACTTCCCACCTGTGAGACAGGACTTCACGTCCCTCTCTGTGAGTAGGGGCTGGGCCGCGTAACTTGGCTCCAAAAATGGGCAAGAGAAAGAACGGGAAGAGGAACACGGTGACTACTAGAGAGACGCAGCAGATGCCACCATAACCTGATGCACAGCCCACGCATGCTTTCACACCTTCTGGTTTTGTGTGCTGAGCCAGGGACTCCGCCCCGCAGGGCCTTCCTGAAATCCCACTTTCCCCATCCCAGCATCGAGAAACATCAGACAAACCCAGGCTGAGGGGCATCTACAACATATCCGATCAGTGTTCTTCAAAACTTTTGAAGTCTTGAAAAATGAAGGTCGGAAACACTGTCACAAGTCAGAGGTGAGATAAAAGCTAAATATGGTGTGGGGCCGGTGAGATAGCTCAGTGGTCTAAAGCGCCTGCTTAGGCAAGCTTAGGCAAATGCTCAGGGACCGTGGTTCAATCTCCAGCACCTCAGGGTGGACTGAGCCGTCCACAATAAAAAAGCTAAATGTGTATTCTGGGTTGTACTCTGGGACAGAAAAACATTTATGGGAGAAGTTGTACAGACAGATTCCAGGCTAATTTAGTTAATAGTGGTGATGTAATGTTTCTTTTTTTCTGCCTCCTTCTGGGGATCTAACCCAGAGAGACCGACCGTGGAGCCACATCCTCACCTATACTTTCACGTTGAGATGGGTCTTGCAGATTTGCCTCGGTGAGACTTGAGCACAGTCCGATTCGGTTTGAGGTTCTCCAGCCCGTCAGCCCCAGAGTCAGTCTCATAGGGTAGCTCCTGGATGAGAAGGGTGGTGCTCGCTGTTGTCCTGCTCTGGGATGAGCCTCTGGGTGAGTGTGAACTGGTCCACAAGCACCCTCCATTCAACATGCCCAGATTTTATTCCCTTCGTGTAACTCCTTGTGTAACACGTGTCGAGTTGGGTGCTGTCAGTAATCCCAGGATGACTTAGAGCACACGGATCCCCATTGATTCTGGGCAAATACTCTGCTATTTTACATGGGGACTTGAACACCTTCTGGTTTGGGTATCTTCAGGGGGTCCTGGAACTGTTCTTATGGACAAACTGAGAGATGGCTGAATCGTTCAGGCTACAGAGATTGTTTTAATAATCACAGTAAAGCTGGAAACAAAACAGGCATAAAGGTGTGGCTTTTCACTTGTCAGTAGCCACGCGAGGACTGGCTTTACCCACATAACCAAGCTAGGCCCGAGCCCAGCCCTGCTCAGCAGGAACGAGTGGGACCTTGTTCAGGAGTCGCTCAGTGCTGCACAGGACGCTTGCCCCTCGGGCATTTCCCACCAAGCCCCAGGGTGCTGTAATGCGTGCTGCAGGTTTGTTAAGAGGCCAGTAACTGGTTCTGGGGTCTTGGTAAAGTGCTGCTGCTCAGAGGAGTTTAGTACTGTGAAGGCCCTTTCCACACAGCCACAGGGAACGCAGCTGGGAGCCTAAGAGCAGAAGCTGGGGACCTCTCGGCCAGCGCGGAGGAGGCTGTCATCATGGTGACAGCGTATTGACCTGGCGATGCAGTGTCATGGCCTGGCGCAGCGATTCAGGGAGGATCTGGTTCTGCTGCATCTGTGCTGGCCAGGGACAACCCTTGGGGTCAGAGTACCTCCACAGGGGTAGCAGGCCATCCAGAGAGCAGGGCAGGGCGCTGTCTAGCTGGCCACACCTCGGTGTGCTGCCCACCAGCACCTTCTGGCCCTCTGCTGCCAGAGACGTTAATCGTAACCGCCGCGCTCAGACAAGTGCAGCGGGTACCAGCCTCCTGAGGGGCTGCCAGAGTGTGGGCCGCAGACACAGCCGGTCAGTGGCTGGGGAGAAGTAGAGTTAGGCCAGGCCCTCTCGAGGAATGCTTTAGGCTCTCTGCTTGGGCCCCGGGGTGCACAAGTCTGGCCTGATGCTGTACACTGTGAGCGGACAGGAGACGTGGTCCGCCAGAGACAGTGCTCACGCCACCCTGCACTGAGCCCGTGGAGCTAACTCGTTTGCTGACTTCACATGGAGCTCTGCACCCCGCAGACTCCAGGTGCCTGGAGGAGAAGGACCTGCTATGAGGCCAACAGTGCTGCCCTGCGGTCCTCCTGAGCCTCCAGCCAGCAGCCTTGAGTCAGGTCGTACCCAGCGGGGTTTGTTCCAGGTCATCAGCCAGCTGCTGATTCCCACCAGGACACAGGCTGTCTGCGCTCGTCTGTATTGTAAAATTGGAGCGATATTATTTTTTGCTTTCAAACAGGAAGGGTGGTTCTTTCAGGGCTGTTCCCATTGTCCTGGGGCAGTTCAGCTCCAGGCATCTTGGGCCTCAGTGGGCCCATCCCTCCCAGATGGCGTAAACACTCCGTGCCCTGCTGTGTGCTGCGGGAGGGTCAGCGCTGTCTGCGGACCTTGGGCTTTTTCCTGGGGTGCCATGGAATGCTGGCAGAATGTTTGGTTTTGGGGGGATTTGTTCCTTCGTGTCATTGAGATGATTGTGCTTGGCAGATAGTGGTGCCTTCAGCAGTAAGAACTGTGTTGTTGCTTGGTTCATTGCTTGAAGACAGTGAGGCCAGCAGCCGCCTTGGGAACGTGTGTTCTGAGCGCGTGCACAGTGGCTCAGGCCGTCGCCCCACGGGTGGAGAGCTGAGGAAGCAGGGCACCGAGGTTGCGCAGCCACCCCCTGGCAGTGCCAGGGCCCCTAGCAGCAGTGCTTGCTCAGGTCCCCACCCACCTCTCCAGCTCCGCTTCTCCTTCTGGGGCCCATCCTCCAGCACGCCCTCCCCAAACGTCATGCCTGAGGCTCTGCACATGCTGTCCCCTCTCAGGTGCCTGGCACTTTGGGTCCGGGTTCATCTCATTGTCCGGCTCAAGCTTTGCTGTCCTGGCTTGCCCAGGTCCTTGTCCTAGTGCCCCTTTTCGCATTTCCCTGTTTTCCTCTTTTGTCATAGGCGACCTGGTGCAGCACTCATTAAGTCTGTGGGGTGGTGGTGGGTGCTGATAATCTCAGTCATGGTTTGGGCTCTGTTGTCAGGTGCAGGGGGCAGCCTGAGTCTAACGTAGGTGTGCACTTGTGAGTGTGCACGCACACGTGGAACCACCGGCACTGCACAGAATCACGCTTTCTCTTGAATTATGCTGCCACGTCCCGCAGTTGTGTCCCGGTGTCCTTTCTCACATGGAGCTGAAGCACGTATTTGTGCTGGCCTGTGACTGAGACCCATGTTAATGACACAGTTGCTAAAATGCAGCGCAAAAGCTAGAGCCTGGATCAGGAAAGAAGATAATTTTTTGTTTGCTTTTATAGAAAGCCGGTGTTTACTTTTATAACAAAACAATTTCCTGCCCCCCCAAATGTCCCCCTCTTACATTGTGCAGTATTTATCTCGTGTGTCTGCTGTGGTGGCCTCACAACCGGCTCTCTTTAGGTTTCTTCTGGGAAATCTGACACAGAGAAGCAGGCCAGGAGCGCAGAAGTAGGATCTGACACAAAGCGATTTGGGTTCCTTCAGCAGGCACACAGCGCTGCTGGATGCCCCAGTCACGACTGCCTGTGAGGGGAAGCCTGGCCCGGATGAGGTCTGGGATCTGGTGACATCACTGCCAGTCTCTTGGATGCCAGTTGTGCTGGGTGGCGCAGGCCACAGCCACAGCCTCACTCCTGCTCTGTTGTACCGTAGATAACCAGTTCAGGATGTCCATCCTAGAGCGGCTGGAGCAGATGGAGAGGCGGATGGCCGAGATGACGGGCTCCCAGCAGCACAAGCAGGCCGGTGGCGGCGGCGGCGGCGGTGGAGGTGGCGGCGGAGGTGGCAGCGGTGGCAGTGGGAACGGAGGGAGCCAAGCTCAGGTGCGTCCTGCCCAGTGCCCTCTTGTGTGCTCAGTGTTTTCTTCTACGACACAGCTGGCCCCAAGTTAAAAAGAGGCCAAGTGGCAGCTGTATCTGCCAGGACTCAGAATTTAGCCAGAGCCTTTCTACTTTGCATTTCATGTCTTATCCCTATCTTTAGGGTAAATATAAACCTGAATCGAATTGAACTAAGTAATTCAAGAAGATTAATAGGCAGAGGGCCCGAAAAGCTGTTTATGGAGTTACTGCTCGTTGTAGAGCGGTACCCGAGAGCGTCGTACATGGATGCTTTCGACGAGCAGCACGCAGCCTGGGGAAGTCACCGAGTACGGTTTTGGTCCCGTTGGTCTTGAAGCGTCTATACCTGCTTTACTTAGGAGCTTTGTTTTTCAGACTATTTGTCAAGGGAGCCTAGCGATAAAGGGCCTGGCAATATTTCTTTCTAATTCTGTTTAGTTCCTGAAAATCTCATACAATCTATCCTTTTCATCAAGATGAATGAATTCCTCTCACTAATTTTTTTTTTTTTTCTTTTGTGGCACTGGGAATGGAACCCAGGGGCTCAGCATGCTAGGGAAGTACTCCACAACTGAGCTAAATTAGCGGCCCCTTTTTAAATTTTTTAGTTTGAAAGAGGATCTTGTTAAGTTGCTCGGTCTGGCCTGGAACTTGCTTGATCCTCCTGCCTCAGCCACCTGAGTAGCTGCAATTACCGGCCTGGCCTTCCCTCACCTTAGTTTTCTGGGGATTGAACCCAAAGCCTCATGCCTGCTGGGCAAGTGCTGTGCCACAGAGCTGTTACTAACAGTCACGGATGAAAACACAGCATAGTATAGTGCTCCAAACCCAAGAAGCGAACCTCCTTTATTCTCAGATTTTCTTTTCTGTCTTTAGAGATAAGTAGGTAACGCACTCAAGAGGCTGAGGCAGGAGGATTGCCAGCCTGCACTACATAGTGAGAGCCTGTCAAAAATAAAAATAAATAAAACCAAGAAAAAAGTCTTTTTTTTTTTTGTTTTTGTTTTTGTTTTTGTTTTTGTTTTTTGTTTTTTGTTTTCGTGGCTCCAGATTTCCTCCAGGGCTGGTCTGGATTGCCTTGAGTATGCGGGACTTGAACCACTGATCCCAGAGACTGAATGCTTTGTTTTTTGTTTTTTTTTTTTTAACATTTATTTATTGTGTGTGTGGCCAGCTCAGCCCACCAGGGGGCGCAGCTGGCTGGCTGGCATGTGGTGCTGGGGGATCAAACCGTGGTCCCTGTACTTTGCCAAGCTTGTTCCAAGTAGGTGCTTTAGACCACTGAACCATCTCTCCAGCCCCAAGAAAAAAGTCTTGACACATAATAAATGGTAAATTATTGTTAAGCTTAGCTTCTTCCTAATGTAACACTAATTTCTACATGAGAAATCATTTAATGCATCTCATGGCCAAAATAAGAGGAACCTTTGAAGTCCTTTGCTCTGCACCTACAAAAGTTGCCTAAAGAGAATGCTATATGAAATCACTTTAAAGCTTGGTTCTTGGGCGACTGGTCTGTTATGATCTGATCTCATAGGAACTGTATCAATTTATGTTGCTGTCTCTCAAGGTCTGTATTTGCTATATTGATAAAAACTCAGCTGCTTTTTGTATAATGCAAAAAGCCCTCCTTTGCTCCTCCCCTGGGGATGTCTGTGTCCCGAGACACGCAGCTCTGCCCGACCTTCCTCGCCAAGGTCAGGCTGCTGCGCTTTGGAATCACCGGCTGTACCCTGCTGACGAGGTTTTACTGCTCCGAGGAGGATGGCATTATATCCATCATCATTATTTTTGGAGGCAGGTTTTCCAAATTTGAAAATAAAAAGCAATGAACAATAGTATCTCTGTAGTAATTGAATTATGTGGAATTTATTGCCAGGAGAAAAAAAAAAAAAAAAAAACACTTAACCCCAGGATGCAAATTGTTACAGAAATGCCATTTATTGGGGTGAATGTAAAACATAAAATTCCTACCACAGTGGCTCAAATAAGCTGTTGAAGTTACTTTTAATTTTTCTTCCTTTACAGTGGATTTACATGGAGAAAGCATGTGGGTAAAATTAGTCAATTTCTCTTTCTTAGGAGACTTTATTATTGCTAACACTCAGATTTCGAGACCTTGCGTGCTTCTCCAGTATCTGTAAAGAATAAAAATTACTAGATGCTTTTAAGAATTTCTTTAGGGAAGAAGTGCACCACATGTAAGTGACAACTTTCTTTCAGAAGTACCAAGAAAGTTACATATCCTCATGCCTTGGGTGGAAACAGTGCTCTACCATCTGGAGTGTTTGCTTCAGCAGGGAGGCGAGGCCGGTTTTTTTTCCTCCTCACAGCATGTGCTTTCACTGAGATAGTCACTGTGAAGATCACCATCCTAGTGCCCACATCCTAGTGCCCGTGGTCCTAGTGCCAGCGTCCTAGTGCCCGTGGTCCTAGTGCCAGCGTCCTAGTGCCCGTGGTCCTAGTGCCCGCATCCTAGTGCCCTCATCCTAGTGCCAGCGTCCTAGTGCCTGCAGTCCTAGTGCCCGCATCCTAGTGCCCTCATCCTAGTGCCCGCGGTCCTAGTGCCTGCGGTCCTAGTGCCAGCATCCTAGTGCCCGCATCCTAGTGTCCTCATCCTAGTGCCCGCGGTCCTAGTGCCTGTGGTCCTAGTGCCAGCATCCTAGTGCCCACGGTCCTAGTGCCTGTGTCCTAGTGCCCACATCTTAGTGCCCATGGTCCTAGTGCCAGCATCCTAGTGCCCATGTCCTAGTGCCCGCGTCCTAGTGCCAGCGTCCTAGTGCCCACGTCCTAGTGCCCATGGTCCCAGTGCCTGCGGTCCTAGTGCCCCCAGTCCTAGTGCCCATGGTCCTAGTGCCAGCATCCTAGTGCCCATGTCCTAGTGCCCACGGTCCTAGTGCCAGTGTCCTAGTGCCCGCGTCCTAGTGCCAGCGTCCTAGTGCCCACATCCTAGTGCCCATGGTCCTAGTGCCAGGGTCCTAGTGCCCGCGGTCCTAGGCAGACACTGGTGATGTGGGAGGCATAGGAGCTTACCTCGCACCATGGCCTTGGGGACATGCTGTGGCAGCGGGACGAGGTGCGCTCTGTGTGCTCCTTCCCAGAAGGTCGCAGGGTTTTATGTTTTCCATTTTAGTTGCTAATCAGTCACAGAGATTTGTTTCTACTTTGTCAAAGCACTGGTGCCGCCGCCAGTGTCGGGCCTCTGGTCCCAGCATGCTAAGGGGAGGCTTTCTCACAACAGTGTGCCTCTGGGCCCGGGACCTTGGGGAGCTGCTTCGAAAGTCGTGTAGTCATCGTATGTGAGAAGATGATGAGCCGGGCCTGCTGGGCAAAGTCCAAGCATTTAATCCACTCCAAGACGTTCCGGGGCATGACCCTCTTACACCTGGCTGCTGCTCAGGGCTACGCCACCCTCATCCAGACCCTCATCAAGTGGCGGTAAGGCTGGGGTGTGAGGACTGCTCAGCAGCTTACGGCGTCCTGGGCATCCCCACCAGCCCAGGGCAGTCTGGCCCCTCAGTACTCTCGGTAGGCTGTGAGTGAAGGGCTTTCCAGGAGGAATTTCCAGAGGACCTTTGTGAACATATGCCCCAGAGCTACTTCCCGAGATACTAAGTAAACTGGGTTGTTTAGTTTCCTTTGGGCTCTTAGCCAGAGGGACAGTCCAAACTACCTTGGGAAGCCAGTAGGTCTTCACTTCAGTGAGGTTAGATGCCCCATTTGGTTTCATCTTTGTAGGGATAGTAGTAGTCTGGTGTTTCCTTTGATTGGATTGTGTGTGAGACGCCGGTGCTCTGTTACAGCACAAAGCATGCGGACAGCATTGACTTGGAGCTGGAAGTTGACCCCTTGAATGTGGACCACTTCTCCTGCACGCCTCTGGTAAGGGACTGGCTCCTACCTGCTCCTGACCATTTTCCCAGTCTGGCCGGGTAGGTGTAGAGCCCCATGGAATCTGAGGGTGCTACTCAAGGGTGGGTGGAAAGCTGTTTTGTTACTGTAAATCTTTTTTGTTGTTGTTGTTGGAACCGGGCATTGAACTCAGGCCCTTGCGCTTGCCAAGCAAGTGCTTATTCTACTGAGCCATCTCCCCGGCCCTGTTACTGTAAATCTAATCATTTGCCACACTGTGAACTCTGTAATGAAGTGTTTAAACGTACTTCCTCAAAGATCTTTCCAGTTCACCAAAAGCTGTATTATTGGGAGTTTACACGGATATGTTAGAAAGATGAATCTTACAGTGTTATACAACAAGGATCTTAGAACGTTACTTAAAAGATGAGTGAATTTACTCAGATTGAACTCTGTAAGGAAGTATTAAATAAGCCCACAGTCCCCCTTACTGACTTAGAGATCCAGGATACTAGTACTGACTTAGTATCTAGGATACTTTCTAAGGGTAATGTAGGGTTTCCCACAAGGACCGGTTCACTGGCGGCAGCGGCAAAGGTAAAGTGCAGTTTGGCCCTCTCTGTGAGAAAGCTGTCTTTGCCTCCCTGTCTAGATGTGGGCCTGTGCCCTAGGGCACCTGGAGGCCGCTGTGGTACTGTACAAGTGGGACCGCCGGGCCATCTCCATCCCGGACTCTCTGGGAAGGCTGCCTTTGGGGATAGCCCGCTCACGGGGCCACGTGAAGTTAGCGGAGTGTCTGGAGCACCTGCAGAGAGACGAGCAGGCCCAGCTGGGTCAGAACCCCCGGATCCACTGTCCCCCAAGTGAGGAGCCAAGTACCGACAGCTGGATGGCGCAGTGGCACAGCGAGGCTGTGAGTTCTCCAGACGTCCCCAAAGGGGTCACTGTCATTGCAAGCACCAGTGCAGGTAAACACCGGGAGCGGCGGCGGCGGCGGCTCAGGCCTTGACTGCTTTCCCATTGCTTTTCTGCATCCGCCCTCAAGGCCATCACAGATTCACATGCGTTCGTTTTGTAATGTTTCTGATTTTCTTTTAAAACTGCCTACCCTCCCCTCAAAAACACATAGAACATAGCTAAAGTTCTGTGCTCATGCTAGAAAGCCACGTTCTGGGAGAAGAGCTGTCTGACTATGACATGCGCTTCTGGGGAGTAGCTAAACATTGAGTTCCGGCTTGGCGCTTGGGTCTCTCAGGCATAGAGAAAATATTGCTGCTTTAGGATTCCGACTTTTATCTCCTGTCCTGACTGTCCTTTCTACTGTACTTTTCAGAGCTGAGAAGACCTCGGTCTGAACCCTCTAATTACTACAGCAGTGAGAGCCACAAAGATTATCCAGCTCCCAAAAAGCATAAATTGAACCCTGAGTACTTCCAGGCGAGGCAGGAGAAGCTGCTTCCCACTGCACTGAGTCTGGAACAGCCAAATATCAGGAAGCAGAGCCCTAGTTCTAAGCAGTCTGTCCCCGAGACAATCAGCCCCAGTGAAGGAGTGAGGGACTACAGCCGGGAAACCTCCCCTCCCACTCCAGAGACCGCAGCCTTCCACGCCTCTGGATCTCAGCCCGTAGTAAAGTGGAATTCCAAAGATCTTTACATTGGTGTGTCTACAGTACAGGTGACTGGAACTCCGAAGGGGACCAGTGTAGTAAAGGACACAGCACCTCCGCAGGTGCGCCCTCGGGAACCAATGAGTGTCCTGATGATGGCTAGCAGAGAGGTGGCGAGCACAGAGCTGGGGGCCTACCGCGACAGCGCAGAGAGCGAGGAGTGCTCGCAGCCCATGGATGACCTCCAGGTGAGCAGCGGCCAGGTGAGCGCAGAGGCTGCACCGTGCATCTCCGGGACCGCGCTCGCTCCAGAGGCCCTGGCTCGAGTCCCCCCTGGGGAGGGCTGGCAGCGCGCCCTTCTCCGCGAGGATGCTGGCGAGCCTGCTTTGCTCGGCCTGCATATTCCTGGCACGGATCCGACCATGACGAGGTCCTGAGCACCAGGCCCAGGCCTCAATAGAGCCTTCCTCTCGGCACCAGCTTCTCCAGACTCACTCATGGCCCTCCGAGAAGTCACCTGCTTCCTCCTTGCGTCTCCGATGCCAGTGTGCCAGTGTCATTGTCTTTAGTACTAGTTATATAGTAGAGCCGAGGCCCTAACGCCAGCTGGTGAGAAAGACGGAATCTGGACTAGCTAAGGGACCTTGACAAAGCCGTGGTATAGCTGTCGTGGAGGGTGTGGCGGGCTCGGGCTCTCAGAATGTGCCGTGAAATACCCTGGACCTGGTACTTGCCTGCTCTGACAACAGGTGCAGAACACACACGGTCCGCTCAGGGCAGTGCACTTGTTACAGATTAAGAGACAGCGTACTAAAGTAAACTCTACTCGAATGCGGCTGTTAAGCAGATTCCATTAAAATATACTGGGGAGGGCTCGGGAGATAGCGCAGCAGACTAAGCGGCTGCTTAGGCAAGTACAGGGACTGGTGTTTGATCCTGGCACCACATGCAGCACTGGCCCTGCCACCAGGTGTGCTGAGCTGGCCACCAAGACCGGGTGTGGTGGCACACAGCTATAATCCCAGCGCTGGGGAGGCTGAACACAGGAGGATCACTAGGAGTCTGAGCTGCATAGTGAGACCCTGTACCAAATCCATAAAAAATAAATAAGGGAAGAAAGAAAAATAAGGTAGATCAGGAAGATTGAGAGGGAAAACTCTCATGCAATTTCCAAAGGGACTCCTCTCTCCAACTTCCCTTTGATACAACTCCAAACCAAACGTAAAAGGAGAAACCCCTTCTAGAAATTCAGCAGGCGACTGGCACCTGCAGAAGTGACACAGCCAGTGGGCGGGGCACAGAGGAAGGAGATGCCTGCATTAGCCAGTATACCTGGGTGAGGCCTGGTCCTGGGGCCAGCCTGTGCCGGCCACCCTCACTGTGGGGCACAGAGTGAGACGCGTGTGTTTTCCCGTGGCACATCTGCAGTGGCCAGGAGGCTCTGCTTGCTGTCTCCCAGCCACAGGAGCCACAGGAGCCTGTGAGTCAGAGCTAACAGGGTCACACGCCCCACCCTGGAAAAGTTCTGTAAAGAGCCAGATGGTGAATTGTTCAGGGCTTTGCGGGCCACAGTGACCTTATTACAACTACTTTTGCCCTAATAGCATAAGCAGCACCATAGACAGTATTAAATGACTATGAACGTGAGCACTGAGCACATAGCTCAGTGGCACAGCACCTGCCTAACAAGCACAAGGTCCTGAGTTTGATTCCTAGTACCAAAAAAAAGTGAATGAACATGGCTGTATGCCAATAAAACTTTATTAACACAGCAGGTAGCTGGCTGGATTCACTCTAGCATTGTTTGCCAAGCCCTGCTATAGACGCTTCCTCATGGAATGCATAGCAGGTGTCAGTACTAAGCAATCTAGAGCAGGGTTTGTAAATATAAATGTAATGAAACATTGTATTGGAAACCAGTTGCTCAAAAGAGGAGAGCTGGAGTGGAGTATCCTGGCGGTCCAGCAGAGCCTCCTGCGGGATGGAACTGTGCCTGGCACACTGCACACCCACACTGGCAGGGTGCCGAGCACTGGGAAGGCAGCCAGGGTAGCTCAGGAACTAAGTTTGGAGCCAGGCCTGGAATGCGCTCCTATAATCCCAGCACTCAGGAGGCTGAGGCAGGAGGATTGCTTCAAGTTCAAGGTCAGCCTGGGACTAACCTGAAGTTTAGGATCAGCCTGAAGGAGAAACTTTGTGAAAAAAAAAAAAACAAAAAACCCTAAATTTGTAATCATAGGTAGGCTTTATTAAGTTTAAATAGCTGTTGGGCAGCACAGCTTTGTAACAGTTTTTGTTCATTAAAAGAGACTTGATGTTGTAAATAGAAAACAATAACTAAAACTGTTTCACATTTTTACCAAGTCTTAAGAGACTGCTGTCGTGCCAGCAGCAGCACATGCCTGGGAACAATCCGGCAGTCTAAAGAGGTGCTGTGGCAAATGAAAAAAAAAGTCACCAAATAATTCAAGCAGTGTCAAATGGTTCACAGAGGCATGACCAGCCAGCCCAGCAGCACCGGTACGTCATCGCAGCGGTCAGCAGTGTGGCTGGGTGCAAAAAGGCCCTTGTGAGAAGGACATTATTTCAGTGGAAGAGGGAGAAAGTTTAAACAGTCGAGAACTAAAATGCTAAATTACCGCAACAAAAACAGAAATAGGGAAAGAAAGATAATCTGTGTGTTAAAGCCGCTCTTCTGTTCATAGAAGAGCGTAGATTTTGTTCCATTTTTGGTGTGGATAGATGAGTATAGACTGAAATCTGCTCATCAGCAGTGTCCAGCTAATAGTGTAAGAGCAGGCTGCAGAATTCCTAAGTCATTGAGGGGGAAAAACAGTTGGGCTTATATGGAAAATGTCCAGGGATGTTAAGAAGCAAGAAAACAGGCAGAAAACAATGCAGGGATGTCTTCCGGGCGAGGGAGCCGTCCATGCTTTGGCGAGTGGCAGTGCCACGGGAAGGCCGATTCTTGGGTGGAACTGAGAAGAGCAGAATACAGGCTGCTTGTAAGAGATGCAACTAACGTGAAAAGAAGGAAAGAATGCAAACAAAGCGAACAAGCTTTTACAGATAATATCAAAAGAAAAAAAAGGAAAAGGACTGGGGGGGTCCCCCCGTGAAGACCCTGATCTGGGTCTGCAGCATGAAGAAGAAGGAAAAGAGATAAAAAGTACAGTTTTAATTAGCCAGGTGTGGGGGCGCACGCTGTGATCCCCGCTACTCGGGAGGCTGAGGCAGGAGGACTGCAAGTTCAAGCCCAGCCTGGACTTAGGTCTCAAAATTGAAAACAGTCAGAAGGGCTGGGAGTTCAACTCGTTGCTTTCTGGGCTCAGTTTCTAGTATCGTAGAAAAGAATTACAATTCAAGGCAAGTAATGACCTTAGATAAAAATAATTTTCGAAAAGATCTGACAGGAACCATCAGATTGTGGCAACATAATCTCTAAACCCTGAAGCAAAGACTACGAAGTAGAAAAGAGCCAAGGAAGATGATGCCAAGCCTCAAAGTATGTCAGATCAGTATGTATGAAAAGAAACTGGGGAGGCTGAGGCCAGGAGGATTGCTGCGAGTTCGAGGCCAAGCTGGGCTACAAAGTGAGTTCTGGGCCAGCAGAGCAAGATTCTGCCTCAAAAAGACAGACAAAAAATTTTAACAGTACAGTTAGAAGCTTGCTATAACATCCATTTAATGATAGTTAATACAGGCTTACTTACGACTTCACAGATGCAGTATGGGTAGCTAATATATCTGTATCAACGTACGTACAGAGAAGTAGTATGTCATTGTGTCTGGAGGCCTGGGACACACTTAAGGAAATTGCTCATGTCGTAGGATGAAGAATTTGAATAAAAACCCGAAGCTATACATACAAAGCTATCTTCTCTAAGCAGAATCCAAGAAATTTAGAAGAAAATGATATTTTCAAGGTCCGGTTGCTGAGTGTATTATTTGTTATAAAATGATTAAAATTGCTTTTTGCAGCCATCACAATAAAAAGTTTCAGCTACTTGCTGTCCCAGAATCTGCACTGTTGCGTTAAGGTACTTGGGTGTTGAGTGGTCACAAAATGCAGGAGGACCTGACTTTAGGGTGGTGACCTGCGGAGGTCAGAAGTTCCTCTTCGCTTTCAGTAGAAGCTGGAGTTAAGCTTGTCTGTTGTGCCTACTGAGGACGCTGGGGCAGGGGGATTTCTTGAGCCCAGGAATTCCAGGCCAGCCCGCCCAACACAACCCAGATGGTGTCTTGGAAAGACTAAGAGGAGCGTGTGAGCGCCGTTGTGGGAGAGGAGCGGGCAGAGCTTGCTTCCCTCTGTGGGAGTCAGATCAAGAGGCCAATTGACGATGAAGAGCTGCAGCATTTTTCTTTATTTTTTTCCTGTTTGTTTCCATGACAAAAAGTAATTCTTGTTTTTGGATGAAAATTATCAGAAGGATTTTTACCAGCTATCTAGGGGTGTGATTTTCATGCTGTACAGTTCCGTACCCGTGTAAGTGCCCAGTGTCACGAAGCTCATTGGACATGCGTGGTGGGCATCAGGACCCCTTGCCGGCACATGCTGTGGTTTCCGGAGCCTCTGCGCAGTCTGCTCCACCTTGCCGAAGCAGCTACCAGCTACAGAGCTGACCTGATACCCCGGGCTTTGCTTTGCCTGGCCTCTTTCCCGTAAGATGTTTCAGAAGTATATTTGAGATGCTCCTTCAGAACATTTTCACTTTCCTTAAAAACCGAAACGGCTGTTTTTCAATTACCATTTTCAAGAGGTATGCGAGGAAATTTTTAAAACATTGAGCTCATATATCTGATCTTGGTTTTAAAAAAAATCTTCATATCAGATTTGAGTATTCTTAATTATAAGTTGGGAATATTTGAGGTATAGATGCCAGCAACCTGTGTGGGTTTAATTTAAAAAACAAACATTTTTTTGCATAACAAGTGCAGAGGTCCAGTTGCTCAGTGATAGCATCAGGGACCCAAGGGTTTTGGGGTTTGGTTTCTCCGCCCTAGGCTTCTCCTCTTTGTGACTGTCCTTGCCAGGCACACTGCTTTCCGTTACAGCCACACAGGCCTGGCTGAAGTCAAGGCAGGAAGCAGAGAGGAGAGGGCGGGCTGGGCGCAGAGCCCTGCATGCTTTCATCTGGAAGTGGGGTGCAGTCTATCCCTCAGGTGCACGTGATGGGCTGGGGGAGTCCAGGGTATCCTAGCTGGCTGTGCTAGGACCCCTGGAGTCCGGTGCATCGCTGCTGAGAGATGAAGGTTCCCCCGCTGAAGCAGAAGGGATGGTTGGACTTTGGCCAGGCAGCTCTCAGCATCACCTTGTTACGATGGCACCTTGCTGCTGCGGATGGTAGTGTTCAGTGGCTGGTGCAGCCGGGAGAGGAGTAGGCGTGAGCCAGGTGTTCTGTGGGACGTGACCAAGGGCTCCTGGTCGAACCATGCTTGGGAGATACTCAGGATCTCAGCATGTTGGAATCGTGCAATAAAGTGTTACTGAATGCAGGGGATTGAGTGCACTATCCTGTCTCGCCCTTTTTTCTCTCCAGGGCAGCAGGGAGAGTGACTAACTTCGAAGGGTCCTTTCTAACCTGAGTGTCCTGTGAACTTCTGTTTCAAGGTGAACATGATGACCTTGGCAGAGCATATCATTGAGGCCACTCCTGACCGAATCAAGCAGGAAAGCTTTGTCCCCGAGGAGTCCCCAGCATTGGAAAGAACAGACCCTGCCACTGTCAGCAGTACAATGAGCTGGCTGGCCAGTTACTTAGCGGATGCTGATCGCCTGCCCACTGCTGCCCAGATCAGGTAGGAGGACTCCAGGCTCGTTTGCTCCCAGGGTAGGTGCCTGAGCGAAGCAGGAGGCCAGGCGGCGAAGGGCACAGGGTGCGTGTGGTGGAATGCAGGGCTTTCCACGGGAAGGAAGAAGGCTTTAGGGCAAGTTCCGCTGCGCCTTTGAGGCCTGGCTTTGTCTCACTGCTTCTATTATCTTCCAGCTAGATCAGTGCATATGAGGTAAGAGGGTGTTACTGGGTCTAGTGGAAGTTTCGCAGAGGAAGGACAGTGCTTATGGGACTTGGTACTTAGCAGAGTTCTAACCCCCTAATAGGTGCACTTGATTGTGAGCTTGATTGAAAGTCAACTACGTCGCTGGGTAGGTTTGGCAGTTCAGCGAAGGGAAGGAAGGCAGACTTCCCTGCTCGCAGCAGGTTTGGGTGATGCTGTCTTGTCGGTGAATTAGTAGGTAACGGGCTGCACTGCAGAGGCGCTCACTCTCCCCTTTCTCCTCTTGTTTCAGAAGTGCATATAATGAGCCTCTCACCCCTTCTTCTAATACCAGCTTGAGCCCCGTCGGCTCTCCAGTCAGTGAAATAGCTTTTGAGAAACCCAACCTTCCCTCAGCGGCAGACTGGTCTGAATTCCTGAGTGCGTCCGCCAGTGAGAAGGTAGAGAATGAGTTTGCCCAGCTAACGCTGTCGGATCACGAGCAGCGAGAGCTCTATGAAGCCGCCAGGCTGGTTCAGACTGCTTTCCGGAAATACAAGGTACGGCGGCGGCAGCGGCCACGTCCCGACGCCCTGCTGGTCTCCAGGTCGGGGAGGGGAGAGGAGGCACAACGTGCGTGCGCAGACGGAGGCGTCCCTCCCGTGTTCTTTTTCTTTCCTGAGCTTAAATTTTATTCAGTGTTTTTAATTAGATCATATTAAATAAGTAATAATTTGTCAATTGTGGGATAGCTGGCATCATCTCAACTCACTGTTGTTGAGAAAGAATATTTTATTTAGTGTATGCAAAGTTGATACCTCTGCCCACAAGGAATTTATGACCTACAGCAAGGGCTTTCCCCTGGAAGCCTGGGGATGGGCTTTAGAAAACTCCTGATGTACAGTTACAAGTCAGGCTCCTCCGTGAGCATCGCTGATAGGAAGAGGACTCCGTAGCTCTCTGCAGATTCTTAAATCTTTGACAGAGCAGCTCCCCAAATGTGGCAAAAACCATTAATCACTGATTGAAAGGTAAAGTAGTTGGGATTAGCTTAGTGAAGACTGTTGAGGTCTGGTATGGAAAATGGTACAGTGCCTCAGTTATTAAATATTTTTAAAATGAATACATTTTAGGCCCCCCAACAATCAAGTGTAGAAGTGTTTTTTTTTTTCTTTTTGGCCAGCTCAGGATGCCCTCAGGGCAGGTCTGGTAAGGCTTGAGGATCTGGAGATCAAACCACAGCATCCTGATTGCTTTGTTTAAGGTGTCACTTAAACAACTGAGCTAATGGGCAGGTCCCTAACAATCAAATATGATGGTTTGATTTGGAAGTACAAATACTCTGAGGTTTATTCCATGAATTCATTTTTCCTCATTTATAATTGTGAGTGCATTTTGGCAAACCTGGGGTCTCAGTGCTGAACAAGCTGTATCACTCGCGTGATGGTTCTGTTCAAGCTGTAAGGGCAGCGCCCACTGTGGATGGCTGCTGACTTCTCCCTGCTCTTTACCCTGAAGGGCCGACCCCTGCGGGAACAGCAGGAAGTGGCTGCTGCTGTCATCCAGCGCTGTTACAGAAAATATAAACAGGTAAACCTCAGTTCATGCCCGGAGGAACTGCATCTTGCCCAGGCGGCACTGACCACAAGGACCCCGGTGTGCATCGTGGCTAAAGAGTGTTCCCTCCTGCTCCTTGTAACCAAAAGGCATCATTTAAATCAGCTTCCCAAGAAGGCAGACGAGAGGAAAACAGAGCAAACCCAGCTGCAGTTAAGCTTATGCCACAAAAGAAAGTAGGTTCCAAACGGCGGCCTTTTGGTCTTACTACCTCCGTGAGACACTGATGTGACACAAGGCAGTTACTGGTGTTGGAGGCGAGCAGCTGCGCCCAGTCGTGTCCTAGGCTCCGTGGGAGTCTGGTGTGCTGGCGGGGAAGGCAGCTACTTGGCTTAGGTGTTGAGGTTCACACGGGTGTGCTCTGTGCTCAGCATCCTTTCAGCGTCATCCATTTAAAGTGGAGAATAGTAAAAGATCTTTGAAAAATCTTAAAAAGCTTGGAGCATCTTAAACTGCTTTTGCATTCCCTAGGTAGCAGGGACAGAAAGGCTGTGGGCTGTGTGGCTCACGTCCTAGGCTGAGGGGCCCCAAGGCCGTGCAGTGCCCTGTGCTGGAGCTTCTGCACACATCCGCGCTCCCGCTTCTTAGGATTATCCAAAGTGAATGGTTTTATTTCCAGTCTAAAGATGAAGAAGCTGAGGCTCAGAGTAAATGTGGCTTTCTAACCATCAAGGTGGTTGTAAAAGATGGATAATTTCCTTGCTGAGTTTAGACGAGTTTGCATGAGAAAATTCAGTCCTGCCAGGAGACTCTAGGACCCTGCATTGAGCTCGTGCTTCCCGTGGGGCTCACGTTTCTGCTTAAGGACCAGTAAGTGCTAAGATGTTGAATCATCCTGGAGCAAGGCGTGGCTGTGCTCTCCTTCAGATACAGGGCTTTGGTTTCTGATGTGGGTTGCCGTTGCGCAGGTGACTCTAGGCTAAACCCTCTCCATGGAGCAGGGAAAGAACCTCTCCCACTTGTAGCCAGTTCAGTTCACGATCCCAGAAAACGAAGGTTTATTGTGCAAACGCTGACACCACAGTGCCTCCAGCCCTGCCTCAGGGAAATGGTTGTGGCTTCTGTTTTGTGAGCCTGCTTCACGCTAGAACCAGTGAGACACAGAAACAAGATCTCACGCCTGCGACTGTGATAGGTATTTATTCCAAAATATAGTTTGAGGTTAAAAAAAAAAAATCTTCCCAAAGAATTGTTATCTACAAGTATGAGGCTAGAAGGCATTATTTTTGAAATTAGTAACTATATGATAGATACTTAAGAAGATGGAAGACATTAAAATAGCTAGGTTGCCTTTTATGGGAGATTGGTTCTGGTTCTGGTTTTCAGTTTTATTAATTCAGTGATCTAACATTAATCTTGTATTTTCTGTTTCTCCCCCAAGCTGACATGGATAGCCTTGAAGGTAATGACACACCCAAGTCCTCTCACAACCATTCCACCAGAATCACAAACTCCACACCCATCACCAGCTCCAAGGAAGGGCCATTAAGATGGCGCAGTCGTGAGACAGTGCCCCTTGCCAGGCCACCTCACCACAGTGCATCCATCCTCTGGGACCTTGTGGTTTTTCAGTCGGAGCGGGTTTTGGCATTAATCATGATTGGAGATTTTCTTGGCTAGTGTCGACCCATCCAAGCCAATTACCATGGGCCAAGCGGCTACTAGATAAATATCCTTTTTCCATGACGGGCTGCCCAGTAGCGCAGCAGATTTGAGTGTGCCGTGGGTACAAGCCGAGGTGGTGAAAGCCACAGAAGCGCTGTAGGACCCAGTGTTCTTGTCTTACGGGACTTTTGGACCAATGAGATGAAAGTAAAGCAGGTCAGATGAGACTGAAGAAGCTGCTTGCAGGAGGGGCCTCAGTCTGGACCACTGAGAAGCCAGTTTCCTCCCCTCATTCCACCTCACACATCCAGGGGTGTAGTTAGGCAGATGCAGGGATTTTCCAAGGAGTACTTTCCTTACAATGGTAAGTTGCCTTCTCGTAAGCAAAGGGCTTTGTGTGACTTCTTGTCATATTCCATCCAATTAGAAATCTGGACATAGCATTTTTAGGCCGTGGTAAAACTCTAGTTTTGGTGCCTCGACTGATCATGAAAAAGACCCAGACTGCTCTGGAGCCTCCAGTCCTGGCCTTTGCTGCTCTGTAGCAGGCTGCGGGAAGAGACGCTGCTGGCCTTGGAACCTGAGCAGGCCCCAGCCCTCTCACGGCTTCCCAGAGGTCATTGCTTTGCCACCATGTTGGTCGGATGAGTATTAATCTCTCACAGGGTGACATGGATTGAAGGTGTCAGCGTTTCATGATAAGCCTTGTATTTGGGACCCTGTAACTCCCTCAGAAATTTACCATGAGGAATGATAGGAAGCAGATGCTAGCTGTAGATAGTCCCGTGATGTGGGAAGCAGGAGGCATAACAGGGTTAAACATGTTTCCAAACTGGGGTGAATATTCTAAAGGAAGCATTTAAAATTTCACTTTGAAAATAATGTTAGATCACTTATGTCCAAGTTATTGCTATTGAAAGCTTTGTCAAGAAGGGCGATTATTTTGATATTTTGGGGCGAAAGTGCCTACAAAGCAGAGTGCTATCTGCAGGCGACCCGCTGAGCAGTGCCTTCTGCTGGGGAAGGCAGGCGGAGACATTCCTCATCGCCTCGGTGGTGATGGCACGCCACGCAGAGACCCGGCTGAGAGGGAGCGAGAGCCTCTCTCCTCCCCTGCCCTGAGCACACGGACCCACCAGCTTGTGCAGCCCCTGTTGTTACTGTCTTGCTCCTTCTTGTTTCCACTACAGTATGCACTTTATAAAAAGATGACACAGGCGGCCATCCTCATCCAGAGCAAATTCCGAAGTTACTATGAGCAAAAAAAGTTCCAGCAGAGCCGGCGCGCCGCCTTACTGATCCAGAAGTACTACCGGAGCTACAGGAAGTGTGGCAAGAGGCTGCAGGCTCGCCGGACAGCCGTGATTGTGCAGCAGAAGCTCAGGTGGGCTGCACACCCTGGCGGCACTCGGCTGACCAGGCGGGGGACCTGGCTCCCCAGACCTGCCCCATGCCGGCTGCTGCTTCTGAGAACCTTCTAGGGGTTGTGGCTTTGGGTAGTGACACCTGTGCCATGGCCCCCAGTTGTCCATTGAGCGCCTCTATATCCCAGCCATCCCGTTGTATTTTGCTGTTGCCGGCCAATTTCAGCTTCCATCAAAACTTGACAATACCAGAGTTTATGCTTCAAGAGAGGTCACCCCATATCGTAGTCTAAGTTGGGGAGCTGTTGTGTACAAGACTTTGGACAATTAGGGTTATGTTGTTCTGTTCTAGAAAGTCTAGTAACAGCCTTGAGCAGAACGCAATACACTGATTTACAGAACAGATAATAGCCGAAAGAACCAGTCAAACTCAGGCAAGTGGGATTCTAAACTACGGAAGTCTGTCTTGTGATGGCTCTTTTCTGTAGCAGGCTTATTAAATGGTAAGAGGACGTTCAGGGACATCTTGTTTCCAGGCTGTGTGTTGTCCCCTAGCCAGCTCAACGCTGCGGGGCGGCGGGCACTCCCACTGCTGCCTTGCTCCGTGGACTCCCTTCCACATCCCCTGCCACTCCGACAGCTCTCAGCCTTTGCATGTTGGCCTCTCCAGATCCCTTCTTGTGACAGTGATTTATTCTTACTTTTCAGGAGCAGTTTGTTAACCAAAAAGCAGGACCAAGCTGCTCGAAAAATAATGAGGTTTCTACGTCGCTGTCGCCACAGGTACATGAATCCTTATCTACACATTTTAAGCATCAGGAAGGATAAAATAACCCTCACCTTGACTGTCCATTAACTCCCGCATAAGGCAAATGTCCCCTGCAAAGGTCACGGCCCAGACGCCACAGGGCAGCAGAGCTCACTGAGTAGACACTTGGTTGCTAGCAGGAGACCGCTGGAAACCTGCAGACTGGACTGGGTGTTCACCAAGTGCCGATGACAGCCATGGCTCTGCGTGTCGATTGGGGTGCGAGGATGATTACAGTCAGACTAGCTACTAATTCAAGCTTCTCTTTAACCTGTTATTTATATACCACTTTGCATGAGCATCATCCATACTCTGCTAATGTACATCCAAGCAGAACGTAGTTTATTTTCTTATGGAAAGGAAGCTGTGAACACCATCCAGGTTTTCCGACCGTCTTTCCACTAGACGCCTGCTGCCCCCTGCTGGACGTGTCGGTTGTCAGCAGAAGCTGGTCCGAGATGGAGACCAGGAGCTCTCAGAGTGGGAAAGACTCTGAGGTTACAGCAGCATTTGCATTAGGAGGAAGAGGCACCAAGAGCCCAGTGTCGGGGACACAGCCTCGGCTGGTGGAGCTCAGGGGAGCAGCGGCTCTGCTGACACCTGGGTGCCTTTGATAAAGACTTGTCCTTCCCTGCGACTTTGGGGACTGGAGGAGAGCGCATGGTGTACTCCATGTAGATCAGTGTTGCGGTCAGGCACACATGTGGCCACTTGCCCCGTGGCCGTGGTGTCTCCTGTGCGTCTGCTGTGCAGCTGACAGCTGCAGGCGTAGGGCTGGCTCCCACATGTCCTGTCCTAGTCCCTTTCCTGTCCCCTCATGCCCCATCCTCAACATCATATTCAACTTGATGCCTCAGGGCCTCCTTTCAGCTTTTTCTTAATCTTAAAGAGTTGGTTGCTCATTTTGAAAACTTTGAGAGTGAAGAGGGTCTAACTGGCTACTTGTACTGTGAACCTGCAACAGGAGGAAATGCATAGCCACCATGTCAGCGATGCTAAAAGCTGTAAAAAGAGCGTTCGTTCCTTAGGGTTAGGGCGCTCCTGAGCTAGAAGGCGGGGAAGGATGCTCAGGAGCGCCTGGCTGTGTGTGTGTGCGCTCCACCACGCCAGCTTGAGAGCTAGCAAGGCGGTCCAGACGCCCTTCAGTAATAGGAGGCCCTGTCTAGAAATGCATGGCCAACTGTGACCCTTGGTGAGGCCAGGCCGTGTGGCTGGGACCTCAGGAAATTGGTTCCGCAAGCCTTACCAGAGCCGATTATTCAGTCACTCTTTCCCTGGACATTAGATCGCTGGTGACCAGAGAGCAGCTGATGGTCTATTTGGAGAAAATACCAAGGACCACCCTGGGAGTCCTCCCTGTCTTGGGTGTTCACAGCCCCTTCTTCCCTTTGCCTCTTCTTCCTGCAAAAAGCAGACTCAGGCGGGTTCTGCCCAGTGTAGAGACCAGCAGACTTGATCACACAGGGCCGACCACACGGCACCGCTTCCTTCAGCAACTTGCACAGAAGATTCCATTTTCAAGAGAATTTCTTTAACAGGGAGCTTCTTATAGGCTGCTACAAACAAAGCAGAATGTTTGCTGTTTAAATTGCACTGTACTTTCCTCCCTCATTTCTTCTGGGCTTATCCTCAAACTTTGAAGAAAAATGAGAGGTAGGTAGGTAGGTAGAGAGGAAGTGCTTTAGGAAAGAAATTACAGGAAGTCTTATTCCTATTTTCCTTGTATTTATTCCACGGCTATGCCCGTGTTTTCAGTGGGTGAGATGAGAATAGAAGATATTTAAACAAAACATAAACTCATGCGCAGCTACCTCCCAAAAAGGAAGCTGAACAGAGGAACCTTTCCACTCCTGTTTTTAGAGTTCTCTTTTTGTAAACCAGTACAGAGAACTTCCTGAAGATTTCTACCTTCCTTAGGCGATTTTAACAAGTCACAGCCTGTAAGAAGGCTGTGAAGAAGGTTCATTCTGAGGAAAATGGCACATTATGGGCTCTGAGTGTCTGCTTTCTGAGTTGGCACAAAATAGTGACCCCTTGGCACTTTCCTTGACCTTTCCGAATTTAGATACTAGAAAAAATATACAAATTTTAATATTCTGTATATACTGATGATATGAGATTAGTTTTCACTTGCCATTCCTAGATACCCAATTAGTATAGTCAGTGAAGAAGTTTGAAATCCTGAATATGTCCTAAAAGTTTTGTCTTAAATTTATATTTTCCCTACCTAGACTGCCTCCAATCCTGTTTCTATTCTGGTTTATTTCATCTGTTTTACAAGACACCATCATGTTCATTGTGCTCAGAGGCAGTAAAGTCTGTATTACATAGGAAACCTCATGTGATACCCTCTCAAGCAGGTGGGTTGATGGCTCCAGGCATCTCTGAGAGGCTTGTGTCTGAGTTGTGACCCCTGCGTTTTAGGGCATAAAGATAAATTGGTGTATGTTCTGCCTGCTCATTTCACAGACCCCACCATCACTCCTTTTCTTCTTTCCCAACAAGGAACCACTTTATACTTTTTTTGGTTGAAATAAAGCTATTTATAAGGTTTCTGTTGTGACCCTCATGTGCTAATAGCTCTTTGGTATTGTTTTGCTGTCTAAAGCCCCCTGGTGGACCATAGGCTGTGCAAAAGGGTGAGTTTAGCTGCCTGCTAGCCGGTTTACCTTTATCTTCCATTTTCAATATTTTGCTTTCTGCTTGCTTGCATGGGGCTGCAGCCTAGGTATGCCAGTAAGTTTCACGTCCATTTTGAATGAAATAAAGCAAGATACAAACTAACCCTAATTACTAACACTGCTGTTTTATGCACCAGGAAAACAGTCACAGATGCCAGATTTAGAAATGCATGAGTCACTAAGAGGGAGGGCCCTTGTGAGACCCCTGCAGGGCATGCTTGGACTTGGTGGAAGAAGCCTTCCACATGCTGTCTGTCTATCCGTGGGATCAGCTTAGCTTGTAATAAGGTTGCGTCCTGAGAAAACAGTGAGCAAGTGGTTTTTTGTGATTAAAATAATTTACCACGTGAAATTTTCTCAACTGCTGGTTTTGGCAACATTTTAAAAGCAAGAAGTTTCCCTAGGCAGCACTAGGCCTTTAAAAAAAAACAAAAAACAAAAACCAATCCATTTCCTGTGTAGAATTAGTGCATCCATGTTTCCGGGCGCCTGCCGCCTCACTAAGTGTCCCCCCTGTGCTGGGGGGCAGTGTCCTTTTCAGCACCAGTCCTGGGCCTTAGTTAGAAAGGTGAGCAGAGTAGCCTCCAGCACTTGGTCAGAACACCAGGAGGGAGAAAACGGGGTGCAGCGTCCTAAGTCTGCATTGTATGTCGTAGTTGGGAGTGGCTGTTCCCCAGGAATCCATATTCTGAAGACATTACCACAGATAGCTATCAGTAGATACTACTGGTGTTCCCAAGATTTTAGAATATAGTGCCAATTCGTGGGAATTCATCTGACCCAGGTGCAGCTGTAACCCGCCTAAATGTAGTAAAAGATTTAAAGCTAGGAAATGAATTGGTCAACATTGGACTTGAATTTAGATCAGTTGAAATTTTTTCTTATAGCCTGACGGGAAGATGGATTTAGAGAATGATGGGGAGTTATCTCCTTTAACCACATTCACTTCATCCTCTTCTTAACCTTGCACTGTATTTTAGTCATTTTTCGGATTTCTGAGAAATAAGCATAATTCAAAGAATCTTAAAACTTCCAGTGTTTCTGGAAACATCCCCATCAGACTAGATGTATGTTGATGTGAGTATTTGTTCTGTTTTAAGGCAGGGCTCAGCAGACTTTTTCTTAAAAAGCTTAACAGTCAGTGTCTTAGACTTTTTGGCCCCTATATATAGTCTGTTCTGATTGCACAGTTCATCTATTGTAGCTTGAACACAGCCGAAGACAGCGCATAGAAGAACGGTCGAGGCTGTGCTCTGCTGTAGCCACAGGAATAGGGCTGGGGCTGGAGCTGGCGCACAGGCTGGCGAGTGCCAGCCTGGGACTAGCCCCGAGTTTTCGTGAGTTCTTCTGAATGATCACCTTGTCTGTATTAAGGAGCGTCTCACCTATTTTAAAACCATTAATAGTGGATGGAGACTTTTTTTTTTTAAAGCAACTAAATGCATAAATGTACGTAACCTTCTTTAACGTTAGGCAGCTGTCATTGAAACATTTCCAATCCCGTGGAGTAGAGCTGGCTCAGAGATGTCTGTGCTTGAAATTTAAAAGGAAAAGAGACGGGGATCTCCCATCTCCCACTCTCTGTCCCTGCTCACCTTCCGCATACGTAGGTCCTTCTCTCCACTGAAAGCCTGTAAGAGAGCGGATGCATGCTCTCGTTCTCAGGCGGGCCGCGAGCTGTAGGATCTTGCATGTTAAGTGCAGTGCTGAAAGCCTGCTTCCAGGAGCCAACATCGTGTTAGAAGTGGTTGCTCATGTGGTTTTGAAGCTTGTCCAGTATGTTCTGATCATTTCAAGAGCACATTTCTCAAGGTGTTTTTGGTGCCAACCAGAGTCCCTACCTTAATTTCTTTAGTGCCTGCTGCCTTCTGTTGTGAACTCCCAAGACTCCTTCTTGTGCATGGAAAGTTTGAATTTCATAACGTCCTTCTGCCTCACACAGTTTAGGGAGTTGGAAAGGGGCTGAGAGGTTTTTGGGTGCCTTCGGGTATAGTAATGTGTGTATGTATGGACTGAGGAAGAGCTCACGTATAGCACTGCATAATTACCAAGATCTCTAGGCCCTCTCTCTTCCTCAGAGAAGTCGTAACAGTCCCCAGGCTGAAATTTTTCTTTGGAGCCAAGCATCCTCTGAAGAGAATTTCTATTCCTGTGATTTTGTCAAAACACATAAAATACATCATACTTAAGACATTTAAGGTTTATTGAAAAATAATATTTGAAAATGGAAGGAATCCAGTTCTGTGGTACAGTATTTAGGTGCCCAGGCAGCGAGCAGAAGGACACCCGATGGGCGCCCAGTCAGGCCGCAGAGTCCCCGCATGGTGCACCGGCCTGGCATGCAGCTCTGAGGACCAAGCGGGTCTCTCAGTGTCAGCACTGTGACAGGGCAAGAAAACGCCCACCAGACAGTCGTCACCAAGTCCAACCCTCTTTTATTTTTGTTTTTATTCAGCCCGTCCTTCAGGTTTAGCCTCTCATTTACCCAGAACTGAGAAGAGTCACTAGATTCCAGACGCTGTTAGGAACTTGCCTTCTTTCTTGGATCTCAGACACAGTAACTGTCTATTTAGGGGAGAACTTCATCATCACCGAAATACTGAGGTCAACTCTTTTAATTATTTCTTTTACTTAATGTAGGTGAGAAAACCAACTTGAGTAAATGACTGATTTTAAGCTTTAAGAAACATTTAAGGGGGCTGGAGAGATGGCTCAGTGGTCTAAGGCACCTACTTAGAACAAGCTTGGCAAAGCATCAGGGACCGCGGTTCAATCCCCCAGCACCA
>NW_004524689.1:4919904-4933653 GCF_000260255.1 Octodon degus
TTAAGAAGTACATGCTGAAAAGACCTCTTTTTAGTGCATTTTTAGTGGATCTAACAGTATGTTACTCAGTTTTATAGCAGAAGATACTTTGTATATCATGGAAATAGTGAATTGTTGAATTACATATAAACTTAATCCTCAAGGTATTGAAACTTTATTGGCCCAAAAAATAGCTCTTTTCTGGAAGAAAAGTGGTTTTCCACTTCTCTGAAAGACATTTCTTTTTTGTGGGCAGCAGGAGCTGTTCTTCCATGAGAGAGGCCATTCTGTGGGAAGTGTTCGCTAGACAAATCCCTCCCTTCTCCCTATGACATCATATTTCTTTGGGAGGGCTTTTTTTTTTTCCGGCTCAGCTCGCCCTGAGGTCGAGACTGGCACATCATGTGGTGCCGGGGATCGAACCATGGTCCCCTGTGCCTGCCTAAGCTTGCCTAAGCAGGTGCTTTAGACCGCTGAGCGATCTCGCCAGCCCATGGGAGGGCTTTTTAAGCTGCACAGTTATTTTTATTCCTTAGTAACAGCTCTGGAAATTCTAGTATTAAATCTTGAAATTGTTGGCCCAGTTACTTGTGTTCAGTGAAGTTATCCCACTGACATAAAGAATCTCAATGGGAGGAAGAAGAGATAACATATTCTGGGCCCAAATTCTTAAGCAACAGATTTCCTCTATTTTTGAGCCAGGTTCACAAACACTTGGCCAGAAGCTGCCCGTCGTTGGTAAGTTGTGATGGCAGCCAAGCAGCTTGGCCTCGGCCCACCAGAAATCTCTGCTGGGCCCTCCCTGATCTGTACAAGTTACGCATGCACCTCTTACTTTGTTGTATGCACTTTGATCCAAGGGACAGTTTTCTGGGCCCGGGGAGATGGCTCAGTAGAGTAAGTGCTTCCCTGGCAAGCGCAAGGGCCTGAGTTCAATTCCTGGTTCTGGGGGGGGAAAAAAAAAAAAGGACAGTGTTCTGACAGTGCCCCAGAAGTACCCTGAGAAGAGGGTCAGCAGATGGGGTATCACCCTGCTTCAGTTAAATCACACTGTGAGGCTCGGCTTCCAAGTGGCCCGGCGTCAGGGAGGAGTAAAAAATGAATGTGGTGTATCATAAGGATGTATTTTAAATCTCCAAAGTAATTTTGTCTCACTTGCCTCTTTTAGGAACTGAATATTTTTGGAACACAGTGGTGTGTGTTAAATTGCAGACGACTTGCTCTGTGTCATTCTTATTGGGCCTCTCTGTCTTTTTTGTTTTGCAACCCAAATGAGATTTCTGGAAAATGGCAAGCGCTCTCTTTCCCTAAACTCCCCACAGCCCTTGCAGCTCTCAGAGCAACAGGTAACTAATCAGAAAGCCGCATTGGGCTGCCCTGTCTTACTTCTGACGTCCAGCATTGCAAGAAGATGCCTGCTGAAACCCACTGACTCATGAAACATTTCTCTGGCTGAGCATAACTGGGTAGATGTGACGAAGCGGCTTTGCCTCACGCTTTTCCCATGGAGCCATTGCTCGCGATCAGTGTCTGAAGCAGGCCTACTTCATTTCCCATGAATTATCATTGGACGTCTGGTGGAGAGAACCCCGGGCTTCGCTGGCTTTCGGTGCTGTTGCTTTCTACATCACTTCAGTACATTATGGCACAACTTCTTTTTGTTTAAGGCAGCCACAGTATCCCAAAGTGGTGCTTGTTTCTAGGTGCCCGACCTAGAATGCTTCGGGAGACCCTGGGAGAGTCTTTAATAGTTGAAAGGTCACACGTTGAAGTCTTGCTGTTCCAGTTACTATAACTGCAAGCTAGCAATACGAGGAGTTCTCTCCGAGTAACTGGTATGAGGTTTGGAAACAAGGTCCACGTGGCTAGCTTTAGGGAAGTATGGCCGTGTGCCTATCGGAGGTACAGGAGCCATCCTGTGGTGGTGTCCTCAGGACCCAGAGGAGGACTGTTTTGCTGGTCTTCTGTGTGATGGGATTCAGAAGTCAGTGCAGCTCTAATGGGGTCATGTCAAACATAACCTGGGCATCTGTAGGCTCCGTTCTGCTAGCCCTGAATGAGCCTCGGGTCTGCAGTTCCTTAAGAGACCCCAGAACTCAGTACCCCTTTGCTGAGTTTGTGTAACGGAACAGAAGTATTGAGTACCTGTATTCTAAGTACAGTCTATAGATTTAGTGGTCACGGCTACTGGATCTTCAATTATAATTCCAACTTAAGCAAGTCAGGTCTGTATTCATCAAGTGTATATTTCTAACAGGTACTATCAGTAAAACCAGTTTAAGGAACTGATGTGGGTGTAAAAGAAGTTTTCCTTAGCTGAATTTTTCAGTTTATATCATGTATATGCAACATTTATAAGACATAGCTGTACCAGATAACACAAACCTTTTAAAAGCAGAATTACAACAAAAGAAATAGATATTCACTGTAGCAAATTTTGGAAATAAGAAAAGAGAATCACCCAGAAGTAGTAATTGTTAAACTTCTCTTGCATATCTTTGTTGGTACAGATGTATTTTTAGTTATCATATGCCTTTTAGTGAGTATTTGTATTTTTGATTGATTACAAGGCAAAACAGATTTCTTTAACTGTTTGAAACAATGATTGGAAATACCCGTTTCTTACAATTTGTTGAAAATTCTACTGTTGTCAGATGTCACAAATCCCTCAGTGACATAGTCATTTTCTATTTCTTTAGAGACGATATACCTGTTTTTTTTTTGTTGTATTTATTTATTTATTTATTTATTTATTTATTTATTTATTTTGGCGGACCCAGGGATTGAACTCAGGCCCTTGCGCTTGCCAGGGAAGCGCTTATTCTACTGAGCCATCTCCCCGGCCCCTGATATACCTGTTAAACAGTATTGTATCTAGCTGGCATTTGATTAAAATAAAAATTAGGCCCCGTCTTATACTTGGCCTGAAGCTCCACTCTCGATAGGGCAGATCATAACCTCAATTTCAGGTGCACTCGCAGGGGTGAGCGCGTCAGCCCGGGCCCTACGTGACAAACGACGCTCACGTCTTCTGTGACTCTTCAGCACATTCTTATGTGTGTTTCTGGATTCTAAATTGCACTGTATTATAAAATTGACAAGTACATTTTATGTTAGTTCTTTTTACCCCATAGCATAGTATTTCCTAGAAGATGGCATCTTAGAAATGAGAAGATACAGTCATCAATTTCATATTGTGGAGATCTTCCAAATGCATGTTTTCTTTAAACTCATTTGGAAAATTCTGTGTTAGGCTGGGTATGGCAAGCATGAGCTCAGTTCCCAGTACCCACAAAAATAAATAAGTAAATCGATAAAACAAAATTCTGTCTTATCCTAAGAAATATTTTAGAGGCAAAGAATAATAAAACAAAATGGGCTTTGTGGTCAGCCAAATGTGGGTTTAAATTCCTAGTCACAGGGGCTGGGAAATGGCTCAGTAGAATAGGCACTTCCCTGGCAAGCGCAAGGGCCTGAGTTCAATCCCTGGTTCCACCAAAAAAAAACAAAACAAAACAAAAATTCCTGGTCATGATTAACTACCTGATTTGAGGCAGGTTCAATAACCGCTGTATGATTTACAGGCTGTATACATGCTGAACCTAAGATGCTACATTTACAAATTGGAGATAGCAGCAGGACTGAATTTTATCAGAAGTAACTGTAAGGACTACATAAAGTAGCAAACATTAAGTGACCTATAAAGTTACTGGCAGATAATGAACATTTTCCCCCAAGTTCTTCCTTTAAAGCTCTCTGGGAAGAACAACAAACTTAGTGTCATCCTCATGATGACTCTAAGAACTAAATTTTCTGCTTTAGCTCAGAAGTTAAGCCAAGCCTAGAAAACCTACCTGAACACTAGCACACACTCGTTTTTCTTGCATAGGCATCGTGTGTGGACATGCGCTTCTCCTCAATGTGAAGCACACCGTTAGTTTTATAGCAGAGCAGTTACACATGAGCTTCAAAACGTTATGAAAATTTAGTTGATTTTTCAATTTCATAAAAAATGACCATTTTAATGAGAAAAAATTTTAGATTACACCTCCTTTAATTATAGATTCTTTGGTATAAAATTGCATAAAACATTTCTTGTTTACAATTCATGCTCCTTTTAATGTAATCTTTGATGAACTTATATTTTTAAATCATTCCTGTTTGCTCTACAAAGTTGCAAATGAATACGTGTTTCCACTACCAGAATTTGAGTTCAGAATTTTTAATTGTAGGAATTTCATCCATGATGGGTTCACGTGGGTGTTTGTGAGTAATTTCTGTGCTAGCGCAGAAGGCCCATGGCGTCGGCAGTAGCATGCACACCTTGCAGGAGGCCGGCGAGCAGGTCTGCGCGGCAGAGGCTGCATGTCGGGAGGCCCGTCGGCATCTGCGCATGCCTTGCATTCCCCAGCCCGAGGGGCCGTAGTGTAGATACTGCATGTTTAAAAATTGAACACAAACTATATAGCATGTTTCAATTTTTAAAAAGCCATGTATTTATCAAGTGTGCATGTCCAAACTTAGGGACTCATGATGATGCAGATTTCTGTACTGTGATGTGACTCGAACTACCCTACAACTTAATAAGCCATGCAGTTTAATTACAAGATTTTAAATTCAGCAGTGTCTAGCCCTAGTTAGAAACATGGTGGTGTATCTGAAACGTAGCTGCTAGGAAGAAGGTCTCAGCGACTTGGGAGTGCACTGCTTGTCACTGTCACGAGTGAACGAAGCGAAGCTGTGGCAAGGGGAGCAGGCCAGACAAGTAGTTTTTTAAACAGTAATTTTATTTTTAATAATGACGAAATGATAGTTTTTCTTCTGAAAGAGAGCGTCTTCTGAGGCGATCATGACAGCTTTGCAAGATACTCAGACGTGGCTCTGCGTGCTGGTAGTAAATGCACTTTTGCTGAACTACTATTAGATTCTATGTGTCGTTCTATTGAGTTACACCCTTTGTAACCTATTACTGGCTTTTTTCAGGATGTTTTATTCCTGAGTTATCACGAGTCTATTTAGAAAGCAAACTAGCATTCATCGTAAAATGAAATTTTAGTTTCCTGGCATAATGTAAGATGATAGGCAAGACCTTACCCTGGTGGATCAGAGGAGTAGACTTGAACTCGTGGGCCTCTGCATCGGGCAGTATACCAAAGACACTTTTCTATTTATGCACGAAAGATGTCCTAAGAAACTCCGGCTTCTGTTTTGGCTACGATCCTCCTTTCCACCTGCTTCTGGAGAAAAGAAGCTCCTGTGTGATTGGTAGCGCAGCCCGCAGCGTGTTAGACAGCGTGCGCCCACCTGTGACAGCCAGCAGGCTCACCATGGTTTGTGAGCCGGAAGGCACTCTCGCAGCCTTCCCTGCTGCTCGTCTGCCTCAGGTGGTACCCCGAAGCGCACTTTGACATGAAATATGTAAACAGGGTCAGGTGTAGCGGTGTGTGCCTGTCATCACAGCTGCTGGGGGCTGCAGTGGGAAGACGGTGAGCTGGGGCCACGTGGGCAAGCCGCTCGCAGAAGGAAAGGGGGAGGGGCCTGGGGCTGTAGTTAAGAGGTAGAATGGCCCCGGGGCTTGACCCCTAGTAATGCCAGAACAAGACAGATTAGACAAGATGGAAAGATTGGAGGTGGCAATAGTTTCCTGATAGGATCATTCCATTTTAAATTTGTATACAGTGGGTCTGATAAGTAGAACAAAGTCTCTCTTCAGCATCTGACTCTACTGTGTCTGTCTGGGAATTCTAAGAAGAAACCTGAATGTCCCTTAAATTCCTTGTGGAAGAGGAGGGAAGCGAGGCGCTGTGCAGATCAGAGCCTGCACGGCGGGCGAGCAGAGGGTCGCACTGTGCAGCTATCCAGGTCGTGCTCTCCAAGCTGAGAGTTGTGAGTCTGAGTAAAGCGGTAGTTCTGTCCCAGGATACATTCAAAATTAAATAAATGTGCATGTGGTTTCCCAAGTTCTCATCACATGGAATTATAAGGAATTAAAGGCTGCCCACTAGGTCAAAAAGAAAGTTACTGGAATAAATTTTCTTTTTCTTTTTTGCAGTACTGGGGATCAAACTCAAGACCTTGCACATGCGAGGCAGGCGCTAATGCTGCTGAGCTGTCTCCCCAGCCCTTGGAATAAATTTTTCTAAGATAAAACATTTAACCTTGATTTAATACAATAGAATTTTAATTCTACTGGCTTTGGAGCACATGATGTAGAACACTTTTAGGATTTTTTTTTAAAAAAATTACTCTACGGTTGTTTCTCCTGAGTAGTCTTTTTCAGTTTCACAGGAGCTTCCTTTGCTGTCGATCTAAAGGGTTTAGTCTTGGCTTCTCGTTTCGGAGGGATGGTGATAGCATTTTCCTCTACTTGTTCACACTTTCACTATGTAGTTATCGCCTGGTGTTCTCTTTTGTTTCTCTTCCAGAGTGAAAGAATTGAGAAAGGCCAAGGAACTTGAAGACATACAGCAGCATCCCTTAGCAATGTGACATTGCTTTTCAGACTGTTTTCATTTCTGTTTTTAGCAGAGACATGCAACAAAAACAACAGACGCGCACATGTACACACACACACACACACACACACAATCCCTCTGCAGTTTTGGGGAGAACAGCTGCAGGATTTTAACAGGAATGTTTTGGTCATTGCATTTGCACTTTCATGGACAACTTTTAATTTGATCAGCAAGACATCTTGGAACTCAATCTTCTGTTGGATCATAGGAAAACAAGACACCAGGAGGAACTGAAAGAGGCTTCTCTTCTTAGGAAGAAGCCATTTTCCTTCTCATATAGGGCTGTATTCAAACATCGTGTGGAACTGTACAAATATTTATACCAAAAATATAGATAAGAAAAGGTGGGGATGCGCTAGCGACGAGGAGAATGCTGCAGCTGCACCCGTGGTTATTTCCAAGAAGCTGAATCTGGGATGGATTCTCACCGGAGGGCTTAGACCATACAAATCCTTCTTGGGTCCGTGTGTTCTCATTTCCTTCACTGGTTCCTAGTTTCTTTTTGTTTCTTTGTTTTAATCTCTACAGCACACTTAATGCAACTTTTAAAATCTGCAGGTTTTTAGTGTCTTGTGGGAATTTGCAGAGGGGCGGGTGTGTAGTAAACGGGTAATGCATGGGAGATACCGAAAAGCAGCTTACAGAGCTTCAATTTATTTTCATGTCCCCGCCACCACCCAAGAGCCTGCGAGGGTAGAAATCATCTCGTCCCTTTTCTCATGATCAGCACTTTAATTTTTTTGCCTTACTTTCATGTGCAATGAGAATTACTTAAGAATTGGTAAAGCATGTAGCCTTTTTTAGTAACCTTGGAAACTAGTAATTCCAAGGCATCATAAACCTTGCCTGGACACCTGCCACCTCCACGCCCAGCGTGGGGCTGCGTTCTGGCCAGTAAGTCCCATGGTTTTGGCTCTCTCTCATCCAAACGGCGGTTTCTGTGTATATATAGAAGGTAGAAACAAAACGGGAGAAGATATTTGAAAGGGATTATATTAATTGCTATTTTATTCACAAAGGTCAATAACATGGCAAGATAAAATTATTTGTATAGTTTTGTCTGAGCAAGAAAAATGTGGATGTATTGTTTGTATATATTGTATATATTAAAACAGAGATATGTGCATGAAATCAAGAAAAAAGAAATGAACAAAAGCAAAGCATTAGTGGCTATGGTCTGTAAAATGAAACAAAAAAAAACTTTATTTCACTATAAGAGTACTTTATTTTAAATGTTCTTTAGAAGAACATTTTGCTAAAGCATGATTAAACTGCAAAAAAAAAAGAGCTACTGTATTTAGACTTAGGAACAAAGGCAGAGTAACATTACTTAAAAAAAAAAAAGGATATGTTTACATTTAATTTTGGCTACCAGGAGTTTAGTTTATTTTATTTAAAAAAATTTTTTTGCCAATGGTGCCAAGTAATGTGAATGCTAATACCGCTTAAGAAAATTAAGTTACTTTTGCAAAACAGATAATCATAAGATGAATCCTTATATAGCTTAACACCATCCACTCACTCCAACGAAGAACACTTTGAATGATCAGAACCTGAGAAAAGAAATAGTATGAAGAACAGAAAAATGTCATGTTTTCATACCTCCTGCTGGAAATCAGAAACTGTAATTAAATTGTACAAAAAAATGAAAAAGAGACTGGTCTTGTAGGGATGTCACGGTATATTACTGTTCCCACATAATGAGGAGCCAAAGAAATCTGATGCTTTTAAAAATTAAACTACTTATTTCAAATTGAAAGAACAAAGCTCGCATTTGCTGATGCCAGTTTAAAATCCCCAGGTTAGGTGGAGGATCAGTTGGTGTGAAGCGGAGATGTTTTTACTTGGTTCTGGCTGCCAACTGTGAGTTAAAACTCAAGGCTTGTTGTGAAGCCTAAAAATATTCACAAATAAGCTTTCAAACTGGTGTCTTTAGAGGGAAGGTAGAGACAAAAAGATTGTGGTAAAAACTGGGGTCAGTGCTCTTGGTGCCTTTTCTATAATTGTACTTGTTTTTTAATTCCTTCCTTTCACTGCCAACCTCGAATTACTGTACAGTACATGTCTTTCTGCTTGTGATCGGCCTTGACAACAGTGACAGCCCCACAACTAGTAGCCACCTGTACATTTGTAAACTGACCTGACTCGATTTTGTTTTTAAATGTGTGGGTTATGTTGCAGCTGTTGCAGTCGTCCCCCCCCAAAAAAAATGCCTATTATTTTACATGACCTGTAGGAGGACACTTGAGTAATTTCCCAACACACAGTTGCATTCATAACTGGGTACAGAATGCGAAAGCCAGCTCTTTCAGAACATCCTATATTAATATTGAATGTGGATGCATTTATTCCATTCAGTATGGTACACGTAACTGATCTCTGGACCAGAGTAATGACCTCAGTGGATCTGCTTTAACCCTCACATTATTTTTTTTTTAATGTTTCACATGCTACATTCTTAGCTGAATAAGAAAATTCTGGATGATAGAGACTTGAATAGAATTAGGAGGTTCTATGGAAGGGATAGGGAGTAGGTTCAAAACCTGCCAGTATAACTGAATCCTAGGTGAGGTAAAAACGCACTTCCACTGAAAGCATTTCTGACCGCTTTTTCTTGGTTGTGAATATTAATTTCAAATATACGATGATAGGTAAGCGCAGCTTTCTTGGATAATCTGAATTCCCAAGTGCCAGGAGTAGGATTTCATTATAAAATTAATAGCTAATCTTATTCTGTCTCCTGAAGATTTAATTGCTGTCCTTGTTACCCATTCAAAATCAGCTGTACTGTGTGAACAAAATAAAGACAACACGAACCCCTCTCTGGCTGCACGGCCGCTTATGGCAGTTCCACACCGTAGTTGGCGCCCAATGGGGGGTCCCTGAGACTTGCATGTAAAACTAGTCTAGATGTCTTCTTTTTGTAAGTTTTATTTTTGTAATTGTGCATGTAAAGCATTGTTGAACCAATGGATCTGTTGAAGAGCTCAGCTGCTGGAAACCATGCAAAATGTTTTGAATTGCCCTTAAATACGGAAAATGTTTTCTGAATGCTTTATATTCTTTCTGCTGTAAATTAAAAATGAAGAAAATTTCCCCATACTATCTATGTGTTTTGCTTTAACTTTATACTGAAATCCAAAGTGTTGAGCACATGTTAAAGACCCCATGTAATAATTTAAAACATTTCCTTCTGATTCAGTTACAATGTTGTGACATTGAATATTACATGTTTCAGAAATATCCACCAAATAACACATTTTAGAGCAGCTTTCTTAGAGGAAAGCTTTCCACCTATCTGTGCAAGCCTCTCAACACATCAATCATTTATCTAAGTGCAGTTATTCAAAAGATAGAGACGCTGATCTAAATCCACCTTTTCAGTTGAAATCCTGAAGTTTTTCACAGGAGCACTCCAGCCGACGCCCATCAGCCTGCCTTGCTGAGCGCTTTGTCGTCTTCCATCCTCCTCCACTGCAGACAGTCTCGTCTCTCTAGGAGGCCACCCCATCCATTTCAAAACTGCCAAATTCTGCATGGCGAATCTCCCCCGACCATTTCAAAGAACTCCGACCCGTTCACCTGTGCCCACCCTGCCCCTGGGTGCTCTGTGCGCTGTCGTGTGCCGTCTTAGTTCGTGGTGTTTATTTCTCCCTTGTCTAAAAAATTCTGTTCAGCTCCTCAACTTGGACCTCTGTGGCTCTCTTGTTTGTCACAGTTAACTTTCCACGCTTTCATTTCCAGTTCAGAAAGACAATTTGGCGTTTACTTTCACTTCTCTAGGCGACGGCCCCGTCAGTGTTTGTTTCCCTTGAGACTGTCTGGGCGTGACAGTTCACTAGCGAGTGCTTTTACAAAGTAACCCCGTGCAAGACTAGTGTGCGTTAGGGCTCCGAGGAGAATGCCGAAGCTACTTTTGCCGGATTAGATGATCCGTGCAGTGACAAATACTTGCGTCACTAGTGAAAAAGGAAAAGGAAACCTAATTCAGTAGCCCGAAAGGAATTTCATCTCACAACTTTGGAAAAACACGGCGTGTCCCCAGGACCTCTGGGTTAAACTGGGCCCCTAAGCGGTAGCGTGCATGCCCTCCCTAGAGTTATCGGGTGCCCAGAAATGGTCCACGAGCCCCAAGTGACCTAAAGCGACGGCCTCACAGCCCCCCTCGCCCCTTACTCAAATAGTCCCTTTGCAGCGCCGAAAGCGCGACTGACCGCCGCAAGGGCCGTCGGGGCAGCGCCTCGCGAGCCCCGCCCACTTCCGGCGCGCCCTCCGCCCCGAGCGCGCCCCGCCCACTCCCGCCGGGCCCTGCCCAGTGACGTCACCGCGGCGCCACCTTCCCGACTTAGGCTGGTGCTTTCAGAGCTCCTCAGGTCTTCATCCGTGGCCGTCGTCTCGTCCGCCAAAATGTGAGTGATGAGACACGACATGGGACAACCTGGAGCCCCGGAGGCGTCGCCCCGAGTGTGGCCCCGCTCCCTGCCCTGTGGCCGCCCGCCCGCGCCCAGACACGGGCCGCCGCCACAGGCGCATGCGCGGGGTGCCCGAGGCCTGAGGGTGGGCGCGGGCCCGGGTGCAGGCCGGGGCCGGGGGGCTTCTCCCCGCGCTGCGAGGGCCTCGCCTTCGGATGGCAGCTCTCCTGAGGGAGCGCCCCACGCGGCCGCTGGAGCTTCCCCGAGGTCCTTGCGGCGGCCCGCGGGTCCGGAAGTGCAGGGAAGGGACCTGGCCGCGCCCTGCGGTCGGAGCGGACCGGACACTCCCCCGCGCCCGGGCACCTGGGCTCGCTAGAGACCGTGGCCTCGGGCCGTCGCTCCTCTGGAGCGAACGCACTCTTACAGTGGCCCCAGAATCCCGAGTAACTTCACGGGCAGCATTGTGAGAGTGCTGATGTGAAGCATAACAAGGCCCGGTATCCCCTGCAACCTGCTCGGTTCTCACCTACCGAGGAAACAACAGGTTTCCTAGAGGAACTAGGTGGGGACAGCGCCTGGCAGGTACGCGCCGCCGAGGCTGCTGTGCCAACAAGCGGATCTCTCTCGGCTCGAGGAATTAGCTGTACTACAGCCAGCTTCATTAACTTTCTAAATCTCTAAAGGGTCCATGGGGTATCCCACCTCAGAGGGCTATGAGATTTCAGTAATAAAATGTATGGGAAGGGCTTAGCCTTCGAAGATGGCCCTAAATAGAATACTGTCTGAGAGACTGTTGGTTGGATCGGCTGTAGTCCTGGTCCCTGGTCATTGACAGGATGTTAATTTAAAATAATTGTTGACTTAGTGAATCAGTGACTGTCATATAAACAAGGCACATGCTAGGCACTGCCTTGAATACAGAGAATTGTGAAACCCAGGAGTCTGGGGGGGAACCCCAAGATCTTTATCCTTGAAAAAATCAAAGTGACACCAGCCAAGTCATGGGAGAAGTGAGGAGTGAGGCCAGAGTGGCCGCGCAAGCAGTAAATTTTTCAGTGAAGACTGTAAAAGGCAACTGAGGAAAGGAGCGTTCCTTCTACTTGCATCTCACCTTCGCACCACCCAGTCCCTGCCTGCAGGTGTTCCTAACCCAGCATCTCCATGCTGGAAAAAGGCTACTGTGCAGTTCTTCATAACTGCAAAGCAGTTCTTGTCACAATCCAGTGTTTGTCTCCATTTAATGTTTAATGTCTCCGTTAAAATAAATGAAAAAGGGCCAGCCAAATAGCTCAGCAGATTAAAGCACCTGTTTAGGCTGACACAGGGCCGGAGAGTTCAATCCCCACTATGCAGGCCCCAACCCCCTGGGGTGCGCCTAGACAGTGACTGAGACTGGGCGTGGTGGTGCACTTGTAATCCCAGCACTCGGGAGGCAGTAAACAGGTGGATCACTATGAGTCGGAGCTACTTAGTGAGACCCTGTAGACCCTGTCCTAAATTAATGACTAAATGAAAAAGAGTTGGAAATATAGTTTACTTATCCTGAGATCAGGCACTTCAGTGATGCAAGTAGATCTATTACATCTTCATGGTAGTTACTTTATCACATGGTATGATCTTGGAAATTAGGGAAAAATTATAGCAAATATTGCTAGGACCATTATTACAGGGGAGGATGGGGGCTTTAGTTCTGACATACACAATCATTGATACTTGCATTTAGAATAATATCTTTGTATTCAGCATACATTTGCAACCCTGATTTACTCACGCTGGTGTCTTTACACATTTCAGGTCTGCTGGATCGAGTGCTGCCAGTGGCAGTAACCGAAGACTTCAGCAGACGCAAAATCAAGTAGAAGAGGTATTGCTCTAAGATTCCATTTTTTTTTTTGGGGGGGGGGCAGAACTGGGGATTGAACTCAGATCCTTGCACTTGCTGGGGAAGCGCTTATTCCACTGAGCCATCTCCCTGGCCCTGCTCTAAGATTCTAAAACCTGAATTTTAAATAAGCACAGGCACACTCTGGAGATAAGTTTATTTTTTAAAAAGCATCATAAAGGGCCAGGGAGATGGCTCAGTAGAATAAGCGCTTGCCTGGCGAGCACAAGGGCCTGAGTTCAATCCCTGGTTCCACAAAAAATAAATAAATAAATAAATAAATAGCATCATAAATGCATGAATGTAAATTTTGATAGTATTGCAAATTAATAAAATCTACCCCTCCTGTTTTGAGAAGCTCTGATCTAAGCAAAAGTCAGTGTCCTTGATTTCATGCTTAATGTTTCTGCAGCAGAGTCCCATACCTAAAACACAGACACATAAACATTCTCTAAGAATGCCTTTGTAAAATAAGATAATAATGTTTTAAGGAGTAGAAAAGATTGTTCAAGCCAGAAGTGCATCCTTTGGAGGAGACACTTTTCCAGAGTGCTGTGAACTGCAGCTTGACGTCGTCCTGCTCACCAGAACGGAGCAACTCTGTAGAACGTGTCCACGGCTGCTTGGGCTGCTCAGGCAGATGCTGACGAACTGCTCTCGCCCAGCACATCTGTATTTTAGAATTCTTGAGGATTTTTACATCTTTTGTTCTGTATATGCAGTATATGCAGAACTAAAATCAAAGGTTGTGTGAGAAATTAAGACTAGTATTTCCCTGTTCCTAAAAGCAGCCACTTTCTGCACTTAGCTACCCTAAAAAGTAGAGTTAAAAAGTAGATACATTATTAAATCATCCAGGATGCTTTGGTTGGGTGTTTTAAGAACAATCCTCACAATTTTATTTGTTTTTTTTTTTTTTTTAATTTATAGATGTGTGTGTGTGTGTGTGTGTGTGTGTGTG
>NW_004524689.1:4933753-4939530 GCF_000260255.1 Octodon degus
GGGGCGGGCTGGCATGTGGTGCTGGGGGTTTGAACCGAGGTCCCTGTGCTCTGCTAAGCTTGTTCTCAGTAGGTGCTTTAGACCACTGAGCCATCTCACCAGCTCCAATCCTCACAATTTTAGATTTTTACAGTGAGAGACATTCTAAATCTGACCTGCTTGAAACTTATTTATAAAATCAAATCAAATTTTTTTTTTATCCAAAGGAATTTCCAAGAGGTTTGTTTTTTTTTCTTTTATGGAGCTAAAATATGTATAACATACAATTAATCAGTTTAAAGCATACAGTTTGGTGGTATTTAGTATACTCGCTTATTGTGCAACCATCACCTCAACTTCCATACCCATTTAGTAACCACTCCCTGTCCCCTCTCCTCCCGTTCTCCATTCACCTCTGATCTGCTGTCTGCTTCAGTGGACTTGCCTGGTCTGTGGATAGCATAAGAAAGAATCATGCCACCTGTGGCCTGCAGTGGTGGGCATCTTTCACTTAGAATGTTTTCAGCACTCAAGCAAGCTGTGGCATGTTTCGGTACTTTCTTTTTCTAATAATAGGGTGTAATATTATTTCTAGTAATAATGTGTAATTTCAGCTCTTTCCACCTTTCAGCTGTTAATGAACGATGATGTAAACATTCAAGTACAAGGTTTTATTGAGCCATGTTTTCATTTCTCTTCAGTGAATACCTAGGAGTATTGCTGGGTCACACGGTAGTTATACGGCTTGGCTGATTCTAGGTTTTTGAGGAGCAGCCTGACTCTTGCACAGTGGCTGCCCATCTTGCATTCCCAACAACAAGGCATAAAGCTTTCTGTCTCTTTACATCTTCCTCCACATTTGTTCTGTGGGGTTTGCATTGTAGCCATCTAGTGGAGCACGAACTGGGATGTCATGGTGGGTTTTTTTGGGTTTTTTTTCATGGTGGTTTTTTATTGCATTAGTGAAATGATTAGTGCTGTGGAGCCGTTTTTCATGTGCTAACTGTCCATTTGTATGTCTTTGTTGAAGGCCTTTGTCCTTTTTTTTTTTTGGTACTGGGAATCAAGCTCAAGACCTTGCACTTGCCAGGCAGGCATTGTGCCGCTGAGCTATATCCCTGGCCCCTCCATCATTATTATCATTATCATTATTATTATCATTATCATTATTATTATTTAACCAGGTTGCCTTTGTGTTGCTAACTTAAAAGAATTCTTTCTGTATTCTGGATAGCAACCCTTTTTTGGATATATGATTTGCAGATTTTTTTTTTCTTTTCTTCTGTAGAACCTTCTCTCCTTTTTTTCCTCTTTCCCTCACTCCCTTCCGTCCTTCCTTCTGTGGTACTGGAGACTGAACCCAGGGATTTGACATCACTCCAGCCTTGCAGAGACCTGGGATTATAGGCATACACCACTCCCAGCTGGAGCATTCTGATAATATACTTTAATACCAAATTTAAAAAATTATGAAGATAAACTGTATGTATACAATTTTATTTTATTGTGGTATGGGGGATTGAACTCTGGACCATGACTCATGCCAGGCGAGCGCTTATTCTACTGAGCTCTCTCCTCCTCCCTAAAATTGGAGGTTGGTTTTTTTTTTTGTTACTTCCGGGTGCCTTAAGGGCAGATCTGGTGCAGCTTCTGGAGCTGGGAATCCAGGTCCTGCGCCTGACTGCATTTGCCAGGGGGCGCTTTAAACAACTGAGCTATCGGGCAAAGCCCTCCACACACTGTATTGTTTTAGTTGTTGTTATCAGGGTTTTTGTTTTCCTCATGCTTTTAGTCTAAGAATCTAGGACCAAATCTGAAGTTTTGAAAATTTACTTTTATTATTTTTATTATATTTATTAAGAGTTTTATAGGTTTGGTTTTTAGTTCTTTTAAAAATACAAACAAAATAATTTAATGAAGATATTACCAGGTCACAGAGCTGATGCACAGAAAGCGGTGGTGACTGCCCTGTCCCAGCAGCCCAGGCACCCCAGATCCTGCGCACACCCGCCCACGTGCCTGGCCCAGCCCACAAGCCTGCGCTCCCTCCTGTCAGTCTTTGAATCATTCTTCTTTTTCTCTGGGTAGCAGCTGCTGTGCTGGTGCTTGGCTTTTCCTCCGAAGCCAGTTCTTAATGTGCTTCTTTTCATCCTTTTTCTTCTTCCAGATGTCTTCTCTTCTACTACTGGTATTTTTTTCTGTTCTTCTCCTCAATTTTAATTTAATCTTGGCTTCTTTGCTTTCTTTTCAGTCATTTCATCTTTATCCACCTTTCTATTTTGCATTTTTTAGAAGAGGTTGGAAGTGTTGAGTCACAGGAGGGATTGTAAGTCTTCACTTTTGTGTTGTCTTTTTCTGTTTTTACTAACGCCTTTCCTGTTCCATTTATTTTCTTATCCCTCTATCTTCCAAGCTTCCCATTCTGGCCTCCAATTTGGCTCTGTTCTCAACTCCCATCCCTAAGTTTAAACTTAAGTCATTGATCATTTTAAGTTAATTTTTGTGTATGCAGTGAGGTAGGAGTCATTCTTTTGCAGATGGCTCTCTCCTTGCAGGGACAGATTGTTGAAAAGATTGGCCCTTTCCTCTACCATAAAAGTCTTAGCACCCTGTCAAAAAGTAGTGGGCTCTACAGCTGGAGGGTAGCTCAGTGGCAAGCACGGCCTTGAGTTTTTCCTCCATACCACAGAAATGAAAACAAAACAGAAACCAGCCATAGACATTTGAGTTGATTTCTGTACTTTCAGTTCTGTGCCTTTGGTCTCTATTGTCCTTTGGCCACCACCAGTTTTGATCACTGTAGCTTTGTAGAAAGTTTTGAAATTGAGAAGTGTAAGTCCTACAACTTTTTTTTTCTTCTAGTATATTCTGCCTTTGGAGGTTCCCTGCAGATACATACCAAAAAAGCCATGGGGTCCCATTTGGAGTTTTCTGAGGGCAGAGAAAAAGCCTTTGGGATTGTTGTGTTGACTGCCCGCCCTCTCCACGGGGCCAAGTCTCCCCGTGTACAACGGAGGGTGTCTTTCACTCTTTACTCAGTTTCTTTCAGCGGTGTCTTGTGTTTTTGTTCTGCAAATCTTTTCCTCCTTGGCTAAGTGTATCCCTGCGTATTTTTATTCTTTCGGATGGTGTTATAAAAGTAGTTGTTTTCTTTTGGGGGGGGCAGAACTGGGGATTGAACTCAGGCCCTTGTGCTTGCCAGGGAAGTGCTTATTCCATTGAGCCATCTCCCCAGCCCCATGTACTTGTTTTCTTACTATTCTTTTCATATTATTTATTGCTGATGTACAGAAATAGAATTGATCTGTGTGGTCTTAAAGCCTGAAACTTTGCTGAGTTATTCTGTTGAGGTTTTTTAATAGATTCTTTGAGATCTAGAGGATATGAAAAATAGATACAGATATAGATATAGATATAGAAATATAATTCCCATGATAGAAGGACTTTAGCCTTGGTTTTCAGTTTTCTTTTACCTAATTGATTGCCCTGGCCAGAGCTTGGGTACTGTGTTGAGCCAAGGTAGTGAAGGCATCTTTGTCTTGCTTCTGATCTGAGGGGCATCTGTTGGTGTCCGTTCACATTGAGTATGTTATTAGTTGGTTTTTCCATAAATGCCCTCGATCGTCTCAAGGAAGTTCCTGTCTACCATTAGTTTGTTGGGTGGTTTTAGAAAGGGCAGGCACATTTTGAAAAAAATGTAAGAAAATCCTGAGGAAAAAAAATATGCCAGGAGATTTCACGTGGCTCTTCGGTTTCTGCCTGTGTCACCTAACGTGATTACGTTTGTCTAGGTAGTGGACATAATGAGAGTCAACGTGGATAAGGTGTTGGAAAGAGACCAGAAGCTGTCTGAGTTGGACGACCGCGCGGACGCACTGCAAGCCGGAGCTTCTCAATTTGAAACGAGTGCTGCCAAGTTGAAGAGGAAATACTGGTGGAAGAACTGCAAGGTAATGTGCTCTTAGCCCACCTTTATATGAAGTCCTGCGTCCCGTTCTCAGGGGTCAAGGGTACGGACATTGGAGTTCTGTGAGCGAGCTGAGTCTTACACACAGACCGCATTCTTTTCCTGGCCTGGTACTAGGAGTCCCCGTGTTCCATGGCTGATGTGACAAGGTGCACAGAACAGTAAAACGGGCACCTGCACCCACCAGGCAGGGCTGCTTTGTCATTGTGCGGTTCTGCAAGTGGCTCCAGAGCTTCGGGAAAGAAACCTAGGAAGGCATCGTGCTCTGCAGGAGAAGGAAGCCACACACAGGACAGTCGGCAGCAGATTTGTACTGCTAGCAAATGGTCATAGATCCTGCCCCCATCTGGCTCGGCAGTGACACTGAGGCACGCGGGAGACAAGCTTAGCTGCCCTGCCTTGTGTGGAAAATTTGTAGACATGAACAGAGGCCTTGCTGGGGGCGCCAGGTCATTGGCACACACTGCCAAAAGCAGTTAAGTAAACTTGAGGCCCTAATTGAGGCCATTAAGTGTATGTGTTAGAAATGGTGGGTTGTTCCAGACTGTAGCACACCTTGACTTCTGCAATAATATTGTAGGACGTTCCTCAGTAAATGCATCTCGTCTTCATGCTTGTGAAATGGGTGTGGGTTTTCTTACAGATGTGGGCCATAGGGATCAGCGTGCTGGTGATCATCATTGTCATCATCATCGGTGAGTTAATTCCTGTGTGCAGGAATACAGCTAAAGCTCGCCAAATACTAGCGCAAGCCAGGGGTTTTTAAGAATTTGCACTAACAAATCTTTTAAGTACTTGAATTTTGTATGATTAAAGTTCAAATTTTTTTGACGTGAACATCAGTTCTTTCAGATAGGGGAATCTCATTGCTACTGATAGCGCTATTTTTCTCTCTGAATATATCGATGTTGTGTATCTTCTGTTAGGTAGTGTAGTGATTACAAGAACGGGCTACCTGTGATCTGCCAGCTCTGTGCCCTCAGGCACGCCGTTTGAAATCTCCTGACCTCCATTTTCCTCATTTGTCTAATGGGGATAATCTTAGCACCTGCCTTGTTGTGAGGACAGGTCGGGTCAATGCCGAGAAGTACTGAGTGCGAATGCTGTCTAGCATGCACGGGAATAATAAAAATAGTTACAGCAGCAACTGTACGTGACATGTGTAGGATATCCGTACACCCATTACTATGATACATAATATTAGAAGAACTCATTGCCTTTATAGCCCAGCATATGGCCACTCCTTAAAGAAGCATGTCTTCCTTTCATTGCTAGGCCAATGTTAGTGGGTATTGCTCTTTAATGAGAGTTATTTGGATGCTGTGTGTGTGTGTGTGTGTGTGTGTGTGCGTGCGCGCGCATATGTGTGTCTTTTTAAGACAGATCTTGCTATGCAGTTCATGCTGGCCTTGAGCTCACTATGTAGCCCAGGCTGGCCTCAAGCTTGCAGTGATCCTCCTGCCTCAGCCTCCCGAGTGCTGGGATGACAGGGGTGCACCACCTCTACCTGTCCGCAGTGTGTAGAGGCGCCGCTAGCAAAGAAGTGGGTCTGATTGACTGCTGTTCACATTTATATTGAGCGCAGCTTTCCCTCCAGGTATGCACTGAAAGACTAAACCACCCTCTCTCCTGTTTCTGCCCCTCTCTCCCTGCTTCTTAGTGTGGAGCGTTTCTTCTTGAAGAACCAGTGAAACTCAGGCCTTGCTGTTCAGGAAACCTCTTCAAGACCTTGACTTTGAACCTGCTATATTATCAAGCTTGCCTACTGTTGTTTCTAAACTGATTATTTTTGGTAGTTTGTGTAAAGTTCAGTTTGTAGGAAATGTGCCTT
>NW_004524689.1:4939980-4979272 GCF_000260255.1 Octodon degus
TCTGACAGAAGAATTCAGAAAGTGCCAAATGGAGCCTTTCAAAGGACAGTGGTACTAGCATGGGACCTCCCCAAGCTTGGCGGCCATGCTTGGAAAGCTGCCAGCGCCGTGGCCCATTAGGTGGCCCCTCCTAATGCAGTGTTTTTCACAGGGTTGCCTCACGTGTAGACAGGGTTTCCCCAGCGGGCTGTAGCCCAGCGGCTGTCAACTGCTGTGTGGTCCAGTTCTTTGGTCTGCAACTAAGACCATCTGAATTTGATCATTACTAGGCCTCACAGGTGACAGCGCTTTGAAATTTGTTTTTATTTTATTGCACTTCCTCAAATCTTCTAAATTATGCTCTTAATGAGCACTGGTCAGGGTAGGTGACCTGAGAGGTTTTCTTCTGTGTCATAAACTGCACAGATGCTGCTTTGGAAATAGCTATGGCCACCTGAGAGACTTGTTATGTACATGAGACCTTGCACAGTACAGTATGTGGCTTAAAAGTGGGGTTTTGGGTATGAATGAAAACAGGCAAGGAGGCACTGGGGAGAAACAGGCTTTCCCACGCTGGCCATTTCTTCCAGAATGTTGTAGGTGGTGTTCACATGCTAGTATGACTTACAAAGCAGCCACAGCAGAGGTGTGTCACAACACAGTGCGATGTTCCCTGGCGTCACTGAAATGATTTAGTATTGAATACGTGCCTTGCAGTATTCCCAGCTATCATGGTGGGGACATCTGCCCAGGGTCTGGCCAGGCCTGACTCTGAAACGTTGGTGCTCTCTCCTTGCTCCATCTGTCCATTGGCTCCCGCCTTAACCCAAGAATACCTCGCTGTGTCTGCATTCCGCTGTGAACTTGCCCGCTATGATGACCTCAATAAAGTGTTTATAAAATGATGCTGGCCGCTGTGTTCCTTGGGCGGGATGGCTGCACCTGGCCCAAGCCCTAAACGGACTTCCTCCCTCCCCCTTACAAACTCCATTTGCCCCCCTCCTCACCCATCACCTCCTGGGTTTCCCTGCGGGAGCCCACAGAAGCCTTCCACCACCACCCCCCACCCCGGCTGGAAAGTGCTCTTCAGCATGGCGGTGAGGGAGGGGCTGTTTGGGTGTGAAATGTGGTCTTGTATTTGGCAAACGAGCTAGGCCACCTGCGGCAGCTAACCTCCAGAGGCTGTGAGACTTCTCCAGACCTGTGGCTGTTTCGCTCCTGTGTATCTGCTCTTCCCTTGAACATCTGCCTTTATTCCCTGATCTCTAAGAAACACTGTAATCTGGGTGAAGCCGACTTTTGTTTATAATAGAAGAATCCAAGGACCAAAATTTCTTCCTTAACCACAGCTCCGCCTTGTTCTGGCTGTGGTTCCTCTCCACGCCAGGCTGCTGCTTTTCAGGTTTGTGGGAGCCGACCCTCTGCCCGGCCCATTTCCACCCCAAGGCTGTGCCTGTCGGTGCTCAGGTCTCTCGACCCCTTCTCTGGGGCTTTCTTGTCACCTGGCTGAGGTCCCATACCCCTCCTCCCCCCTCCCATGGCTTGATCACCCACCGCCTTGAGTGGTTCCTATGTCTTACAGACATGAAAGCGCGAGCTCCCCGAAATGAAAGGACTTGTCTGTCATTGTCTCCCGAGGTGACAGTCATCGCTGAGCAGGCATGTACTAAGTATTTGCTAAATGAATGCGGGATGAGGAAAATATCACTGCCAAGAGGACCAAAGTAGAGTATCTCCTGGGAATCCAAGCCATAAAAGGTCGGCCAGCCACTTCTTTTTCCCACGCCCTTTATACACAGCTTTCCAACAAATACTGCTTTTGGTGCAAGGGGCAGCAGAGTCTGTGACCTGCGCCTTTCAATTTGAAAGGCCACGCGAAAAACCCTTTCAGACTTGAACGCCGGGGAGGCATTTAAGCCCCACCCTAAACTTCCCTTTCTGAAAGTCGGACTGGATTTTAGCAGGTCTGTACCCCTTTCCTCCAAACCCAGCATTCACTTGCAGCGGGAGCGCGAGCACCGGGATCGCAGAAACCTTCATTGCCACGCAACACAGCAGCGAAGGGTCTCGAGACGCCCCCGCCCGCAGCTCACGCGGAGGCCGTGCGTGTCGGGCCCGCCCTCCTTCCAATCCAAACGCACCCCCTCGTGACCGACAGCTCCTGTGCCCTATCACTTCGGCTCGGCCTGCGCCGGCCCCTCCCCCAAAAGAGTAGCGCTCGGCCCGCAGCTCCGGGACCAGACTTCCGACCGCCTCTCCCCGCGGCCCTCGCGCCGACCCGCGGGGATTGGCCAGCCGCCAACCTCCGCCCCAACCCCCGAGAGTTATATAATGTACTCCGGAGCCTTTGCCTCCGCCCACCCGCCTGCGGTTATGTAAGCTGGGCGCGCGGACTTGGGTCCCGCTTCCGGACCAATGAGAGCCTTCACAACCATCCGCGGTGGCCAATCGCATCACCAGGGGGCGGGGCTGGGCCCCGTGGCGCGCGCGGGGCACACGGCGGGCCTCGAGACTGCGCGCGCGACCTGGCGCCCGCTGCTGGCGGCGGGGATCGCTCGGCCCCGCGGGAGGCCTGAGAGCGGGTGCTGCCTGGCGCCAGACCCTGCCCTCAGCCCCGCGGTGCCGAAACGTGGCGCCCCCGCGCGGCCGCTCCGTGTGCGTGCCTCGCAGACTGCAGGACGGATTCTGGGGAAGTTGTTCTGCAGCGGCGAGGACCCCTTGGGGGCAACCGCGGGGCCACGGCCAGCCCAGCTTCCGGCTTCGAGGGTTCGGTGGCCCCGGTCACCTTTGCCTTCTCTCCGCCCCAGGCTGGGCTCCTGGGAGAAGAGAGCCCCGCGAAGATTCCGTGGGCATGCAGAGGAGAAAAGTACCTCTGAGATGAATGTAGGCGGCGATCGGTCGGGATGGTCGTGACTGATGGCCCCTGAACGCCCTGGCAGGGATCTGAATGAGCGAGCAGTGACTGTCCACCCGCACAGTGAAGAAGCCGGCGGCGGGCGTGGGGCTCCGCGCGACATGGACCCTTGCGAGGACCGACCCGCGCCCGGGGGACACGCGCTGGAAGGGCGGTGGGGCTCCTGCGCCCGGCTGCAGGGGACGCACGGGGACGGCAGCCGCAGGTGACCCCGCTCTTGTCCACGCCCAGGTGTCAGTTGCCCTGGCCGGTGCTGGGAAAAGGAAAGCTGGTGTAGGGCTGTTTGCGCTGTAGTTAGAGGAGGTAGGATGGGATAATCGAAACACCGAGGAAAATTACCAGACCTCTAACGTACAAAGTGATGGAAGAGTTTGCCTCAGTCGGGGCTCTAGTGGAAAGCACTGGACAGCTTCCGATCTCTGCCTGGGGTCCTGCCTGTGAGAAAAGGGATCTATGACCTGAAACCAGCAATGCACACAGAAAATAAAACTCATTTACCAGGATGGCCACCGTTGTTACCATTTCTCTCTCTTTTTATTTTAATCTTCCAGTGAACAAGAAGATCGGAAGAGAGTTTCTGAAGAACTTCGAATGGTTGTCCAAGAAATGAAGAAATACCTGCCAGCAGAGAGACACAGTAAACCAAGCACCTTAGATGTCCTCACCTATGCCCTTCGCTGTGTACGCAACGTGCAAGGTAAATGCGCAGTGGGCAAAGAGTGCGTTTGCCACCGCGCACATGGCGGGTGTGCTTTGAACTTTCAGTGCAAAATGAGCACATTTACTGGTAGTTTCTTTAGTATCTTCAGAAGAACCTGATTTGGCTTAGCGGTTTACTTTGCTGGTCTGTTGCAAGACACAAGAGGTTAGCGTAAGCACGTTTTGAAGACTGACTTAAAAGGAATGTTGTCTTCTTTGGAAGTTGCAAGATAAAATATATTAGACTAAAAAATGCATTTCTTTATCATACACTTTGAAAGTTAATCATATGAGGAATTTACCACATTAAAGATGAGTGATGTTTTCCCTTTTCCCTCTTGACTTTTTTTCTGAAGGGATTTTATAAAGTTGTATTACCTGTAGCACAAACCTGCATGCCTCCTGTGATACAATTTTCGATGCTGGAGTAACGTTTCATCATAAAACCCTTCTGTGAATCTGGAACTTTTAGTTTCAATAACTTGTACTTTCAATACCTTGTTTTTGTGTATTAAGTATATCTTATGCCTTGTGACTTAGACCATGCAGAATTAATAAAATTCACACTCTTCAGTTTTCACAGCTGTTTTAGGAACAAGCAGAAAATGATGTGGATATGAGAAAAAAGCACTTAGGGTGTCCTTATCCTAAGAAAATAAACCAGCTTGGTAGTGCTAAAAATTTCTTCATAAGATATTGTTGTCACAGGACTACCTGTTTATTTCCCTGTGTTTCTTAGCAAACAGTGAATTTTTCCAGATTCTCAGTGGAAATGGATTACCTCAGACAGACGTGACCGTGTACAGTCCCAAGGAGCTGGCCGCTGTTGCTGCAGAGCACACTTCCAAGAACACAGTAAGGATTCATGAATCTGGCCGCCTCACCACTCATGATGTTTCCTGAGGAAAACTAGAGTGCAAACAGCCCTAGACCAGCTCTCTCTGTCCTCTAGTTGCATATTTAAAAAAGAAGATTACCGAGTGTTAGTAATCACAATTTGAAGTAGCTAAAGGAAAAAACTGCTAATTGCCCAAGAAAACATCAAGACCGTGCTCTGCGCTCTGCGTGCTGTGCAGTATTTCATCCTCTGCGGGCATCCAGGGATTCTGTCTCCTTTGCACCCCTTAGTTCTCTCAATTTTAGGACCAGAAAAACCTGCGGAGTAATTTCCTGCATCTGACTCTACCCTCCAGATTGTTAACTTGGATTTACATCATTCTTAGTTCTAATGTCTATGACTTCAAGTTGTAACAGGTGAATTTTGTAGAAGATGTGAGTTGTTATCTCTTGTGAGATTTTGGAAGAGATCTTCAGGATATCTTTTGAATATCCTCTTTTGGATAGATTGCTATGTAGGCCTCCGTGTAATTGGAAGTGGTTTTGTGATCTTGCAACACCCGTAATGTAGTTCCGGCATTGCATGCTGTGGTTTTAAGTTTAAGAAAACATTAGCAAGGTCTTTAAAACTAGGAGAGAGGGAAGAAAGGGTTAGAAAAGACACATAGAGTGTATTACGTGTCTCGCCACCGCAAAAGTAATTGTTGCAAACAGAGAGAGGGAAGCAGATGTCAACCTAGCAACCGGTGATTGATTATAGATACATTTGTGTCTAGTGAAACAAATCAGAGCAGTGGGCCTTAGCAGTGAGGTCTGCCAAGGACAGATTCTTGAAGGGCGCACCCTGAGCTTGGTCTGAATGTGAGCGACCTGACGCTTTTCTTCAGGTGTAGGGTGCTGTTGGCAAAGGAGAAGGAACCCAAAGTTTCTGTACCACGTGTCCATATGTTCATCCTGTGTAGGAGGAGCTGGTCTTTTGGGGGAGTTCGTTTTTTGCTTAGACATCAAACCTCCAGAAGTTCAATGCAGGTTTTATTTCTGTAATTTTAAAGAAGCACACTAGAGGAAACTTCAGCGTTTTGCTGCCTTTCTAGGCTGTGTGTGTTTTAAGCTATCCATAGGGCTGGAACTCTGCAGGAGCGTTAGAAGTGGCTCAGCATTTGCATTTGCTTTAATGTTTCTCACAGGATACCTTTGTGGCAGTCTTCTCATTTCTATCGGGAAAGTTAGTGCACATTTCTGAACAGTCCGCTTCCATCCTGAACTGTGAGAAGGATTTCTTGGAGTCCCGACGCTTTGTGGACCTGCTTGCCCCCCAAGACGTGAGGGTGTTCTGCACGCACACTGCCCGTGCTCAGCTTCCTTTCTGGAACAACTGGACCCAAAGAGGTAACGGAACAATGTTTGGACGAGTGTCACACCGCAAGAGTGGCTTCCTTCTTACCGCAGTGGTACAAAAGTTAGTGCCTTACTTAGAATGTGCAAATTACTTAAGAGTGTATGATGAAACACCATCATAAATATCTCCAGTAGCAGAGATTCAGTACGTTTGTTTTTAATGAAATTTACTTGAGTTATATGTTACAAATATAACGATTACCAGCATATTGGACAGCAGTTTAATTGGTATGAAGGCTCTGTTTCTTTTTAAATTTTTTTTTTTTTCTTGGCGGAGCTGGGGATTGAACTCAGGCCCTTACACTTGCCAGGGAAGTGCTTATTCCACTGAGCCATCTCCCCAGCCCTCTGTTTCTTTTAAGTTCATAAAATAAATGAGTTTCATCTTGTAGATACTTTATAATTTTTTGTATATTTTATTTTAGAGATAAAATTCTGATAGTTTGCTCCCCTTCCCAACTTTTTTCCCAAAAGTTTGTGAACCTTTTTCTAAACCGCTTGTTTACCTGAACTAAGGCTGCGGGTTGAATTTTCTTTGTGACACTCGGACCTTGTGATCTTTAATTCGTTCTTTGCAGTCACCCTTTATAGCTTATTTCATATTCCTTGTGAAGTGTCTCTTAAAGAGCTTATTATATATCAGTCTCCTTGATTCCAAGCCTTTTGCCCTATTTTACATTTATTTTTTGTTGTGGTAAAAATACATTGCATAGTGTGCTACTGTAAGGTGTACAGATTAGTATAAGGTATGCTTGTGAACTGCCAACACAGTGTAGGCCTTTTCTCATTCTTTAATCCAGTCATTGTCCCCGTAAAGTCTTCCTTTTCGTGTTTCTTTTTTCCAATGTAGACCTTTGTGCCATCTTTTTCTAATAGTCTTACATAACTTCTAGAAAACATGCCCACTGTCTTGCCTTCCTCACGCTCCATCTTCCCTCCTCCTCCCGTCCTTCAGAATTGCATTGTCTCCCTCTTTTCATCTTCCGTGAGTCCCCATTTGTTTCTCTGCTTTCAGTGATCGTTCGCTGAGTGAGCACTTGCGTAGCCGTCGCCGGGGTCGGAGCTGCCCGGGGCCGCTAACACGAGCACACGTGCGCTAGCTTGTCGGCCAGCAGGCCCCCGTTTCTCTTCAGCGCTGCCTGTAGCTCCATCATGCGCTTTGTTTTGCTGGTCACTGACTGAGTGCTGTAATATTCTTCTTCCACACAAAAACTTAGCATGTCCTGAAACACTTGTCTTTTGGCCTCAGAGTTTACTTATACCATGAATAGCTGATGTGCATCTGCTTTACTTGTAGCACTTTCTGCCATACAAATCTCAAGGACGCCATGCTACAGGAGCTCTTGGTGAGCCGCTGCCCATGTTACCTCCCTCGGTCCCTTGCTCTGAGCTCCGAGGACAGACCTAAGAGGACCCCACAAGCTCTCTAGCAGCCATTGGCCGTTCATCATTATAACATGTTTCTACTCAGTGCCAGTTGGATAAACCTCTCGGAAGGATCTGACTGCTAGGTTTTCAGCCTACACTTGAGAAACAAGAATAATTCACACACTACTGCCAGCCAGGGTGCCCGGCGTCTTGAAGGATCACGTCGGCTGGCTCGCAGTGTGCGGGGCTGGGGAGGCAGCTGCAGGGCGGGTGCCTGGAGCACGTATAGACGCGAGAACAGCTTTTACATTGCAGCAGCAGTCGCTTTCTGCTGCTGCCTGGGCTCATTCCCTGAGAGCCGTGAAGACCTGGCCGAATCAATGCTTTGCCTCTGCAGGGTTCACACTAACTACGTTCCTTGCAGTTTCTGTTTCTCCAGCTTCTCAGTTTTCAGTGGTTCCTCTACCAGGACTTTTCATGCCAGTGCACCATTGGCCCAAAAATGTATATCCAGAGAGTACTTACTACTGGAAGAAATACCAACACTGGTCCTAAGATCCATTTGACCCTAAGATAGGAGAATGTGTTTAAAATTGCCACATAGTATATCAATAAAGTGGGTGTAAACCACTGACATGAGTGCTGTCAAAAATATTGAGAGGAAGTGTGGCTAGTGATACTAAATTAGTATAATCTTTTGGAGCTTAGTAACACATGTTGACAGTTAGCATTTAACTCAAAATTCAACTTCTAGAAATTTACCCAGAGGGCTGGCAAGATAGCTCAGTGTCCTAAGTGCCTGCTTAGAGGAGCGCAGGAACCATGGTTCAATCCCCAGCACCACATGCCGCGCTGGCCCACCCCCAGGCACGCGCAGTCGGCCACAAGGCTGGGCGTGGTGCTCACCTGGGATCCTAGAGCTAGGGAGACTGAAGAGAGGAGGATTGCTGCGCGGTGGAGCTGTGTAGTGAGACCCTGTACCAAACACATTAAGAGAGAGGTCAAGAGAGATAGAAAGTTACCCAAGGAAATAATTTAAAATAAAGGGGAAAAAAATCAAAGTCATACATCACAGAGCTAAAAACAGAGATAGTCTAAGTGTGCAGTTACTCAGAACTGTCCAGAGTCATTACAGTGGAATAGGGTGCTTGCATCAAAGATGATTAAAGCTATCTCTGAAGTAGTGAACATGGGCAGTTATGGCTACCAGGAGGGCCTGAGGGACCTTACAGGAAAGCCTGAGGCACCTTACGGGGGAAGAGGCAAGTCCTGGGCCCCGTTTCTCCTAAGGGTGGCTGGGACCAGAGACGTCTTCAGAACAAGAGGTGGGGATCCTCTCCAGTGAGCAACACTTATCAAGGCGTCATTTGCGTTTGGCTTGGTAGTGCAGGTTCACCTTGCTGAGGAAGAGCTGTCCCAGGAAGGAGAAAGTGACGTTTTTTCCCTTTTTCTAGCATCACAATATGAATATGCTCCAGTGAAATCCTTTTTCTGCAGGATCCAGTAAGTAAAGGAGCTTGGGAGCTCAGCAACGCGCATTATACAGTGATTTGTATTTAGCACTTACTGTGATTCTTTTGTATTCAGCTAGATTCTCTTGTGGATAAAGGAAAAAAAAACTTGGCTCTTGTCACAAGAAATTTTCATTTGAATTGAGGAGAAATAAACTCATGAAAAGACAAGATAATACAATAGGAAAAAAGATGGAAAAAGAATCCTTGGCCCTAGTGGCATGTCAGAGTCCCGAGACCCCCTGGATGTGAAGAGCACTTCTAAGTGACCACAGTTTTCTCCCCTTGGCCACTTGTCAGTAACTTTAAAGAAAGCAAAAGATTTATACTTAATGAAGGATTTTAAAGATCCAGAGACAGTAAACTAGAATGACTGCGTCAGGTGTTGATTTTGTAAGGATTTACCAGTCATCTTTTGCATCTTCTAAATTTACAACAATATGCTAGTATTTGTTCAGTAAAAAGAAGAAAATCTTTTACATGGCATTGCCATTGTTCCTGTTACCCGACTGGAGCTACTGACTGCCCTAGGTAGCTAATATTTAGATATGAGAAAAACGTTCATAGTAGAGGAGTCACATATGCCACAGAATTAGGGAGCCTCGAGCAGGTAGCATGGGGACACAAAGCGAGGCCCCCAAGGAGGTGCGAGGTGGGAGCACTGTGTACGGAGCCCTCGGAGCAGGGCCTGGGCGCGGTGCAGAGAGTGCTGGGCGTGTCTGCTGTAGTAATCAGTACTGTTAGGTCTGTTCCTAAGCCACACACTGTTGCAGTGCTGAGACCGAGACACAGCTCTTGCCCTTGTTTGCATGCGAACACGGAGGGGAAGCGACTGGTAGCATAAGTATGTGCGTCTCCTGGCGTGTGTTCCACGTAAACAGTGGACAGAGGCAGAGGGTTCTGGGCTGCGGAGAGGCTGCTGCTGTGTTCAGGGTTGCTTTAGTCTTTTTTGTTGCTGTAACAGAGTTGGAGACTGGGTGACTTAAAGAAGAAGTATGTTTTGGGTTTGGTTTGGTGGTGTTTTGTTTTGCTGTTATTTTTTGAGAGAGGTTCTCACTCTGTCGTTCAAGCTGGCCTTGAACTCACTGTGTAGCCCAGGCTGGCTTCACACTTGCAGCTGTCCTCCTGCCTCAGCCTTCCGAGTGTTGGAGTGGAGGGTGTGCACCACCGCACCCATCCCCAAGAGCTGTATTTTGGCTCTTGGTTCTGGAAGACCAGCAGCATGTTGCCAGAGTTTGTTAGGCTTCTAGTAGGGGCTGCGTGACTGGAGGCAGCGTAGCGTGCGTGGAGAGCTCTCACGGAGCTTCCGGTCCCTCACGAGGCTGAGCCCACGACCCAAGCCTCCTAATGGCCTGCAGCCTCTCAGTATGACGGCACTGGCAGTCAGTTTCCACGTGCATTCTGGTGCATCTAAAGCACAGCGAGAGATCAGGGTACGAAGCCTGATTGTAGCCAGACCTGAAGGAGGCAAAGGTGTGAGCCACACAAGCCTCCTGAGGGAAGTATTTTGTTCAGGTTGATTGTCTTTATTGAGACAACATTCTTTCTTGAGAGTTTTCTAGCGTGACACTTAAGTACACAGAATTGTAGCAGGAGCCAGGTGTATTCTAAGCATTTTGCTTTAAAATGTGCCAGTCTGCTGCCATCCCTCCTACCACCGTTCCTCTGTTCTCCCAAGTTGTCTGGAGCAGATCTCGTGTGCCTGACCGCTTCCTCCTGTGATCTTAGAATAAGAGATCTCAGAATAATATCTTTTTCTAAAAGACAAAGTACCCATTCACCTGTCCTGCTCACTGGGCCCACCTATGGCCAGCAGGATCCCTTTATGGTGGCTGCTATGTCCTTGTAAGATTTTTCTGTGGTCTCGAGTGGCCTCTCTTGCATCAGCTGTGTGATGCCCCAGACTCAGCTGAGACATTTCTTGCCACAGATGTGGAAAATGGCATTTTTTTAGGAACCTCATTTCTGGTCATGGGAAATGGCATTAATGTTCAGCGGCCAAATCTGCATAGTAGGGCTGGGTGATACTACTACAGGGTGGTCCCTCCCTACCACTGGGAAGTTCAGTGGACAGACCTAGGCAAATTCGCTTTTCAGAAGGGAAGCAGAAAGTGCATTATGAGAAGTCAGTCACGTCGGCTGCTGTGCTGGAAGATGGTGTGGCTCCCCCAGTAGAGGGCAGAGCGGGCCCTGCAGAGCAGGTGAAGAGGCGCAGAGCCAGGCCTCGGAGGCCGTGGTGCGGCAGTGTTAGGATAGCCCGGCTTTGGTGTAGAGCGGGAAATAGAAAACCGCAGTCAGAGGTGACCCAGGGTTTGGGCTAGGGTTGTGTCTTGCGATGGACAGCGTGGCAGGAAAGGCAGCAAGAGCAGGCGTGTGGAGAGGAGCTCGGGGCGGAAGTGAGACTCGAGCGGCTAGAGGCCGGAGCTAGACGTGCAGGTCAGCAGCGTGTAGATGGACTTGGCGCCCTGGGACCTGACGGGCCTGGAGCAGCCTTAGGGAGAGAGGAGCCCGGAAGTGCCGGGGGATGCTCGCAGGCAGGCTTGGGAGATGCGCTCTGCACGCCGTGCAGGAGGAGCAGTGACGGAAGCGGAGAGGTGGGGGAGAGGAGTGAGGGCCGATGGGAGCCGGCAGGCCAGCGCCTGGCCGCGCGGAGGCCTCCTTGGGATTTGTAGTCCCAAATCCTCAGCTGGAAAGAGGGCAGAGGCACAGTGGCTCGAAACACAAGGGCATGAATTCAGCCTGGCACATCTGAACTCCAGAGGGAATAGTCCTCAGGTAGTCAGTTTTAAACTCCTGTGGAAAACAAGCCTGTTTAAACATGTTCAGTCTGGAAGTTCATCTCAGGAATGGCCAAGGAAGTGTCCCCAGCCTGTCTCCCAGCAGGCAGGCGGAGGGCGCAAGGGCCAGCACTGACCATCTTTGCTCTCTTCAGCAGAGGAGGAGACAGAGAGCAAGAGAAGAGCTACTCGCCGTTCCGGCTCCTCCCCTACCTGGTCCATGTGCACAGCTCGGCCCTCCCAGGACTGGAACCTTGCTGCCTAGCGCTGCTGGAGAAGATGCGCTCTGGTTACGAAGGTGAGTTAGGCCAACCGCGTTTAGCTGGGTCCCACACGCAGCAGTCAGATGGGAACGCACGGCCTCTTGGCTGCGGTCCAAGACCAGAAGGCTTGCTTGAGCTCCCCGCATGCCCTAAGCTCTGTGCGTTTTAACTTAGAGTAGAGCTGACCTGCGCGCTGGTTCACCCAGCTGAAGGACGCCGTGTGTGAGTAACACATCGAGCCCTTTCATTTGGGTGGCTCGCTGTGCCCACTAAATAGTGCTGCTCCGTGTTAGCCCTCAGACCATTCATGGCGAGGAAGCTAGCCGTTCAGTGTCCGCAGGCCTGCGTCTGCTCGGGATTAGCTTTAGTAGGTCTCACATTGTGGCTGCTTAAGATGTAGTTAATGGGGGGCCTGGCCCTAGCTCAGGCCTGTAAGTGGCTGCTTCCACAAAGCTCTCAGCCTCAGGTTGCTGGAGTTCGAACCTCACAACTCTCCCGCTGGCCAAAAGTGCCCTGAAGCCATTCAAGGAAAAAAAAAAAAAAAAAAAGATGTAGTTAGTGATGACAGACTCTGATCAGCAACTGTTGCCTCAGCTGCTGGAAGACCCAGCCCGAAAATGGTGCGCTACCATTTCCTGTAAAGATTTTATTCTTTTAAATGTGTTAAGTGCATGATTAATTATCTGTCTTTCTTTTTTTTTCTTCATAGCTCCTCGAATCCCAGCAAACAAAAGAATTTTCACCACAACACATACCCCAGGATGTGTTTTCCTTGAAGTAGATGAAAGGTAAATATTTCTTTAACCTTGAAAGAAATTTGTTTCTGAAAATATATAAAAATACAAAAAAGTTACATATCTTTCTACATTATATAATAAATGTGCTCGCTTGTTGGGTCTTTGTTACATACATTAGAATTAGTGTTGTCTGAATTTCTGATAAAAACATCTTACACGTTAGAATTCTAAAAATGATTTACAAGACACCTTGCAGCACTGCTGTGCACAGGCCTGGGGAGTCCTTCCCGGCTGGTCTCGCAGGAGAGGAGCCAGGTCGCCAAGAGCGTGTGCAGGGTGTCTGGTTGCACCAGAATGCTGTTATTTGCGCTTACAGGTGCTCCTTGCATCAGTTTAGGATGGGATTTTAATTAGCCAAAAGTGTCGAGGGTTCCTTGTCTTGGGGGTATTTTGGTAGTTAAATTTATTTGAAGAATTTCTCTTTATTCTGAGTGTCATTCCTCCTTTTTTGAGGGGGCTGTTAAATAGGTTGTGTTATTCAGGGAATCATGATGGTAGAGAACAGTTACTGCTTAGTGTCGTTTTTAACAGGTTCAGACAATGTTAACTTTAGCCTCACATTAGTGTCTGCCTTTTGCTTTTTATTATAAATTTATTATAAATTTTGCTTACTCATGGAACTTAATTCTGGGAACCAGTACATTGTACCACACATAAGTTGTAATGCAGAAATGTTAAAAATCTGGCATAGTTTTAATAGGTATTAGTTTTTATTTTAAAAAACTTTATGTAGGAATATGAGTTTATTTAAAAATAACACTGTGGGCTGGGGACTGGGCACTCAATACGTGGGCCTTGAGGACCCTTGAGGGGAAGAGTGCTCTAGGAATGTGGAACTTTCTTTAGGTACTTAATGTTTTTTCTTTAAGTACTTAACATTTTTCTGATGTGATCTTCATGGATTTTGTAAACGGTAACATAATGGAGTATATCAAGCTTTCCTGAAGAACTTACAGGAAAATAGACTTGTAGTCTTACCTCTAGAGATTCTGATTTAAGGAGCCTGCACTGAGCCTTTGCATCTGCTTTTTCACTTGTTCCCTGGATTTTGGTCCAAAATGTGAGATGCTCACCAAGACTTGTTAGTCTGTAGCCATTTCTGTGCAAGGCACGCACTTAAATTGTTGTTTTGGTAAATGCTTTCTTGAGCATAAAAGTTTCCTTTTCAAGGGCCGGCCAGGTAGCTCAGTGGATCACAGTGCCTGCAAGCAGGCACAGGGGCTGGGGGTTCGGTCCCCGCCCATGCTGAGCCGGCAATTGAGCCGGGCTTTGTGGAAGCGCCTGTAATCCCAGCTCTCAGGAGGCTGTCAACAGGCAGATCACTGCAAGTCCAATCTAATAGTGAGACCCTGAACACCCTGTAGGCCCTTCCTTAAAATACAAAAAAAAAAGTTTCTTTTTCATTTTTAAGAATTTTATTAGTCTGTGTATACAGTACATAATGTTTGCATTCTGCTTGTCAAGGTGGTGCAGGTCATGACGCAGCTTAACTCTGCAATCAGTCTCCTCCCCTCCCCTCCCTCCCCTCCCTGCCCTACGTGTCCCCTTCCCCTTTGAGAGCAGTCTGGCTCCTGCCTCCCATTACCTGACTTTATTTCACTTTATCCTGTAGACAAGGCGTGCGATGCTGGAGCTGCTGGAGCGTGAGTTTATTTTGTTGCCATGTGGTCAGGATGGATCCCAGCGGTGCTACAGATGACTGTGTATCTTTCTTTCTTTCTTTTTTTTTTTTTTTTTTTTTTTTGTTTTTTTTGCAGAATCAGGGATTGAACTCAGGCCCTTGCACTTGCCAGGCAAGCACTTATTCTACTGAGCTATCTCCCTGGCCCTGTGTATCTTTCTTTATGGCATTTTTTTCTGATACAGAATTAAGTCGGGTTTTGGATGTGTGTGTGGCTAGCCAGGGTCTCAGATAAGCTGGGCAAGTACATGGCCACATGGCGAGCGCCGAGCTACACTGCCGGGCCAAACAGGGTTCTTACAAATTGCTTGATGAACATACACACTTCCTGTGCTGTGTACCTATCCAGAGCAGTGCCTTTGCTGGGCTACCTGCCTCAGGATCTGATCGGAACGTCGATCCTCACATACGTGCACCCGGAAGATCGTCCTCTGATGGTTGCCATACACCAGAAAGGTACGGCTTCCCCTCTGTGGGAGCAGTTTTTATTGCCCCTAATTTGTTCTAATTTTTCCAATTTATTGCTCTCTAAAGCTTAATCAGATATATATTGCAGCTGCTAAAAGTTTTTTCTTAAAATGCTAAAACATTTAAAATACATAATTTGGAAAGCACTGCTTGATGATAAGGTTCAAGAATTATTACATGCAGACACTAATGAAAAAACTGAACAAAACATCCAAGAACTCTGGGATGCTATTAAAAAGCAAGCTCACACATTTTTGGTGTAAAAGGGCACTGAAGTTCAAATGAGTGGCATAAAGGATCTCCTTAATGAAATAATAATAAAGAGCCAGTGAGATAGCTCCATGGACTAAGCACCTGCTTAGACAAGTGCAGGGACTGGGGTACAATCGATGGCACCACATGCCACCCCAGCCTCGCCCTCAGGTGCACTGGGACAAGCTTTAAGTCCCGGCGTGGTGGCACATGCTTGTGTTCCCAGAGCTGAGAGGGATCACAGCTGGGAGGCTGAAAACAGGAGGAGCCCTATGAGTCCAAGCTGCGCTGTGAGACCCTGTACCAAATACATAAATAATAATAATAAATAATAACAGAAAACTTTCTAGATCTTGATGCCGATACAGACATCCAGCTATCGGGCACTTAGAACTCCGGACAGGCACCGCCGGAAAAGAACCTCACTGTGTCATATTACAGTTAAAATGGCAGGAACGCAGAACAAGGAAGGCATCTTGAGTGCTGAGGAGCAAAACACCGGGCCACTTACAGAGGGAGGCTCCACAGAATGACGCGAGACTTCTGTGTAGAAACCAGGAGCCAGGGCGCCTGCCCCTCAGCTCAGTTCTTTAAGCGGCTGCTCCAACAAAGCAGTCAGGCTCAGGTTGCTGTGGTTCGATCCCCACAACTCCAGCCAGCCAAACCTGCCCTGAAGGCATTCGGGGCCAAAAAAAAAGAAACCAGGAGCCCGCAGAGCATGGGATATGTATTTCAAGCCCAGAGCTAAAGTAACTGCCAACCTAGGCTCACTGTATCCAGCAGAGCTATCCTTAAAAAGTGAAGAACTAAAAGCCTTCCAAGATAAGGATAAACTTTTTTTGTTTTTTTTTTTTAAATGGCAGAAGTGGTTTGTTTTGTTTTGTTTTGTTTTGTTTTGTTTTTTTTGCTCTGAATGCCTTCAAGGCATGACTGGCTGGCTTGTGTTGTGGGGATCGAACCACAGCAACCTAAGCCTGACTGCTTTGTTGAAGCAGCCACTTAAAGAACTGAGCTAAGGGGCAGGCCCCCGATAAGGATAAACTTAAAAAATAAAAAATATATAACCACTTAGGCCACATTGCAGAAGATACTGAAAGAAATCCTGCACAGAAAAGGGGAAGGGTAGACAAGCTATTGAGAATTAGGAGTCAAATGTTAGGTTATCTATACCATTCTGTTATAGTTCTGAGTGTAAATGTCTTAATTTTCTAATGAAAAGACATACTTGCAGGTTGAGTTACAAACAAGATCCAATTCTTTGCTATCATAAGGAACTACCTCGGGGCCAGCGAGATAGCTCAGCGAACTAAAGTACCTGCTTAAGCAAGCTTAGGCATGCACTGGGACTGCAATTTGATCCCCGGCACCACATGCTGCGCCAGCCCTGCCCCCGGGTGCACTGAGCCAGCCAGAGTCTGGGCGTGGTGGCTCACACCTGTAATCCCAGCGCTGGGGAGGCTGAAAGCAGGAGGATCACCACGAGTCCAAGCTGCATAGTGAGACCCTGCAACAACCAAATACATTTAAAATTAAAAAAAAAAAAATACCTCGGGCTGGGGAGATAGCTCAGCAGTCTAAGCACCTGCCTGTCAGGCACAAGGAGCCAGGTTCAATCTCCAGTACCACATGCGGTGCCAGCCACCAAAACCAGGCATTGTGGCACACACCTGTAATCCCAGCACTGGGGAGGCTGAGGCAGGAGGATCACTACGAGTCCGAGGTATGTAGCATACCTTGTACCAAATAAATGATAAATAATTAATAAATAAATGATTTTTAAAAGACTTTTTTGTGTTTTGATAAATAAAATGAAATGACTCAAGCGCAGACATGCACAGACAAAGTGAGAGGCCATCAGCTGAAGCAGGGCCACCAAGCTGAGGCAGGGCCACCAAGCTGAGGCAGGGCCATCAGCTAAGGCAGGGCCGCCACATACTGGTAGAGGGAACAGTCTCCAAGCAGACAAAAGCAGCGTGGGTACGTAAAGTGTCCCACACACTGGTGTGCTTGATTTCAAAAAACACGTGTCACCTGACATAAGTGGACACACAGGACCCAATACAAGAATACTGGGTGACTTGGGTACTCCCGTGTCGCCAATAGATAGGTAATGTAAACCAAAAAAAAAAAAAAAAAAAAATCAGTGAAGAAACATCAGCATTAAGCTGCAGCAGTCAAAGAGGCTCAATAGGCTTCTCCATATCAAGCAACTACAGAATACACATTTTCTCAGCAGCTCATGTTTGAATGTTCCCAAAACCAGATCATATTCTAGGCCAAAAAGCAAACTTCAACAAACACAAAAAATTGAAATAATTTTTTGCCTCTTACTATTTTGTAACGTAATGAAAATAAAAATAGAAATCAATAGTAGAGACTACAGAATGCATATAATCACACGGAAATGAAATAATATACTTTTGAATGATGATTGAAATCAGGGAGGAAAGGGCCAGCCAGATGGCTCAGCCTAGGCAGACGCAGGGACTGGGGTTCGAACCTGGCCATGCTGGCCCCAGCCCCAGGGCACACTGAGACTGTGATTGAGACTGGGCGTGGTGGCACATGCCTATAATCCCAGTGCTTGGAAGGCTGAAAACAGGAGGATCACTATGAGTCTGATCTGTGTAGCGAGACCCTGTACTACATGCATTTAAAAAAAAAAATCGGAGAAAATTTTAACCTTCCTAGAATAAAATGGAAACAGCTTAACATTCTTTAGGATAGAGCAGAGGCAATTCTAAGAGAAAATTATAGCTATACGTGCCTATATTAAAAATAATTAGGTCTCAGATAAGTAACAGATCATCTGAAAGTCTTATAAAAAGAACAAACCAAGACAAACTAGTAAAAGGAAAAAAAATTTTAAAAATGAGAGCTGGAATTAGATAAAGACTAAGGGAACAACACACAGGATCTGTGAAGCAAAAAGTTAGTTTTTGAAACACAATTGTGAACCCACTAGCCAGCCTAACCAAATAGAAGGGAAGATCTAAATCATCAGAGGTATCATCAGAGGTGAGCAAGAGGATGTTACAACAGACGTATTGACACCACTGAAATCCTGAGGATTTTTAGGAGCTGCTTTGAAAACCTGTGTTCTAAGAAATTGGAAAAACCAGAATAGATAAATTTCTAGACACATGACCTGCCAAAACTGAACCAAGAGGATTTTAAAACCCAAAAAAAATCAGTAACAAGCAATGAAAAAGAACATCAGTACTCCTCAAACTACTCCATGAAATAGAAAATGAAGAAATGTGGTCAAACTCACCATCACACAGATATCCACCAGACAACAAAAAAAGACGGCTATAAACCAGTAACGATGATGCACAGAGATGTAAAACTCCTTAATAAAATACAAGCTGAGTCAACACCAAGAAGATCGTACGCCGTGGTCAAGTTGGTTTCAGAACAGTGCTGCAGGGCTGGGTCAGGGGCCACGCTCCATCCGTGTAACCGGGGAGAGCGACTGCATGACTCATTTGAGGTGGAGCAGCCTTTGGGAAAAATCTGCACCCCTCGATTACACAAGCCCTAAAAAAGCTCGGTGACTCGTGAAGGACCGTCTCGGTGTACAGCAAACTCACAGCCAGAAAAAAAAAAAAAAAAAAAAACTCACAGCCAGCATCAGTTTAATGGAAAAGATGTCCACTCTCAGTGCTTCAATCAAGTTTTGAAGTTTTAGAGCAAGCGGGGGAGGAGAAGTGAAAGGGCGCAAATCAAGTCAAGTTTCTGCGCAGCTAATGTGGGCTGCGCCTTGAGGACTAAAACCCTTGTCAGAGTTTCAGAGCTGATACAGTCCGCAGGGTGGTGGGATATAGAGTCAGTACTGAAAAGCGAATCACTTCTCATTGCAATGATGGACCAGCTGAGAAAGAAGTAGCAGCTTTGAGAAGGGAGAGGGACACAGGAAGAGAGAGAGGGACAACTACGGATCAGTCTAACGAGGGAGATGGAAGACTACACAGTGAAAATGTCAGCTAATTAAGAAAAAATTGGCATAGAAAATGAAAAGACCTTCCAAGTTCATGGACTGGAAGAATTAACATTGTTAAATCAGCCAAATTAGGAAAAGTGAACTACAGATTCAACACAGTCTCCACCAAAATGCCAAGGCCATTCTTCATACAACTAGGAAAAATCTAAAGTCAATGCGAGTTTCCAAACACAAAAGAACCAAAACCATTAAAGTAATCTTAAGCTAAATGAATAAGGTTAGAGACATCATAATACCTGATTTTAAATTATACCACAAAGCTGTAGTAATAAAAATAGTACAGTACTGGCACAGCAGTGGGCGGGTAGACTGACAGCAGAGCAGAGGGCACAGGAACGTGTGTGTGCAGCGCGAGTCAGCTGGCTTTGTGGGCCGAGGAAGCAGAATGCGCGTTGGAGAACAGATATCCCCTCTGACAAAACGTGCTGAGAAAACTGGGCATGTACAGAAAACTTCCTGAATAGGACTCCAATAGCATAGGAAATAATGGCAAGAATCAACAAATGAGACATCAAATTAAAATATTTCTGCATATTAAGGGAAACAGTAGACACAGCTTGAAAAATGAGAGAAAATCTTTGCCCACTGCTCTCCTAACAATAGCTGCAATAAAGTACTCAAAAAAATGTGTACCAAAAAAATAAAATAGTACAATGAATAAATGGGCAGATGAACAGATTTCTCAAAAGACGTAGGGCAGATGGCCAGTATGTACATGAAAGTGTCCAACATAGTAGCCACTGGAGAAAGGCCAAACCGCGTGGAGATTCAGTCTCACCGTAGTCAGTAGCTGTCATCAAGAATACAGAAACGCAGGGGAAGGTGCAGGGAAAAAGAACCCACTACGCGGCTGGAGGGATGAACAGTAGTGCGGCCACTGCGGAAATCCAAAACTGAAAATCGAGGTACCATTCCGGTCAGCCGGCCCTCTCTGATGTCAGCCCAAAGAAACTGAAGTGGGCGTGCTGCGGGGAGCCCTGCATACACCCATGTTTACTTGGCAAAGTTCACAGTGGCCAAGGTACAGAACCAGTGTAGATGGCATCAGCAGACGAGCGGATAGAGAAAATGAACACACACAGCAGAGTACCGTGAAGGGGCTTTTGTCATTTGCAAGAAAATGAGTAGATCGCATGTTCCCCCAATATGTGGAATCTAAAAAAGATTGCATGGAAACAGAAAAGAGATTATTGCCAGGCAAAAGTAAGGGACCAGGAGGAGGGGGCAGGTAGCAGGGGGATGCGATCAGACTGTACACCTTGAAATTCCCTTAGAATGTAGAACTAGGCAGGGAGGGACAGGGCCGAGGGAGGGTGAAAATGCTCAGAGTTACGCTGCGCATGTGTGTGAAGCTGCCGCAGTGACGGCCGTTAACGTATGTAACCAGAATACACTAAACAGAAAGATGCAAAATGGCTGGCGAGATAGCTCAGCGGTCCAAAGCGCCTGCTGAGGCAAGCGCAGGGACCACGGCGCGATCCCCGGCACCGCGTGCCGGGCCAGCCCCAGCCACAAAAAGTAAAAAAGAAAGATGTGAAACAAAAAAGGAAAACTGTTGGATGAAATAGCCATTCAAAGAACATTTATTGAGATTGATGGTGTGCAGCCGCGTTGCGCTGGTGACCGGAGGTGCTCGCGAGACACGACCTCACGCTGCCCTCACTGCGCAGGTAGGAGTAATGGATAGTGGCTTTTGAGAAACTGATTGTGCCCTCACGTTACCTAGTATTTAAACAGTTTAATATTTGTGCATTAGTGAATGTTCTTATAAACTGGTGATCTAGTGATTACACTTTAGAAATTTTGGGCCCAGGAGCATAGCGCCTGCCTGGCAATCATAAGGTCCTGAGTTGATCCCTGGTACAAAAAGCAAAAAAAGAGAAATTTGTTTGCTAGTAAAAAGATATTAACCATGTTCACCTTTATTGAATTTCTAGAAATCTTTATTTTAAAAAAGTTATAAATTGTAAAGCACAAGTAGCAGCAGAGGCCCTCGTACCTGGCGTCTGTGAAGTCTGTTTCTGTCCTGTCGTTTCCTTTAGTCTTGAAGTATGCGGGCCATCCTCCCTTTGAACACTCCCCCATTAGATTTTGTGCTCAAAATGGAGACTTCGTCATCCTGGATTCTAGCTGGTCCAGCTACGTGAACCCCTGGAGCCGCAAGGTTTCTTTTATCATCGGTCGGCATAAAGTACGAACGTGAGTTGGTCAACTTGAACATCTAAAAATGTTTTTATCAAAGAATCCTTTGTTTATTGCCTGCTCCTTGAAGCAAATGACAGATGAACTGAATAAAAGCATAGATTTTCCTTCAGTGCTTTTGGAAAAGTTTGGCCTTAAGAATCAAGGGCCTTGCACCTAAACCCATGATGTCAGGCTTAAAGTAGCTCAGGCAGTCATCATGTGAGCTGTGGTGTATTTGTTTAGCGTGTTATTGGCCACAAATGTTTGTCGGTTTTGTACCTGAGATGTAAAACATTTCACACGTTACGTGTAAAAGGCAGCATACAGAGTTTCCTGTATCTCTTGTTATAATTAGATTTGACACATACACGCAAACTGCAGTAGGGAAAGGAACAATGGAAGGGAATAAAACATGCTGTGGTTCTCTCTGGGTAGTGGGACTATAACGATGTTTTTTCTGTGTTTTAAGGTCTCTTTAATCATATAAACCTTTTATATCCACCTATCGTCAAATTGTACTTGTGCTTATTAGTAGAGCTTTGGCTTTAAGGTTGTATTGTATGTTCTTCCTTCCTTCCTTCCTTCCTCCTGGCTAGCGTGTTTGCTGCAGCTGGAGGATTGTGTTTCCTGTCCACGTGCCAGTCGGGTCAGCTGGCCTAGAGCCAGCCTGCGCCTCGGCCTCGGCCTCCGGGCCTTGAGTTTCTGGTCCTCTTTAACTGACCTGTAGGTTCTCCTCTTGTCTGTAGCTTTCTCTCTGATTTTTTTTTTTTTTTTTTTGCATTTTTAAAAAATTATACTTTTCAATGTCATGCTTAGATTGAGAAATTATGGTTTTTAGATTTTGTTTTACAATGTAAACAAAATTAAGACTGATAGTAAAATGTGTTTTACTACCAGTAAAATACATTTTTCTACACCTTTATAGCACAGTAGAGGTAGTATATATTGAAGAGCAAGGGCCTCTTGGTGGCTTTTAGGTCTCTGTACTCCAGGCTGTGGCCTCTGCAGGGCAGGTTTGGAAACTTAATGAAAGAAGTGGGCTCTTTGCTGCCCTAACTTGTGCTAGAAAACTAACTTAATAAGTAAAATGAGAAATAATACTGCCAAGTAGGTGTTACTTGTGTCAGTCAGGGAAGACATTCCCCCACCTGACCCCCAGCAGGAAAACCTATCCGGAAAGGAAAAGAGCCAGATGGTTGCTTGGTGTGAGTGCAGGGGCCCGCGGGAATGGGGTTTCCTTCAAAGCTCCCTCCTGGGGGTTGTTGAAGGGTCTCTGTCCTGTGCTCCAGGCTAGGCACAGAACCCCCATTTACCGCATTGTCCTCTCAGCTCTTTAAGTGTGTATGAAGCCGCCTAACATACTGTGAATACGCAAAATGTTGTAATTCTTTAGATTTCCCCACTCTACCTCTTGATATCTATGATTATGTGAGAACGTGAAAGAAGATATTAATCTCTTATAAAGCAATAGTTGTCCATTTATTTTTTTATACATTTATTACCTCCAGTGTCTCTGGGTTGCCTTCCCTGCTAAGACAGTATGTCAGACCTTGAGACTGAGAAGGTAAAACATTCTCTAACCTTCATGGAGTTCACAGTAAATTACATATGATGCCATCCCGTGCAGCTGGAGTTGGGGACAGTGTGACATGGCGAATGGGAAGGGAGGACTAAGGCCATCTTCCTTCTTCCTCCTCCTGGTTTCCTTTACATACTCAGCAGCCTAAGTGCTGCATGGCATTATTGCTACTGTGTGACGTCTCTCCACTGCCTGCAGGTTAATCAGTGCAATTAAAAATATAGGGTGATTTCATAGCAGCTTTCACAGCTAGGAATATCTGAACCTCATGGGATAAAACAGCAGCTTTGTTTGCATTTCAGGATTTCTCTCAAAGGACAAACCCAGAGACATGAGATGGCTAAGCTCGCAGCACGCAGGCAGCGTCTGCGCCATGACTCAGATGGCCTTTTGATTCTAGACCGCCGATCATTCATGAACGTATTCTTTTTATGGCTTTTTGTCTTTCTGAGTCGGGGTTTTGCTGAATAGTTTAGGCTGGCGTCCAACCCTCAGCAGTCCTCCTGCCTCGGCCTCCCAAGTGCTGGGATTACAGGAATGCACCACCGCGCCCAGCTACACATGTGTTCTTTTAATATATATTTACTAGGCAGCTGCATGGGTCAGGAACTGCTTGCCACTGGAGACACAGGAGTGAAGAAATCAGAAGCCCAGCCTTGGAGAGCTTGTGTGGCAGTGGGAGGCAGGCAGCGACAGGCGACTGGCAGGCAGCTGTGTAAGCTGCCGGTGTGTCCACTTGGGAGGCCGGGTGCACCTGCAGTTCACACACCAGGCGCCTGTGCAGCGCAGAAGATTCTGACTGGTTCCCACTCCGGTCGAGGTGGCGTAGGGCACAGAAGCAGTAGGCAGCTGCCAGTGTCGGGCGACAAGCCCTCAAGTGACAATCTCCAGTTGCAGAGCTGTTGCTGACTGCTTTCATGTCACTGTCGGTAGCCTGTGATTTTCTGGTACTCATTTCCGTCTTAGGGCAGTGTTTCCGGTCCTAGGTCAGTGAATGCTAAGTTGTGAGAGACAGCGGGCTGGCATCACGGAGAGATGCAAGTCCGGGCCGGGGCCAGGTGTGCTTCAGCCCCTGGCTCTCCTGCTCTTGGTTCTGTAAGCTGGGACCAGTTCTTAGTTGCTCTGATCTTGTCACCTTCATTTTTTATTTTGCAGGGCTAAGGATAGCGCGACAAAAAGCGCTCTGCCCGAGCCAGTCTCCTCTGCCCTCCTGGCTCTCAAATGTCAGGGACAGCTGCTGCTCCATAGGGATCAGGGAGGGGCTGGGGCACGGGCTGCTGCATCGGGATTGCTCTGTCGCGGCCCTGAGAGGCAGGGCGGTGGGCTGGGCAGGCTGAGCTTCACGCTGCCAGCTCCCCCAGCCAGGTGAGTGGAGAAGGCTGCGGCTCCTGCGAGGAGCTGGTGTCTGTGCCGCACTTGCCTTGGATGTTTGAAGAGTGCAAGCGTGTTATTTTGTTACGTTACAAAAGCTAGTACGGTCCTCACAAAAGAAGGTCCTAGATACATGTCAGCTGTTTCTTTGCTATCCTCTGTTGGTGTGTCTACCATTTGCGATATTTGGGTAGCAGATTCTCAACACCCCAAAATCTGTATGTCGTTGAGATTGAAGGTAGGGTTGCAACAGCTGCATTTGCACAGCGAGGCAGGTTGAGTCATGTTTGTTGGAGAGCACCAGTCATTAAATGCTGTTCTGCATGCTTGAGGTTTTAGGATTTCTACAGAATATTGCCTCGCTTTAATGTCAAATTTGAAATCAGTCATTATTGAAGGTATTTTGGAGGCTGTCGCTGACTTTACATTCGTGCATGTGTCGTGCTGAAACGACGGCAGAGAGATGGCTGCGTGGAGGAGCCGGGAGGGCTCACGAGTCCTTCGTTTGTCTTTGCATTTCCTGCGTGTTCATGAGGAGAAGTTTGCCTCTGTATTTTCTGTATTTGGAGTGAAAGGGTTGCCTTGAAGAGCATAGATTTAGTCTTTGAATAGCCTATTAAAATCCCACTGGCCTTCATTGTGAGTAAATTTCAAATTGCTTGACACAGTCTTTTACTTGGTGATTTGCTTTGTTTTGTTTCGCGTGGCATTTATAGGAGTCCACTAAATGAGGATGTTTTTGCGGCCAGAATAAAAAAGATGAACAATAATGAAAAAGACATAACAGAGTTACAAGAACAGATTCACAAACTTCTCTTGCAGGTAAAGTGAGAGCTTTTTTAAAAAACTCAAAATTCTAATAATTATGTTTCCTGTGAACTCTCAGGCTCAGTAAAGTCCCTTCAAAAGAATAAACTGTAAGCAGAGGTAAATCTTCACCTTTGCATTTCAGAAATCTTCTGTCTTTCTTTTTTTGTGTTTAAATGAAATGCTATTAATTTTTTGTTCCTTATTCTGTATAAACACACAGGATATTTTTGGAAGAATTTATTTCCAAGTAGGACAGAACTCTTATCTGAAAGAATTCTTCTAGTTCAAACATTTCATTGTGTTTAACCTCTGGACTTTGGCTTCCATATTTATGTTAACAATTCCAACTTTTAACAGGAGAAGAGAGAGGTATTGAGTTTCAGAATTACTATAAGGTAAGAGTAGGAAAAAAAAACACATTGAAAAGAAACACTATATCAAAGATGGTTTCTACTAAATAAAATTAAGCATGTCATAGAATACCTTCTCAGGGATTTTCAAAATGTCTTATAAAGTTTATAATTAATTATTTATTTATTTTTGTGGTACTGGGGATTGAACTCAGGACCCTGCACTTGCCAGGCAAATGCTTATTCTACTGAGCTATCTCCCCAGTCCAAGTCTCTGTAATTTATGAACTCTATAAAAATTGTTGAAAAAATATGGTATATAGTTCATTCTATCAATTCTTTTTAATTTCTTAAAATCTTTTATTTATTTGATACAGGGTCTCACTGCAGAGCTTGAACTCATAGTGAGCCTCCTGTCTCAGCCTCCCCAGCACTGGGATTATAGGCTTGCACCTCCACACCCAGTTTCAGTGGCCGGCACAGCATGTGGTACCAGGTGATTGAACCTGGGCCCTTGCGCTTGCCAGGCAGGTGCTTAGACCACTGAGCTATCTCCCTGGCCCCATTCTATCAATTCTTTTTTTTTTTTTTTTTTTTTGCGGTACCGGGGATTGAACTCAGGACCCTGTGCTTGCCAGGCAAGAGATTCTACTGAGCTGTCTCCCTGGCCTGATTCTGTCAATTCTTAACCCAGGCAGCTAGCATTTATTTTCATGTCTTTAAAATTGACACTGTGGCACTCAGTAATGTGTTGTGCCAAAGTACCGCCAAGACTAGAAAACAAGACTTTGCCCTTGGGACGCGGCCACGATTGTCTGTAACCCCAGCCTCAGGACTAGGAGCACCAGCTCCACACCTGCAGAGCTGAGTACTTTAGAACCTGGCATGTTTGCGTCCTGAGTTTTGGTGAGCAGAGAGGTGCCAAGTGCACACTGCCGCCATTTCACTAACCGTAACTGAGCTTGGCTTCTCTGCTCACAGCCGGTTCATGGGAGCGGGTACGGCAGCGGGTACGGCAGCCTGGGCAGCAGTGGGTCGCAGGAGCAGCAGGTCAGCGTGACCTCATCCAGCGAGTGCAGCGGGCACTGTGTGGAGGGCACACGCAAGGAGCCGGTGCGTGGCAGCGGGGGGAAGCTCGGCCTGTACGCTGGTGCAGTCCTGCGCCAAGGACCTCTTGGGGTGTTTTTGACTCAGATCTGTTCTCTGACAGGAAGCACTCAAATCCCTTCTGGTTTGGACAAATGTCTGTGGAAAGCAAGTGTCACCTTCGGGTTAATTGTATGCTGGCTAAATTGGCATCTTCCCGAATTCCTAAAGTGTATCAACGAACTTGGCACAGTGAGAAGCTAAATTGAAGCGATATTTTGCTTTTGTCCTATTTCTTTAGAGAACCAGAAGTTAGAAGTATTTTTTAATCTTTTAGTGCATGTTCTTACCTTTTTTTTTTTTTTTTGTCCGGGGGATTGAACTCAGGACCTTGCGCTTGCCAGGCAGATGCATATGTTGCTGAGCTATCTCCCTAGCATTCTTACCATTTTTGAAACTTGTTTTATCATTCTTTCCCCTAAGATGACCTTGCAGCAGGTCTACGCCAGTGTAAACAAAATTAAGAATCTGGGCCAGCAGCTGTACATTGAGTCGAGGACCAGGTCGCCGGCCAAGCCGATGCGGGAGGCGGGAGGCGCGCACAGAGCCGTCGGGCGGGGGTGAGTCGGCTCGCGAGGCCTGCTCCACCTGCACTGGTGCGCACGCGGGAAGCCCAGCCCTGCGCGGCTGCTCTGCGTCTTGATTGTAGCCAAGCAGAGCTGGCGGTGTTAGGGTGGCAGCAGAAGCGGCTGCTCTGACAGCTGAGTGGTGTTAGAGGGTACTTACGGTGTGCTTTACTGAGGAAAGAGCCTTTACCGTGATTCTGGCAAGTTCACAGAGTTCCTCCCAAGAGTCAAGTTTAGAATACATTTCCGGTGATGATACATAGTAAAGCAACAATCTCTTTTTCATTTCAAACAAATGGAGACGAGTGAAAAATGTCGGTCCTTTTTTCCTCGATGCATGCTTACCCAAATGTGAGGTAAAGACCGGGCCAGAAGAGTTGGGCCAGCTCAGCCAGGCAGCTCTTTTGTGGATGTGTGGTACTGGCAGTGCAGCCCCGGGGCACGCCTGAGCTACATCTTCCTATTTTTTGAGACAGGTTTTAAGGTGCCTCCAGCTTAGTCTTTTAGCCTCGGCCCCCAGGTGCTGATATTACCTGCATGTGCCTCCATGCCCAGCAAGGTGGCGTTCTTTTGAAAAGCTAACCTAATACACTGCAGAGCAAAGTTCTGTAATACAGAGTTCTATTACATAACATGAAACTCGATACTGTAACAGTTTCTCTTTTCAGCTTGGTAGGAAGCTTGGCTTTCCATTCAGACTGGATGGACTTTTGAGTTTAACTTACTTCCATCCTGCTGCCCATAACTTTAACCATTTCCTCTGTTAAACAGTTAATACAGTTTTGGGGAACTCAGTTGCGATCGGTCTCTGTCTTGTGGCAAGTGCGCAGTAGAGATGACATTTTCTTTGGAAGGCCAGTACCGACCGCAGCTAGGAGCAGTGGTAGTAGCTGTGCTTTTTAAGCCCTGATACAGTGTACCCTGACGCATCCCGTGCGGTCCCTAGGTGATGTCACTGACAGCCATCTTGGTCGCATTGAGCTTCTGATTGCTGAGACTGAAATTCACGGACGACGGGAGTACCGGAGTTGATTTTTCCCTGTGCTGGAGGCTGGGACCCAAGGTCAAGGTGTGGCCCCACCTGGGGAGGCCCGTGTCTCCTCTGTGATGTCAGGGCCTTGAACGTTGTGTCCTGCAGGAGGAGGGCTGCTGTGTCCCCACATGGCAGCAGGGTGGAGAGGTAGAAGGGGATCAAGCAAGCTTCCTGGCAGCCCCCCTTTCTTTCTACAGATGGCCCTTCTTGTGTTGTGCAGACTTGGGGTGGGAGAGTGTGCATGCACGTGTGTGCGTTGCTGGGCTCCAGCCCTGGGCCTTCTCTCTGAACCATCCCCTAGCGCGTCTTAAGCCTCACGCTGAGGCGGGTCTTCAGGAAGAAGTGTCCGCTGTGCCTGTGCAACTTGATCACCTCCCGAGGATGTCGGCTCTCACCGTGGTCCCGCTGGGGTTTAAATTTCAAATCACGAATCTTCGCAGGACACGTGTGTACAGGCCGTGGGACTCCTCCAAGCCCCATCCGTTAGTCCTCAGCCTTCTGAAAGTCCTGTCCTTTAGTTTCTGCTTTTCACCTTGGTAGGAAGTTTGTTGTTCCACTCATTTCTTCTGCTGTTAGACATAAGGGTGTGGGCTAGGAATACAAATTGCCTGGGCACCATGGCACACACCTGAAATCCTAACACTTGGGAGGCTGAGGCAGGAGGATCACCCTGAGTTCAAGGGCTACATATGAGTTCAAGGCCAGCCTGCACTATGTAGTGAGACCTGTCTCAAAAAAAAAAAGCAAAGTTTGTCCCTTGAAGCTAGCATATTCCTTCAGCGCAAAAGACTTCATCTGTCTTAAATATTATTATCCTGAATCCCAGCAGAGAAGCTTCTTCGGAAGTCTTAAAGTTAAAATGTCCACATGTTTTCCCATTGTGTGGTTCCGTCGGTCCTGTCCTCTCCGGCCTTGATCCAGAACTTGCTATGAGCGTCGCAGTTTTGATTCTGACCTCTGTGTTTCACTGCAGAGTAGCCTTCGTTCTCACTTCCCAGGACGTGGTGTCTGCAAGAACCCATTTTAAAAATAAAAACAGGCTAAAGACAAAAGTCTTGAAAAATAGGCCATGGTAACATGAGCCAGCAGAAAGCCGTGTTCAGATCAAGAGTCCGTGGAACACCTGCACAGTCATCTGTCCGGGCCGTAGTGTGGACCACAGCATTTTCAAAGCAGGGACATACTACAGAGCACGTTCTCATACTATCCAGAAGTCCAGGGCAGATGGATCTAGAAAACCCCCAAATGCTTCGAAATGTACAAACCCACGGGTCTGACACTACCAGATTCTCTCAGGTGACGCGAGGTGGATGACATCGGCCTTGTGATACAGGACCATCTAGCAGTGATGCGGGGGGCTCAGCGCGCGGCTGGTCTGCCGCTGCTGCTGGTCCTGGGTCACGGAGCCTTGCTGATGTGTGGCCACGAGACATAAAGCGATCGATCGTTTCCCTCCCCAGGGTAGGGCCCTTTACATCCAAGATGACTTCTCAGTCACGTTGGCTGCAGGTCCATGTCCTTGCTTTGAGGAAGGACACGCCTTGCAGGCTCGCTAGCATTGACCTTCCTGAGAGCAACAGCCCCGGGCACCGGCCACCTCTCCCCGCATCTGACGCGGTCACCCCCTCCTGGAACTTGGCTCCATTCTTAGGCACCTTAGGCAGGATTTTCTTAGATCCCTGACTGTTTCTCTGTCTGCCTTTCTGGCTCATTCTTCTTTCACAGGAATTTTGAATTGTCTGGCACCAGGGCCTAGAGGCCTTTTTTCTTGTCTGTACCAGTGACAGCAGTGACTGCCGGTAGCTGTACTTGGCAATTTTAATCAGATTAAATACAAATATAGTGAGAATATTTTTATTCTTCAGTTGCTCTGGCTACACTTCAAGTGCTTAATAGCTGTATGGTGGTAGCGGCTATCAAATCGAACAGCGCAAATAAAGGACAATGCCAGTGTCGCCATATGTTGCACTCGGGTAATGCTGTGTGCGTCCCGGTACCCGAGATGTGCACACTATCTCGTCATCTGGTTCTGCGTGGTGCTGGGAATGATCCCTTGCTAGGCATTTGCTGATGAGTCATAGCGTAGCCTCCAGTGTAGGTGTACAGACCAGGGGGAGGTGGCATCTGCTGGACTTGGGAAGTCCCTATCAGCCTGCTGTCTGACATTGTCACTGATAACCCTTGCCCAGAACATGTGCTGCTCTCATTTTGTAAGCACCGATGTGACTGTCCGTGTGCTGTGCACCTCACTGAGTCCACATCGTTATGTGTTGTGTCTCTCTGCATCGGTGCAGTTACACCTGAGCTCCCGTGTGACAGTCACGCAGCCTGTTAATGTACATGCCGTCAAGTACTGTGGCTTAATTTTGCTGACTTTTTTTTTAGCTATATGCTGAGTATTTTAATTGTTCATCCTTTGATTCGCTTTCAGGTAAGCACAAGGCCTTTTCTTCCTTTCAGATGCTGAACAATAAAAACTTAACCACTGAGTCCTGCGAGGATTTGAGGAAAGACCAGCATAGCCCATCTTATCAACAGATAAATTGTATTGATAGTGTCATCAGGTATGAGACAAAGTTATAGTAATTGTTTTTCCCAAGAGTATATGTGTATGTGGAGCTGTTGTGTAATTTAAAGAGCTGTTTGGTCTTGATTTTATACTGTAAATTAATACTTAGAGAATGCTTACTGCATGCGGCTTGCCGTGCACTGGCCACTACGGAGGGTACAGAGAAATCCCAAGATGCACCCCTTCCTGGGGAGCTGGGGGAGCCGAACCTAGTGTATGGCTGTTACGAGGTGTAAGATGCGAGGGCCAATTCCAGGCCATGCCAAGGCACATCAGAGCCCGGTGACCCACACTGAGGTCCCAGGCTGTGAATGAGAAAGCACGGAGCATCCCGGCAGAAGCGGCAGGGAGAGCAGAGAAGCGGGAAGTCGCACGGCCGGGACCCACAGGAAGCTGAGGCCCGCTCTCTTGCGCAGGTATCTGAAGAGCTGCAGTGTCCCAGCTCTGAAAAGGAAGTGTGTCTCGTGTACAAACACGGCTTCTTCATCCTCGGAGGAGGACAGGCAGCGCCACAGCACAGGCGGTGCCCAGGCTCTGCAGGGTGACAGCAGTGCTTTCCTAGGAGGTGAGAGTTCATCCCCCCCTCCACGCCCCGTCTTCTGTGATTTCATAGTAATCCCAGAATCCTGCTTTTACATTACTGTGTTATGGCTAGTCGGCTTTAATTTGTGAGAGAACAACCTCTGTGAACTGTTCACTTCCTTTAATGTTCTGTTCCTGTTGATAGTTTTCTTTTCACTTTCATTTCTCTGGTCTCCAGCTGCCACACAGACCCCAGCAATCCCTACTCCAGAAGTGCCAGCGAACGCCCCGTCCACGGATGCCGGGGCGGTGCCGCGCTGAGCCTGCCCCCTGCAGCGCTGAGCTCGGGTGTGAGCTGGTGCAGCTGCAGCAGCACCCTGGTCCACGTCCCTCGCCTGGACTCAGGTACGCCCCTCCGCTTCCCGGGGTCGTGACTCGCTGATTATAAGCGCTCCTCCCTTCTGTGGCTGAGTGGTGCTGGAAAGGCCATGTCTTGGCTTCAGGTTTTAGATGGCGCTCCATAGTTACGTTATTTGTGAATGGGATCAGCGGCCGTGTGTAGAATACTTAGAAGGGACACACCTACTTTACAGCATCCTTACTTGGTGTTCTAGTCTTACTCCTTTTTTTTTTTTTTTTTACTATTTTCTGTCCACTTGACCTTTGATTCCACATAGTGACTTGGTGACAGACCTCTCTGGGGACTGTGGTTGCAAGTGCATCTCATGCTTGTTTGTCCCAGCGTAGCGAAGCAAGGAGGAGTTCTGTGTGCCGGAGGGAACAGGCTTCCTGTGGGGAGCAAGTGGGAACAGGCAGGAGATGGGGCGGGAGGACGGGCTAATGGCGAAAGGAAGCCTTTGAGAAACTGGATCTGGAAGATTTACAATAGAAGCAAGAAGTCAATGTGTGTATACAATTATAGCTATAAAATATGTAGATAAATTTGTATAAAAAATAAAGAGAAATAAAAATTTGTCCTAAGCTGGTGAAGTTCGTTATATTCTAGCAGGTGTAATGGTGTTTGTAAAACTTAGCGAAATCATTTTGAAACTGAAAATCAGTAACTACCAGCGATCAGTAGGAATCCCCGGTGAAAGTGTCTTCTTCCCCCTGGCAGAGTTTGCCGCCCTGCCGTGCGAGCCCGGGGCCCTCAGCACCGCGCCGCGCCGTTGGCGGTGGCGGCCCCAAGGGAGTCCAGGGGCCCGGGGCTCACAACGGCCGCGCTGTCGGCGCACACCCAGAGGGAGGAGCAGGACTACGTGGACCGCTTCCTGGAGCGGCTGCTGTCCCGGCCCTACGGCCGCTGTCTTCAGCGGGAGAGCAGGAGTGAGAAGGGCGGCAACGCAGCGGAGTGCTCCTGCGCGCGAGGTAGGGCGCAGCCCAGTGCTCCTGCGCGCTGTCAGAGCTCACGCAGGTCGAGTCCTCTTTCGGTCACAGCGGGGGCTGGGCGCGGGGACCACACAATGGAGTGCGGTGTCCACCTCCCGGTGCCTGCGTGTGACTGCCAGCACCTCCCTGCAGGAGGACCGTCCCGCTCCCAGTACCTCGCGTAGTGCCGGCGGGTGCTGCACTGAGTCATCCAGGGGTAAATGTGTGTTTAGTGCAGGGAGTTTTTCTGTGCTGAAAGAAAAGCGAGGTCCAGTGGGAGAGGTGCCAGTGGGGAGCAGAGGCTGAACACTGCACTCAGCAGTTTAGGACCTTTATTGGATCCTGGACCTGAGGAAACAATTTTCATAAGAAACTGATTAAGAGAGGTCTGAAATAAACTGCTTAATTTTCACCCTAAATTTGATTTACCTTTTTTGAGCAGCTTGTAGCCGTTACTGTAGTCCAAGGTTTGTTCCCCTGGCGTCTGCTTCTAGTTACCTGGAAGTGGCATTGTTTGGGGGGTTTTAGTGCTCCGCCTTTATCCTTTCAGCGGCTTCCACCTCCAAGCAGAGCAGACCAGCTGGATGCAGGAAAGAGAAGCACAAGCGTCAGAAGCTGCCCACGCCCCTGGGCGGCAGCAGCTCGGACAGCAGCATGAGCCCCCGCAGCCGGGGGTTGCTCCCGGGCACGCAGCCCTGCTGCCCTCCTGCAGGCCCTGCTGCCCGGCCCTCGGGCCTGGCACTGCCCTGCACCACCGTGATGCTTCCCAGCCCAGCCCCACACCTCCTGGCCCTCCCAGCAGTGACCTCCCTGGGAGCACAAAGCACGGAAGCCTGGGGGCCTGCGCCTGTGAGCCTGCCCACGCCTCCCTGGCCCAGCGGCCTGCACACTCTTCCTGCCCCCCCTGCTCCTTCCTTGGACACTTTCATGACCATCCTCCTGCACGCCCCTCCCATCTGTCCTCCTTGGTCACCGTCCTTCTCTCCACATCCTACCTGGGGGGCCTCGGGTGCTTCTGAAATGCCACCTGCAGCATCCCAAGTGGCTGCAAACCTAGAAACACCTTGTTCAGTGGAAAGCCACAGGAGAGAAGAAGACAAATGGGAGGCCTGCAGCGAGGAGCCCCCAAGCGTGAATTCTAGGAGCAGCTCACCGCTGCAGTTAAACCTGCTCCAGGAAGAGATGCCGGAGCCCGGGGCCTCTCGCGACTCAATGAGGAGGGACATTTGCCCAGAGGCCGAAGGTGTAAGTAACGCTTCATGTTAGCACACAGATGGGAAAGTTGTATGTGGATCGCTTATTAGAGCTGGGGGTCCTTTGTGGGAGTGACCCCATCTCAGCTGTGACTGACAGCTTCAGTCTGCATGCTACACAGTGTATCCCCCTGACCTCAGCGCGGAGCGGCAGCGCCCTGCAGGTGTCTGTACATGGCTCCTTCTGCCTTTTAAACTTGACTTCCAGGTGTTAAGCTTAATGTGTTCGCTGGCTCCAGAGAGTATTTTCTTACACCTGCCCTGATGGTTGGGAAAGACAGGCATAAGCCCTGCGGCAGGATAGAAGTTAGTGCTCACATTTTTTTCATGCACTATTATGGACAGTAATTGTGTGTTAAAATGGAGTCACTTTTTGTCATTGTCAGAGGGGAGGCAGTTTATAATGCCCTGTTTCGTATGCCTTTCTTTTTTTTTTTTTTTTGCAGAACCGGGGATTGAACTCATGCCCTTGCACTTGCCAGGGAAGCGCTTATTCCACTGAGCTGTCTCCCCAGCCCTACATGCCATTTTTAAAAAGAAAAACATTTATAAACTTCTCAAAGCCTATCCTCGGGTTTATCTATCAGGTTAATCTTTGGAATCTGACATTTGGGTAATCAGGTATGTAGTGTGAGTGTGAGTACTTACACAGGTTCCCTTCAGTGCTCACATTCAGTGTTCCCTTCAGTGCTTAAGGTATAGATGTTCAAAACATGCCGACTCCCTGTGTGCAGACAGTCCTAAAGAGCAGAGTCAAGGCAGAGCCTGGCCAGGGCGGGAGACACTGGCTGGGTCGCAGCACTTCCAGCTGCTAGGCTGGCTGAGATCGCTGTTGAACCTTTCTCTGCCTTGATCTCCATACTGGAAAAGAGGGGAGAAGACCAGTGCCTGGCTTGTTCCGGGCTGCAGCATCTCCCGCGCGGTGCCAGCCCTGAGAGAGCTGGGACCTCCTGTCATCCGCAGCTGTGTCCGCAGCTTACAGCACAGCACATGTGGGCACATTTGCCAAATGATAAACTAAAGCCCACCCTCGTGTGATGCATGCCGCATAGTAGGTCTCCAGGGCCAGCAGTGCCTTCCTGCAGTAGACGCAGGAGCTTCAGCTGCATCCTTGGGGACAGGCTGGGAGTCCTCCCTTGTCAGCTACAGGTATATGCTATGTTCTGCTCGGCCTGTGAAGCCGGAGCTCTGAAGTCAGCTGCTAGGCTGGGAGTGCTAAACTCCTGTTCTCTTGTCCCTTCTTCCTAGCACTGTGTTAGCAAGAGCAGGGGCCGCAGTGACCTGTCCACGGCATCCATTCCCAAGGCGTCTCTGTCTGGAACAGGATCTGCAGCCTCAGGTAGCGCGTGGCTCAGGAAAGCCCCTCTCCACACCCTGTTGCTGTCACTAACCAAGTGAAGATGTTTTCCTTTTTTTTTTTTTTTTTGTAGGCTATATGGAGATAGATTTACATACAATAAAATTCACCAGTTGTAGATGTAGAAAACAAGAATTCTAACAGGTGTGTAGGTCAGGGTCAGCACCAGCGGTCACTCTAGAACGTACATACCCTTGCCTCTGGAGTTCTTCTGTGACCCTTTATGTCATCTCCTGTCCTGCAAAATACGGATTTGATCTCTTCCACTTTAGTTTTGCTTCTTTCAGTGCATGTAAGTTGAGTTCAGCACAAAGTCCTTTGTGTTGGGGTGCTTTCCACTAGAATAATGCTGTTGACATTCATGTTTACCGTCTAAGGGTCTAATCAGAATGCAGTGACCATTTAAATTGTAACGGTTTCAGGCCGGCCAAATAGCTCAGCGGATTAAAGCACCTCAAGCAAGCTAGGGGCCGGGGGTTTGATCCCTGGGCCTGCTGTGCCAGCCCCACCTCCAGGGTACACTGAGATGGCAATTGAGACTGGGCGTGGTGGCGCGCGCCTGTAATCCCAGCTCTTGGGAGGCTGTAAAGAGGCAGATCACTACTAATCTGATCTAGTAGTGAGACCCTGAACACCCTGCAGACCCTTCCCTAAAATACAAGAATTTTTAAAAATCATACCGGTTTCCCACACTTAAAGACGTGTTGCCGTTGATCCTCTTCTCACTTCAGACACACCCAGTGCTTTCATGCTTGCTGGTTCCCAAAGTCCTTTTTAGTGAGTGTCTTTACAAGGTGTGATCAAAACCAGTGAGTGCTGCTGCCCAGGACACCAGCGGGTGGCAGGCTTCTCACGGGCCATCCAGTGTGTCCTTCCCCACCTTTCTCACTGGATCTGGTACAGTGTGACTTCGGCTCTTCCCCAAAATCAGAACGGCTCTGCAAGGTGAACGTTTTGGACTGATGGAGGACCGCAAGGCAGCCGTGGCTGCGCAGCTGCAGGCAAGAAGGCCCGCGCTCCAGAGCTGCTTCCGCACGTGCGCACAGTGACGCCGCGGTCAGCGTGCCCGGAACGTGCACTGTGCGCCGAGAGCAGCAGCGTGTCTTGTACTGAAACACACTGAAAACTTAAGAGACTCACCTTAGTTTTCTGTCGGAGCTTGTATGTATCGGCAGCTTGTTCCCTTTCACTGACACCCGGAGTGGCAGACGGCACGTGGCTGGCCGTGCACCAGTGCGAGACCGATTGTCTCTGGCCTGGCGCTGTGATCAGCAATGCTGCTGCATACATTGCAGGACGAGGCCTTTCGCGGACTGTGCTTTCAGTTACCCGGCTGAATGCCTGGGGTGAGACAGGCCAGGCAGGAGGTGTGCGGCGCCGCGTAGACGCTGCAGGCTGTTTCCAGAGTTCCTGTGGCCGGCCGAGTGCTGTACCGGGGCGGCTGGTGCTGCGGTGTGCAGGACGAGGGCGGGGTGGGCAGAGGAGCTCCGGCGGGGGTGTTCTAGCTGGCTGTTGGTGCTGGTTGGCAGGAAGCAGCGGCAGCGGCGCGCACCTCACCAGCAGCGACCGTTCTTCCGAGCGCTCTGAGAAGGCGTGGCAGTCTCCAGGTGCACAGCAGGAGGGAGCTCAGCCCCCGCTAGCCGAGGACTCCATCTGGAGGATGATTGAGCAGATGCCTGAACGGGTCCTGATGACTTACCAGGTCCCCGCGAGGTGAGGGAGCATTAAAGACCCTCTGCATACTGTCATGGCTTCCACTGTTTTCTAATAAAAATGATTCTTAAATATATTAGACCTCTGTTAGAAAAGTGTGTCTTAAGATCCACTCCTCAGAAGTCCACAGTGTTGGTTTATTTCCTCTTAATTGCTTAAGGCTGACAGTGGTGGGGCCACGTGCGTCCACATGCTCCTCACCGAGTCTGGAGGGCCAGGGAAGCTCGTCCTTCCCACGGTGCAGGGACTGCAGAGGACAGGCCCTAGGCACATCTAGAGAGCCCGTCTCCTGTCCTCCATTGAAGCACATGGTGGTTTTCACTGAAGTCTGTACCTCACAGTAAGGAGAGCTAGAGCAGGTCACCACCAAGCGGTGCTGCCTATAGATGACTTCAGCGGAGCCCCAGGAAGTTCGGTCTGTGTTTCCAGGGTTAAAGAGGTTGTGCTCAAGGAAGACCTAGCAAAGCTAGAGAGCATGAGACGGCAGCAGCCCCAGTTTTCTCCTCGGCAGAAGGAGGAGCTGGCCAAGATGCACTTGTGGATTCAAGGCCAGAGCATCCCTCAAGAAGCGCACGTGCGGGTAAGCGTGGGAACAGCTGTGTTCATTGGGGCTGCACTGGGCGGGCTGAGTTAAAGCTGTGTCTTGCAGGGTCCTACTGGAAGCTTTAGTCCTTGCAGCTGCCTCTGGTAGGTGCTGTTGTCCCTGCTCTCCTGGAGGAGCAGTGAGGAGAGGCAGGCACATGGTAAGGAAGGCGGGCCCCAGGCTGTGCAGGGCCCGCAGCTCGAGAATATAGGGCTGTTGACAGCAAGTGTCTTTTTTTTTTACACTGCTTGCTGTGTGGAGCAGCATAGATGGCTTATTTTACATCCAGTTGCCTGGGGAGGAGAGGTACAAGAGGTAGGCACTTCAGATACGCATGTTCCAAAAGAATTAAAGTTCTAGCTAAGTGTAGTGGTGCACACCTCTAATCCAGGCGCTCTGAGAGGCTGAGACAGGAGTATTACAAGGTTGATCTCAGCCTGGGTGAATTAGCAACTTAGCAAGACTGTACCTCAAAAAGAAAAAAAATTAAAGGCTGAGGATATAATTCAGTGTAATCTTGGGTTCAATTTCCAGTGCCCCTCCCCCCAATAATAATCTGGAAGATTAAAATAAGCAGCCAAAGCAAGATGCAAAATTCAGGACCTGACTAAGACACCAGAGGAAGTATTCTTACCTAGCAGGAGCTTGGAAGGGGACACGTGGTCTCTTGCAGCCCGAGGCCTCAGAGAGCTCCTCTGTGAGCATTACAGACAGCGAGACCCCGGCCCCCAGCATTTGTGCTGCGTGTGAGTCACGGCAGATGTGTGGAGGTTGTGGTGTGATCTTTTATCGCCTCAGATATCAAGGTGTGGGAGGATGAGGAGTTGAGTTTACAATCTGAATGAAGTTGCAGGGCGGGGTGTAGCTCAGCAGCACAAGTGCCTGACTGGCAAGCCCGAGTCCTGAGCTCACCTCCTGGTACCCAAATAGCACATTGCATATTCCAAAGCACATCACATAAAGCGTGCCGTCCTAAGTAGTTTTAAGTGCACGGTTCAGACATTAAACTCATTCAGATCGCTGTGCTGTGGGCACCATCTGCCTTCTGAACTCTTGGTAGCACACTGGTACTCACTAGCTCAGCAGCTCTGTGCTTCTCTCCCCTTGAGCTCTCTCCCTGGAAGTCTGACTGCCTGGAGCCGGGGTGTGGGTGCTCTGTCCACAGCTGGCTCCTTCGCGGGTCACTGCCTGCTGGTCTGTCTGCCCAGCCTCCCCGTCACCCCCTTTGTGTCTAGGTCTCACTGCCTGCTGGTCTGTCTGCCCAGCCTCCCCGTCACCCCGTGTGTCTAGGTCTCACTGCCTGCTGGTCTGTCTGCCCAGCCTCCCCGTCACCCCCCGTGTGTCTAGGTCTCACTGCCTGCTGGTCTGTCTGCCCAGCCTCCCCGTCACCCTGTGTGTCTAGGTCTGATTCTCTCTCTATAGGTAACATGTGAGTTGCATCATTTTTAAATCACAGGAGGTTTGTGTACTTATTTTTTGGAAAGTTCAACTCATTTATTTTTAAAATGGTTCCTGATCAAGAGGGAAGGGACTTTCACCCTTTTGCTTTCCTCTAAAGCGCCTTTTGTCCCTCATTGCCTGTCTCATTGTCTTCTTTTGTTTGGTTGGGATTTTTTGCAGTGAAATGTTTCCGTTTTCTGCTCATTTCCCGTTAGGTGTATGCTCCAGTCACCTTCTTCTTGGTAACTGTGAGGGTTATATCCAACAGCAGCTTACCTTGGCATGAGAATTGCTTCTTTAGAGCTTCATTCCCGCCTCCTTTCAGGTATTATTACCAAATTAAACCTCAACACATGGATGTCCAAAACACTTAATTGGTCTTGTGTGTTAATCTCTTAAGTAGTGTAGAAAATAAAATGTATAATTAGAAACCAAAGTTACAAAAGTACTACCATTTGGACTGGTAGTTTTCCTGAAATTCATTAGTCTTATGGAAAAAAA
>NW_004524689.1:4980022-5027423 GCF_000260255.1 Octodon degus
CACACACACACATAAATAAAATTTTAAAAAAAGAAAAAAGAAAAAAAAATTTGTAGTTTCAGTTTCCAGTTCTTACTTCCACACATTCTTTTCCTCTCTGCCTTCCCCTCCTGTTCAGCTCCATGATGCGCACACGCTGCCCTGTTCCTCTCACCACAAAGACATTCTAAGTGGTAAATCTTGTTAGTGGAGAGAGAGCTGTCTTCGCTCTGAGGTAGGCAGTTAGGAGTTAGTGTCCTCAGCTGCAGGTGTCATCGTGTCACAGACAGGCCTCTCCTGTGACCGTTGGTGTGGACGATTCTATTTTTCTGCACGCCAGGTGCTGGCTCCTTGGCAAGTCACCTCGGCCTGGGACAGGCTAGATACAGAAAAGCCAGCTGAATGGTCCTAGGCCCTGCGCGTTCTGCCTCAGAGTGGTCTCCACAGACCCGCACTTGGGATTTTTTTTTCCTTTTCAGGTATAGAATGTCTTTTTGGTTTCTTGCTACTTTTTATGTTGCGTTAGTATTTCCATTTCATTCTTACAGTGTCGTCTTGGTTTTTTTCATGTCTTCCTTTAGTTCTCTGAGCATCTTTAAGATATTTTTGTTGCTTGTTTTGGTTTTGTATTTTATTTGGGGGAGGTTGCTTTGTTTTTGGGTGATTGTTTGGTTTTGTTTTCTTGGGGTTTATTTTTGTACTGGGATTGAAGCTTGGAGTCACATGGGCTCAGAAGTGCTGTTGCACTGAGTACCCCTCTCGCCCTTTTTTGAGCCTTATTTTAAAACAGAATCTTCAGTAAGTGCCCCGGCCTGGCTTCCTGCATGTGATCTCTCGTTAGCCTCCGGAGTGGCTGGGGCGCATGCGCACACTGCCGTGTTCAGCTAACAGGCTTGTTTCAAAGCCATTTAACAAAACTGCCCTGCAGTCTTTCTCATAAGCTGTTTCTCTTGATTTTTGTTTTGTTTTTCCCCACTGAGTGACCCATTTTCTTGTGCGTGACTTGTGATTGTTGTTGTTGAAAACTGCACATTTGAATCGAATGATGTGGTAACCAAGGAGGTGGAGTCCCCCGAGTTAGCTCGTTCCTGCCGCTCCCCTCCTCCCGTGCTTGTGGCCACACCTCTGCCCAGGCCCAGTCTGTAGCTGCCCGGAGAGGCCTGGACTTTAAGCCTCTGCCTGGCGGTGGGGGACAGGTAGAAGCAAAAGAAAATCCATCTGGAAGTCACTAGGTGCAGGTGCAGTGAAATCGAAGACAAAAGAAAAAACAGAGACTGGGAAAATGTAATTGTGAGGTTGTACTTTCAAGAAAAATTGCAGCTTTGGGACCCCAAGTTACCCCACGTCACGGTGCCTTTTTCCCTTCCACAAAACCCCAGAAAGAATGCCTGAGGACCTTAAATGTCCAATAAGACCATAAATTGTGGGGTTTTTTTTTAAGGGCTTCACTATACAGATCAAACTCGTAATGATCCTCTGAGCCTATAATTTGGCTCATGTTTTTTAATCTGGAAATTGAGGATGCTTTTCCTGTCCTAGACCAGACCTCCCTGTTCAGTGAAGCAGCTCTAAACTCCAGGCTGAGGCCCCTGGTGTGCACCTAACTACGCACTGCAGGGGCGCCTTGCACATAGTAGGGCCGCACCCCCAGATCACCCGTCTCAGACACCCCCCCAAGGCAGCATAAAGCCCCACCCCAGTCCACATGGAGGTTCCCCGGGGCATGCACTCTGCCACGTGTGTTCTGTAATTCCTCCTGGTGAACCTTTGTGCGCCTCTCACCACCCAGGCCCTTGCTGGAGCCAGCAAGTTGGCGGCCTCCCCTGGGAGCTGGGTCAGATGAGGGCCTCATGCCCTTTGGGGGACTGCCTCAGACCCTGTCAGTGACAGAGGGAAGGGACTTGAAGCAGTCGGAACATGGCTTCCCAGTGCAGGAGGATGGGGTCTCCGGACCCTCAGCCAGTGACAGTTGTTCTCCCAGGACGCACACTGACTTGGACTGGAACAAAGCACATTTTGCCATGTAGCTCCCCTGGAAGCTGTAGGGGTTTAGGGAGACCTAGAGTCCCCAGATGGCCACACCAGGTGGCCTCTGCCAGCACCAAGTTGTCTGGACACCTGGTCCTGGCTCTTGCTTCACCTCCTCCCAGATCCCTCACACGAGCCCCAGAGGAGGGAACACGACTGCTGCTTAAGGAGGGTCAGCACGTTCTTGAACCAATCACTGGAAGCCTCTTTATTCTTGAAAAGCTGTTTTTCTGTTGTTTGTTTGTTTGCTTGTTTGTTTGTTTTGTCAGGGGTGGAGGGTCCTGGGAATTCACAGGACTTGTGCTTGCCGGGCAAGTGCTGTGCCACTGAGCCATCTCCCCGGCCCTGGTTCTGTTTTTGATGGAAGAGCATACCAAGTGTGAGCCTTCAAAATAGTACAAGCAAGAACATTAAAGACACTTCCTCACTCCTGCGACGTGAGAGAGCAAGTCAGGGACGCATTGCCCGGCCAGCCTTCTGCTGATTTCCTAACTTCAGATGGCATTAACGCCAAGAATGCCCCGCTGCGTTCTCTCTACAGAGCAGTGTCTCCCAGGAAGGCAGAGACCCGGGGGCTGAGGGCGCTGCAGAGTGCCCTGGGCACCATCCAGCAGAAGGCGCCCCGGAACCCCATGAAGATGTCCCTTCACACCTGCCTGGGGCACTGCAGCATCGTGGCGTCTCCACAGCCCTAAACTGTGACTTGGTGACCACAGAGTCCTCACCAGCACAGAGCTTTCCCCCTGCCTTTGTGCAGACAGTGCTTTTCCAAAGCACACGTCGTGTGTAGCCCCCTCTGCTTCTGTTATATTAGGAGTGTGTCTCGAAAGAGCCTGGATTGCCCCTGAAGAACTCTGTTTCAGATGTCACCAAAACTGGTCGGCTGGACTCGGCCCCTGGAGCGCTTGCAGGAGCCCCCCCTCCACTCGGCTCCCGCCATCTGGGAGCTGCGTCCAGCCTGGGGCTCCCTTGGGAGAGAGAGGAGGCCTTCCAGCTTCCTGCACGCAGCGCAGCATGGGGGTCGCTAGCCAGTCTGGAAACAGCTAGTTTTCCAAGACCTTTGTTCTTCCGGATGCATTTCATTTCGACTTCCCACCTTTGACTGAAACTCTGAAAGCCTGTCCTTAGAAATCCGTCGGCACACAAAACGCTTGTTCTTTGGAGAAGTGAAATTAACATTTATACGTGTGGTATTAAAACAAAGAACCTCTTCACCAATTTTTTAAAAATGTTTTTGGTCTTAAAATAATGATCGTAAAGGTTTATTATCAAAGATAATGTTGGGGCCAGGGAGATAGCTCTGTAGAATAAGCGCTTTCCTGGCAACAAGCACAGGGGCCTGAGTTCAATCCCTGGTTCTGAAAAAAAAAAAAAAAAAAGCAGCTCGTGTTGTCCTCATATACTTACATATTTAAATGTCCAGTCTTAGCAAAACTGTTTTTTCTTTTCTCACCAAGTTTACCTGAAAGAAGCTAGCTGCCTGTGTCCACCAGAGGTGAATGGGCACTGCCCTGGGCTTGCCTGGGAGCAGGGTAAGTGTTTGGGTCTGGGGACCACGGTGTTCCTACCTCAGGGCTCTGCAGCCTGGGCTCCCGTCCTTCAGGAAGTGAGGGCGACCTGCTGGCCGCTCACTCTGGTGCTCTTGAGAGAAACCCTGACCCGGAGCAGGGAGCCCACACCTGCAGAACAGAAAAAGGAAACAAGAAAGCAAAGGTTACGAAGGCCTTTTATTTTTATATGACGTACAACTAACTTATTTTTCCTTTTTGTATTGTTTTGCTTAGGAAAACACTTCTTTCTCCTGTCAGGTTTTGTGGGTTTTTTTAAATAAATATATCATAATGATTAGGAAAATTGACCTTGTTATCCAGGGTGCCTGCTGAACGCTGCTTCTCCAGGCCTCGATCTCAGATCTTGCTCTCTTGCGGTCTCCTGGCTTCTGTCTTCAGGTGGCATACGACTCTCCAGTGCTGCCTTTGCTAGTTCTTAGAATTTTCTAATATGAAGCAATTCCATGCAAATGTTCCTGTTTTATGAATAGAAACTCATATTCTACTCCATCCTGATGGTTCAATGATTTTTAGGCCTTTGTCTGTTGGTCAAGTTGTGTTTTATTTTTCCCCATGGTGAAAAATGAAAACAAAATCTACCTGTGTATCTGCCACAGACAATCTTCTATAATAATGTTTTTAGTCTATGTAAACTGCAAATGGCATCCAGAGCTGAGAATCATTCCACAGTCATGTATGCATATTTCAGATCTTATGTTTCTTAATGATATAAGACCTTTCCCATTGTCTCTGGACATTTGCTTTATCTAAAATTGCTTATCCTTTGCCCTCGTACACGCTTTAGGGAGCATATCTTAGTCTAGGCTTGATTCGAAATCGGTGCTTACTGTGAGCGGCCTTCTGAGTCCTCACAAGGTCTCGTCTTTGGACGCAGGTCAGGTGGTGCTCTGAGAGGCTGGCCCGCTGCTGGGCAGGGCCAGGCTCGGCAGCATGCCTGCCGCCCCCCACGGGGGTCTTACCTAACCGCAACTTTCCGTTCATACTTGTTAACTTTTTCTATTGCTGACAATAGAAATTAGAAATAGCATCGCACAGCGCAGGCCTTGGTGTTTATGTAAATGTTAGCCCAAAAGCTTTATTTTCTTGGGTCTGAGGCCAAGATGTATTGAAAATAAGATGGTGTATGGATGGAGTAGTTTCGCAATTAAGTGAAACTTCTTTATAATTAACAAGATAAATTTAATCCATATTGAAAATTTGTTCCAACTGCACTTACATCAATTTGTTTTTACTAATTATTAATATTTTAATTAGATATCTTTTCAGTAACAATAAACTGTGTAATGTAAACTTCAGAAATTGTCTTGAATATACATTTTGTGGCATCCAATGTAGTTTCTCAGGAGCTACAGAAGGGCCTCACCCACATTCTGTTTGCAGTGGCAGCCGTGTCTGGATTCCTACCTTGCAGAAAATACAGGTATCTTCCAGTTCATTAATGTGTTTAATCCTCTCTTCAGCACTGTAAAGTATTGATCAGGTCTCCAGTATAGGTATATGTATATATATATTTTTTTTTCTTTTTTTTTTGGTGGAACCAGGGATTGAACTCAGGCCTTTGCGCTTGCCAGGGAAGCACTTATTCCACTGAGCTATCTCTCCGGCCCCGGTGTATGTATATTTTTTAATACTTGCCAATTTTATTGCCAACTTATGGAATATAGTGATTAAAATTACTATTACCAAAAAAATGCTGTTACAAATTCTTAGTAATTATGCAGGGCAAACCTGCATTTTAAAAGTCTGACTGTGTAACTTAGTAACAACAAAATCTAGAAATCAAAATACAAAACAAGATCCTGGAGCCACACTGGAGCTGGAGGGTTTCCCTCACCCTGTCTTCTGGCCCTGACCTCTGCCTATCCCTCTTTACAATGGCTTCCGGTGGTTTTGAAGTGTTTCCCCCAGAAGTCACCTGGCCAGGTTTATTCAGTGTCCCCAGATGACTGCAAGTGTTTGTAATTGTGACCCCTGACTCAGAGAATACCAGTGTGGATGCCATGCACTGTAAGAATAAAGCTAAGGGGCCTCAAAAAAAGTCCTGGCATCAACAAGGCTTTTAAATTTTATACTTTTCAAGCTATGTGTGCCTCTCTATAAGCAAGAAGAAAACTCACTCAGCACTGAGGGCACTTTGGGCAGGGGCTGGTTTACCTGCTTCACAGCTACCTCACGTAACCCTCAGAGCTGGCCCACAGAACACCTTGTTCAGCCCATTTTATAGAAGAGGGCACTGAGGGAGAGGGGTCACATGAGCTGAAGGAGGCTGCACGGCTGCTAGGTGGAGGGACGGAGCGGAACTTCATCATCTGAGTGTCGAGCTGCGAGGAGAAGTGCCTGTTCCTACTACACTCAGAGGGATTTCAGAATTGTCTGATGAGGGCCCCCACTCAGAAGCTCCTCTCAGTGTCCCAGGTGGAGAGCTGGCACTGGGGTGACCAGTGCTGGCGGCGCCTTGCGACTCCCTCCTCCTGCTGGGCTGCTGCCTGCTGCATCAGGAGCCCTTTATCACACACCAGTCTTCTCAGAGGCTTCGAGCAGCATCCGGGTGGGGCCGGGGTGAGGCCCCGGTCTGAGGGCCTCTGCTGCCCACCCCAAGGAGCCTGCTCAGCCACGCGCCCAGTTCTGGAGGTGTGCTGTGCATGGTGTGGGACTTCAGCAGCAAGCTGGGCTAGCTCTCCAGTCCTCGGCCTTCAGGGCTTTCTCCCGGGAGAGGGTGAACTCTGAACCTCAGGCTCCCAGGAGCTGAGAACAAGCAGGCTCAGGGCTGAAGGAGCAAAGTCCCAGGGCTCCCGTAGTGCACAGGCTAAAAGGGACGCTCTGCATGCCCCCCAAGGTCAGCGAGGTCAGACCTCCCAAGCTAAGGTGCTCCTTGTGGAAAGCAGAAACTACCAGGCGCGGTGGCGCACACCTGTAATGAGGGCACTTGGGAAGCTGAGGCAGGAGGACTACTGCACGCCCAAGGCCAGCATGCACTACTGTGTAGAGGCCCTGTCTCTAAGAAAAATAAAATATAAGAAAGTAATAACCTGTGTAGTTGTGTTTAAGGTGCAGCTAAAATAAGTCATTTACTTAAATTGAAGTTTAATGATCGACTGAATCTTCATGTTTTCTTTTCGTTTACTGGCTTTACCTTTAAACTTTCAAGAAATCCTCTTAATAAGATGAAGGTAAGCGCTTGCCTGTAAGCACAAGGTCCCAATTTCCATCCCCAGTGCCACAGGGGAAAAAAGAATAAGATGAAGGAAAGAAAATGTTAAATTTTGCAGATATCCTAGTAAGTAAGATAGCCACTCGTGATACTTGCAAAACGGAAGGATTTATTGCCTGGTGCGGTGTGCGGTTTGCCTTTTGTGTCCTCACACTGCTTGCCAGCCGTGTGCGCGTGCATGTGTGTGTGTGCGCGCGCTGCTGTCCAGGATGGGTGTCTCCAGTGGCGAAGGCCTGTCCGCCCAGCTTCAGACACAGTATTTCCAGAAGCACTCCAGGGCGGCCCCCGGCAGTGGCTTCTGCTGGCTTCTGCTGCTCGCCAGAAGACGACTCAGTAGCGTGTTGGCCTCCTGTCCAGAGGAAGCCTGCAAGCAGAGCAACAGGCCAGTTAGGGGCGAATTCAGTGTGCAGAGAAACTACTCGAGGGGGACGGTGGCCTCAACAAGCCTGGGCTCCGCTGTGCCCCTTGGCCACGCGGCTGCGTGGATTTCCTGGCCCTCGCCAGCCCGGGACATGGCCCGCACGTGTTATCTTCCACGGGACACAGATTTTTATGTCTTGAAATTAACTTCTTTAAAAGTTGACCCTTAGTTTTCTTTGTATTCTACGACTTAGTAGGGATGTCCTGGTAACTGCCCGGGTGACTTCAGACCTTAAAATTTCCTTGCTGAAAACGAAAGCCCCTGAGCGCTGCTTCTCGCTAGCGCAGGAGCAGGCTGCATCCCTCGGACTGTTCACACCTGGGGCACCGCGCCATCTTGGGACCTCGCTTGTGCAGCGCGCAGCTCGGGCTGCAGAGCAGCGCCTTGCCGCAGTGGCCGTGTGGGGGGAAAGCTTGGTTAAAGTTCAGTCTCCTGCTCTTCGGATTCCCTGGAGCACCTCTGTGTGACATGCATGCTCGGGGACCCAGCACACCCGGGCCAGGACAGTAAGGGCAGGAGGTGGCAGTGTAGCTCAGCTTGCAGGGAGCCCCAGAGAAGCCTTAGAAAACACAGAGTTTCCTGGGTTTGATAACAAACGTGGGCTTTCCTTTTAGCCTTTAAAGCCCCATGTTCCCAACCTGTGACTTTGGCATTCATCATACCCCCCCTCCACCCCACCAGAGGTGACTTTCTGGGGTATCTGCTCCCCAGAAGGCTTCTTGCCCACCCTGTCCTGAGCCGGCATCCTTGTGTCTGCATGGTGCACTGTCATCGAGATGGGAACAATCACCCGGGGACCCAGTGATCAGCCCATTCTGAGCCGGCAGGCCCTGTGGGGCTGGATCTGCATGTCTCAGGAGCTCCCAGTGCTGCTGGGGCTGCTGGGGCTGCTGGGGCTGCTGGGACCCAGGTCAAGGTTGGTGCCACAAGTGATGGTGCACATGGGCCGCAAAGCTGAGAGCAGGACCTTATGTTTTTAACTCTCAGTAACGTATTAAAATTTTCCCGCAAACAAGCCCTTAAGTTCTTGTCACACTCAAGTTTCACGTGCATCAAAATTTGTGAAAATGAAGGCCTTGGAACAGCACTGAGCAGGCGCTGCATGGTCACTTTCTACTAAGAATGCTGTGCCCTGTGTGAGCTCGGGGTCTAGCACTCAAGGTCCGGAAAGCTCTCGCGGGTCCCCAACTCGGCAGTGCCACTCACCTTTCTCACGTTACCTCTTAGCTGAAGGGTGTCGGCCGGAAGGTCTGGAAAACAATTTTGAAACTGGTTTATCGGGTTTGTTGTTTCTCCTGTATGCTTATTTTAAAACAAAAAAACAATATTTCTAAGTTGTGTCTTGTCACACAGCAGTGATAATTACTTGAACAAAGACAGGAATTCTTAGCGCTGGAGCTCACCAGAGGCTGTGTTTCCTCGGTCCCTGAGCTCTCCGTCAGGGTCTACAGACAGGTTCTGCCTGCCTCCCAAAGTGCCTTTCCCAACCTTTCAGGGCTCAGACAAATAACTACAGTCGTGGAAAAAAATAGTCAAGGCTGATGTTTTATTGATTATTTGCCATGTGTTGTGTTGAGAATGTTACTTGCATTTTCCTTTCAAAAGAATCCTGTCAGGTGGATATTATTATCATGGTTAAAAACTCGGGTAGTGGATTAAATGAGACGTTGAAGATTGGGAAATTCTAAGTGGGAAAGCAGGATTTAGACTTGGCCCCCCAGACACTGCCATAGTCACCAACGACCACCTCCAAACAGAGGAGTGTTGGTCCATACAGGAGGACGAGATGGGAGGACGCAGCCGGCCGTGTGGGAGAGAACAACGGATGGCGAGGGGCCGCGTCCCACCAAGGGGGAGGCTGTTGGGTGCAACAGGCTTACTTCTTTCATACGGAGGTGGGATTGGAGGGTAAGTGGAAGGACGCACATGCGCATGCGAGCCACCGCCATACCTGCCTCCCTGAGCCTGTCGCCCCTCCCTGCACCCAGCGCCTCAGGCAGCAGCCGCAGCAGAGCCACTCTTTCCAGCCTCTCCAGGGCAGACCTCGCCTCTTCATCCCGGGCTGTGGAGTGAAAACGACACTGTACCCGGCCTGCCTTCAGTCGGTCCTTCCTGTTTGCTGTCGTCTTTGGGGACAGGGACAAGGAAATGAACTGAAAAGCTTCCAGCACAATGATCTGAGCTCCCGTTACTTTAACAAGCAAAGATGCTGCAGTCTAACTTGGTGGCCAGTGCAATCCGGAGTTTCACGTGGTCCCTCACTGCCACGCTGTGCGAAGGCCACGCCACCCAGCTGTCCTGTGCAAGAGGGAGAGCTGACCCGAACCCCGCACCCCATTAGCTCGGAAGGTCTTTGCCTTTAGATGGTCTGGGTGGTACAACTGGAATGAGGGGAGGAAAAAGGGCCACCTCCTCCCGTACAGCAAGAGGAGGGGGCGCCTCCTGCCAGATTCACGATGTGGCTGCAGTTGTACTTGAGTCAACTTCACAATAGTTTTTAAGGACATTGATGGGGAACAGCCCTGGAGGACAGCATCGGGCCGTTAAGGCTTCAAAGCGCATCCCGGCATTGGTGAAGGCTGCTCGCTAGGACCCGGAGGGCTGGGGCACACAGACACTTACATCGGGAGAGATCGATGCCCTCCTCTTCTCTGGTTTCTAAATTGTGATACGTGTCATTTGAACACGACATTCACACCTGAATATTCATCCTGGACGTCTTGCGATGTTCACCATCCTTTTTTAAATAGCAGAGATTTACTGTCTGACCAAGAGGACTGCTAACCGCCAGCTCAGTGGCTGGTGCTGACTGAAAGTGTGTGGATGAGTAGTGAGGCTTAAGAACGATCAGAAAGCAGCTTGGGAGAAACCTCTAGAGACCAGAAATTATAGACCCAGTAGCTTAAAGAGTTTTTCCTTTATTTAAGAAATGTCTAAAAAGTCTCCAAAGTTGAAGATGAGATTAAATCCAGTCAAGTGTTTATAAGACCTAGTACACAACCTAACAGTATTTCCTACCCTAAATTAGGAGGAGGTTGCAAGCTAAGTTTCTCCCTCACTGATATGTTTTACCTTCACCTTGTAGTCCGTGGAGCAAACGCAAATCAAGAAGCGCAAGCAAGAACACTTGGAAGTCGGCACCACGCCTACCTGCAGCCTTCCCCTTCTTTAATTCTTAATAAGCCCCTTTGCTGCGTGTGGCATGGCAGATGACGCCTTCATGGAAATAATATCTGTAACTGGACAGTTCTGCATTCTAGTCCAATTAAAAATTAAATATAAAGATGTTTTCAATTTAGTGCAAATTTTATAACTGGGGAGAAAATATTGACAAAAATAAAAGTTTGGGTGACAGAGGAGACACATTAAGTGATGCTGCTCTAGTACTTTTGCATTTTAGAGAAATCTTGTGTCTGCTGCTAAATCTAAAGCATGCAGTCAGGGCCCCCTAATATTCTTTTCAAAGCTGAGACTGTTGATAGAAGACTCCTCTAAGCAAGAATCTCATCCTTATCCCTAGCACAGCACTGAAGAGTCCAAGAATATCAAAAAGAGAGTAAGCTCATCTTACCTGGCAGCGGAAGGGGTGCTTCTGTGGAGCCGGTGACAGGAAGAGCGAAGAGAGGGTGTAGCAGTCCTATCCAGAGCAGGAAGCAGGAAGCCAGCTTACACATGGTTGGCAGGAGACGGGAGCCTTCCCCCTGGCTTCTGCTGAGAACTTCAAGCCCGCTTCTTCCCCTGCTGTGATCCAAGTATATATACCATTCTATGACCTCATATCATCCCCTCCAAAAGAATAAAGCAAATTTATTGGCTGTGGAGGCTAAAAGGCAATCACTCTGCATTGAAGTAATTTTTCAAAGTAATAGTTCATACACAATAAATTTACTGTCTGTTGCGTAGTGTACAAAACAGGTGCTATATAAAGAAAGAACACTTAAGTTTGCAAGGCTGGCCAAAGGAGTCCTTGACAGCCATAAATCATGAGTGAAAGAAAGGTTCAGACATGAATTAATGTGGCCAAAGCAGAAGATATGGATTTATGAATCCTCGCAGAAGTGACACTGTGACGTGGAATATGTTGGTTTTCTTTTCTTAAACTTTTATGGGCAAATAGACAAGTTGTCCTGTTGTGTTTAGAGCTTGAAGAATGAAAATCTGTGGATTAAAACTTAAAGCAAGTTCTTTAAAAACAGTGGAGAGAGCTATCTAGCAGACATTGTTCAAAGCCCCAGCATTGTGCCCTATTTCTGTTTGACTTCTGTAAGACCAGAAGCGCTGGAGTCTTCAAAGGAAAGCAAAGTGCAATCAGGAGTCTCACGTGGTCCCTCATTGCCACGCTGTGTGAAGGCCACGCCACCACCTGTCCTGAGCAGGAGGGAGAGCTGACCGCACCCTGCAGCCCGTTGGCTCTGAAGGTCTTTGTCTGTAGATGATCAGGGTGGTCCGCTCCTTCCGGCTGTTGTGGTTCTCCGAGGGTGGGTGAAGGACCAGCCCCAAGAGCATGCTGGTCAATATCTCCAGAGCTGGACTCCTACCATCACCTCCACGCTGCCCAGTCTGGTCCAAGCCTGGGCTGTTGCCATGGTTTCCCAGCGAGCACTCTCCAGTCTGCATCCCAGCCTCAGAGTCACCCACACAGCAAAGAGAGGTGGCTAGTGTGTAAGACCGTATCAGTTCTCCCGCAGCACCTCCTTTTGACTTAAACGTTAGAATGACTAGGAAAAAAAAAAAAACAAACTTGTGTGCCTCCTCCCTATCGGGTTAGGTGACTTTCTTAGGACATCAACTGCAGAAGAGCACGTTTGAGACAGGAATAGGTTCAAGGAAGCTATACATCGTGCGTCGTGGTGGCTGCAGCTGCTAACAGCACGCTGCATCCGAGACAACTGCTCGGAGTAGATATTCAAGGATTCTTGCCACCAAAAAGTGATAAATATGTTAGGTTGTTTCATTTGGCCTTTCCACAGTGTATGCCTGTATCAAAATGTTACACTGTACAAACAGGTGCCCACACACTTTGTCAATAAATTAATGAAAAAATCAATAAGCCGACTTCATCAACATTAGAAAACATCTACCATGATGTTTCTGAAAGACACAGCTAAGAAAATGAAAAACTCAGCCACAACTTTGAGAAAATAGTTACAAAACCTTTGCCTGCCTGATTACTGTTTTCCAGGCTGTATTTGGAGAAACAAAATTCAGTGAGCCAAACAAGCTAATTCAAAGAGCAGGCCAAAGGTCTGAGCAGATCCTGCACGAGAGGTGTACGTGTCCACGGTAGGCGCGTGAGAAGGTGCCACCAGAGGCGTGTGAGTTCAGGTCACGAGGCGCTACTGCGTACCCACTGCTGAGCCTGCAGCGGCAAAGGCCGACAACAGCAGGTGCCAGAGCGGACCCAGAGTGCCCGGCCCTCCCACCTCAGCGTCGCAGGAAACTGAAAGTTTCTGAGAAGATAAGTCCTATAGCTCAGCCTGGGCATGGTGTTGCACACCTGTAATCCCACTACTCAGGAGGCTGAGGCAGGAGGATTGCCACAAGTTCCAGGCGTGCCTACGCTGCATCATGAGTTCAAGCCTAGACTGAACTATATAGTGAGACCCTGTCTCAAAATTTAAAAAATAAGACATCCACGGCTCCATGCAGGAGCACTTGCCTAGCATGGGTTCAATCCCCAACACTGTGGTATAAAGACCTGCTAATTGTGTTACCAGAAGTGTCCTCTGCAGAAGACTGTAGAAGTCATGGAAGTGTCTGGGTATCTCAGTGTTAATTTATATTTTATTTTATGAACAGGGAGCTCTTTTAAAAATAGAAGGGAAGCCAAGTCAGTTAGCTCAGTGGATTAAAGCACTTGCTTAAGCAGATGCAGGCACCAGGTTTGATCCCCAGCATGCAGTGCCAGCCCCGCCCTGGGGCGCGCTGAGATTGAGATTGAGTGTGGTGGTGCCCACCTGTAATCTCAGCGCTTGGGAGGCTGGAAACAGGAAGATCACTGTGAGTCATATCTACGTAGTGAGACCCAGTAGACCCTGTACTAAATTAGATAGATAGATAGATTAGATAGATAGATAGATAGATAGATAGATGATAGATAGATAGATAGATAGATAGATAGATAGATAGATAGATATAGATAGATAGATAGATAGATAATAAAAGGGGAAGGGGACCTAGAGATGGACAGAAAGAGGAAGGAGAAGGGAAGGGAAATAAAAAGAACCAAGATGTGTCAAGTACACGTGCCCACACCCTCGGGTGGTCGTAGGCAGCAGGTACTGCAGGCAGGTGCCCGCTCAGAGGTGCTCCCCTTCCTGACCCTCTCAGCCCCTAGCACATCTTAGATGTCTTGTGTGTCTGTCCCACACGTCAGGCACTCAGCAGCTGTTGAGAGGGGAAGAGCTCCGGCACAACCTGGCATTCCTCTCCCCAACTTTCCAGCTGAGGAAGTGGACAGCAGAGCAGGTCTGTGCTTTCGTAAGTCTGTGTGGGCATTCTGAAGTAAAACCCAGCCAGGAGGCAGCATCTGGCCTCAAGTTCCCGCGCTCCTCCTGCCTCAGCCTCCAAGGGCTGGGGTTACAGGTATATGCCACTGCATGCAGCCAGAAATTCAAGGAACATGGGTCCAGCAGAGGAAATGGAGGTGCAGCGGCCTGGAAGCACTGGAGGCGGAGCCCAGCAGGCAGAGGAAGAGTGAAGGAGTGATGGCCGGGTCGGGCCTGGTCACCCGGAGCAGCAGTGTGTCCTTGAAGGGGATGTTGTCAGGGTGCGTGGCGCACGCTCACACTCCTGTGTTGCCGGGCCGGTAGAAGGGGCTCCAGTCACTCAGGACCCCACGACGACTGATCTCCCTCAGTGTCTCCTCACAGCCACCTCAGCTGTGACCACAGGGACAGAAATGTGGCCCTCGGGAACCTGATGTCCACCTCGGAGCTGAGAGACACCATTTCCGTCCAGCTGGAGGAAACAGCCCATTGGAAGACCAGGCAGCTTCCAGGAGCTGCAGCGACGTGGAGCGCAGGGGCCAGGGTGCCGTAGCCTGCAGTGACAGCTCAGGGTCAGTCCCATGCCATGACGTCTCTGTCCATAAACTGTCCATATAAAACTCGTTCTCTTTTCTCTCAGCCAAAACTAAGCATTGTTTGTTCTTTTCCCGTGCACCTAGCCAGACATAGCTCCGCCGCTGGCCAGGAGAGCTGCTTTCCAAGGGCCTTCCTGGGGAGAGACTGACATCAGGGCCTGTGATCTGCCACCTTAGCTGGGAGAAGTTGGAGAGATGGAGGCACAAGGCTGCCTCATCGTGCTGGGCGACAGTAGGGAACTGTGGGGTGGTGGCACTCGCTGCCTCAGAGGTGGTGGCAGCCACTTGTCACCAAGTGGCTGGGTTAGAAATCTGAAATGCTGGCACATCCAAGCTTTCCCTAAGTAACAGCAAAGTTCCATGTGCTGCTTCTGTTTCTGAGAAAAACACATCCACAGAAAGGAGGGAGGAGGGAGGGGAGCGGAAGGAGGAGCAAAACGAACAAGGTCGGGTCTGCACACGAAGCGCCCCCGGTGAGGGGGTTGCTACATGGGCCAGGAAAGCGCAGAGAGAAGCCCAGGACTGGGGACGCAAACACACAGACACACACTTACGAGTTAGGGCCTGAGGGGCTGCTGCTGTACACAGGGAGACTGTGGGCAAGAGCGGGGTGGTACGGCCTGGAAAAGCAGTACTCAGAATCAAGGGATGGTGTGTGTGTGTGTGTGTGTGTGTGTGTGTGTGTGTGCAAGGCAGTTGGGATTCAGAGGTGGGAAGGATGCAGGCCGAGACCTGGGAAGCTCTGGGAACCCTTAAGGTTGGGTCCAAAGGGAGAGGCAGCAAACTTCAGCTGTCTGGCTCTGCGTCTCTGTCTGGCTCTGGCTCTCTGTCTCTGTCTCTGTCTCTGTCTGTCTCTATGTCTCTGTCTGTCTCTCTGTCTCTGTGTCTCTGTCTGTCTCCATGTCTTTGTCTCTGTCTGTTTGTGTCTCTCTGTCTGTCTCTCTCTCTCTCTTCTCCTCCTTCCTCTCCCTCTCCCTTTCCCTCTCCCCCTCCTCCCCTGCCTTCTTCCCTCACCCTCCTGGAGGAGGTTGCTTGCCAGGATTTGTCATCTCTGGTGACTCAGGGGTCCTCCTGACAGTTTTCCTGATGGTTTTACAGCATGGCCTAATTAAGTTACTACCAAAAGCTTAAGCTTCAAAAAAATGAGCTTCCTTCCTCCAACAGACCATCAATGACGGTGTCACCTTGTCCCAGAAATGCACCAAGCCCGTCATAAGCCCTCGTGGTTCAGTGCAGAGCAATGTGGCCCACATTATGTCCCAACCAGTGACCCAAGACCTCCTAACACCTGGGCTGCCGGCGGGGGTGGGGCTGGGTGCCGTGTGAGGCAGCGGATGGTGTCTTCAGGTGACCTTTGCTCATGATGTAGCGGAAAAAGCAACATCAAAGCAAATGGAAGACTTCACCAAGGAGTTAGAAGGCAACTTCTGTTACACTAACAGGCAGGGGAAGCCAGAGGTTCAAATCACCGGCCGAGAGTCAGGTGTGAGCTCAGCTTAAATAGGGTTTGCAAGTGGGAAGTACAAAGCGGACGGCAGGTGATTCCATGATGGGCCACATGGAGTACAAGGATTGTGTCACATGTCGCCAGGCAGGTTTGTACAGGAGCATTCTGGGAGGGCAGGGGTCTGAGGCCAGTAGGCAGAGCTGACAGGGGCCTTGGCTGGGCCGGGCTTCCCCAGACATGATGGCCTTGAAGCAAGCTGGATCACTGTGCATTTTTAAAACACAAGCCAGACACAGTCAGTTCCGACCCACACACTGTTAAGGGGGAGCGTCTGGGCCTGGACAGCGAGGCGGAGCGCGGCAGGCGAGCTACGTGACGGGGAGCACGCGCCCACCGCAGGCGCGAGCTGCTCTCTAGCCTTTGTCACGACCTGTGCGGGGCTGCCGCGTGGGCGTGCGCCCGAGCAGCGGGCGCCAGTGGCCATCGGGTGGGCACTTTGCCTTGCATTATGAGTGGACCTGAGCTTGCCCATCTCTGCCGTCTTTGCCTTTTAAAACAGAGTGGTTCTTTCAAGTACAGTATTTTTTGTGTGTTGTTCTCAGCTGTGGGGACTCCAGGAGAAACCGAAAGGAAGCAGCTTTGCTGTGTGTGTGTGTGTGTGTGTGTGTGTGTGTGTGTGTGTGTGAGAGAGAGAGAGAGAGAGACAGACAGACAGACAGACAGACAGACAGACAGACAGACAGAGACTGAGCACTGAGCCCAGGGCCTTTACACTGAGCTACATCCCCACCTCATTTATAGGTTTTATCTTGGGGACAGGGTCTCACTAAGTCACTCAGTTGCCCGGGCCCAGCTCAAACCCTTGATCCTCCTGCCTCAGCCTCGCAGAGTGCTCAGGCCTTTGCTTTCTGCAGACTTGGGGCCCGGGAAGCTCTGTGGCTGAGCAACCCCCTGTGGCCACTGGAAGATGTTCCAGATGTCCTTGAGCCCCACTGTCATTTTCAATCATGTGAGATCACACATTGTAGGCTCTCAGGGGAGAGGAGGGGAGAGGAGTAGCAGAGGGGGACCCTGGAATGCAGGCCTGAATGTGGGGTACAGGTGGGACAGTCAGGACAAATAGATTCTGCTCAGTGTTGGGGAGAAGCCAGTGTGTTCAACAGATGCCCAAAAACCAACACTGAGTCCTGCTGGCTCTCCCTGCTGCCGAGCAGTCCCAGGAGCCTGGCCTGGGAGGGCTGATGCTACACGGGGCGGGGGGGGGTCACCCTCAGGGCTGCTTTGATAGCAGCCACGAGCTGGGGGCTACTGGGCCAGGCTTTGATCTCATGCATGCTGGAGGCCGGAGCTGCAAGACCACGAGCTGGGCAGGGCCAGGGCCTCCAGAGGCCTCTTCAGACAGGTGAGCAGCCTCTTCCTCCTGTTCCTCACCTGGCATCCCTCTGTGTGTCCCTTTCCCTGCATACAAGGATAGTAATTGGTCCTGGAACTCTAACGACCTCATCTTTTTCTTAATCACTGCCATGAGACCCTTTCTCCAAGCATATGCACATTCTAAGGGTCTGGGGGGGGCAGTGTCTCACACCTGAATTGAGGGAGTCACAAGTCAGCTCCTGGAAAGTGGGGAAAGAAGCCCCACCTCCTTGCATCCCTCCCCCAAATACCGGATAATGAACTCAATGATGTGACACTGAGTTACATCCCCAGTCTTTTTTAAATTATTATTCCTTTTAAAAATTTGGAGATAGGTCTTGCTAAGCCACTAAACTGCCCAGGCTGGGCTCAAATGAGTGCCCAGCTGAGCTGCTCCTCTGGGTGGAAGGAACAGCAGCACCAAGATGCAAAGGGGTGGGGTAGGGAGAAAGGAACTGTCACCCAGCTGTCATGGCTACCATGCTGGCCGCTTCCTGGTGCCTGGCATGGAGGATCCCCCACTTCTGGAACCTCTTTTTGGCCAGGAATCTGGCCAGGTGTGAGTTTGGAGGTGCTTTGTCCAAGCCCACCCAGCAGGGACATCAGCAACAACAGCGTCAGGTTAGTGTAGGAAGGACAGCTATGAAGCAGAACCCAGAGCAGTTGGTCTTGAGGGGCAGGAGAACCCCACTCCATGCCTCTCAGAACCTGACTTGAAGTCACCTCCCTTGCCCCAACCATGCCAGTCGCATCCCTGCAGGGGCCACGTGGCTGGGGCCCAGCCCTTGGGCACCTCGGAGCCTTTCCCTTCCCAGGGAGTCCCAGGTTCTGAGGACACAGCCCTGACTGTGTCACCCACCAGTCCCCTCCATGGAAGGAGATCTTCATGGAGAGTGTGAAAGGCTGAGGACAGGGACAGCTCCGTCACTTACAGCAGCACCTGAACCGCAACTGGACTCTGTCACCAATGATCAGAGAGCAAGTTTGAATATACTCTTGGCTCCAGTTGCCACAAGAGAGGGGTTCCTCTAAACATGAATAACTTTACCCAGTTAGCTATGGCTCCTGCGAAGAAACCCCGGGTTGCAACGTTGCCCCTAATAAGCAGAATGTGACTACACTCAGATAAGCTTTGAAAAGGTAATGGAGTTGAAGTGGGGTCACTAGGAGCCTAGTCCAGTGTCATCGTGTCCTCCTGGGCTCAGCGTGATGCCAGGGATGTGTGCAGACACGCCCTCATGCAGCCTCGGGGGCCTTGCGCCACCCACAGCGGAGGAGGGGCCCCAGGTGCAGGCCGCGGCTCTGGCCCCCGGCCCGTGGCCGCCAGGCCTCCGCGACCGTAAGATAAACGCCGTGCGGGGTTGCGGCAACCGGAGCAGACTCGCACAGCGAGTCACAGAGGATGCGTGAAACGGTTTCAGGACGACGGTTTAGAAGCAGTTAGCACAGCATACACCCCCGTACCAAGGGGCCCTCCTGACAGTGGCGCCCCAGAGCTGAGCACGAATTCTGGTCCCGCCTGCTCGGAGGCAGGCGTCCTCTGCGGTCCCCGGCAGTCTTATTAATGAGGAGGCCACGGGGTCAGCACTCCCTGAGAGAGTCATCTCCACGGTCACAGTCAAGACAGCAGGATAACCTCCTCGCTGGCCCTCGCCCGCGGGGAGCTGGCTGTCTCACAGAGTCCCATTTTATTAAACACCCGCGTAAGCCCTGCCCAGTGGCAGGAGGGCCGTGTCCGGTTTCACAGTTTTGATTTCACTTTGGACCCAGATGAGGTCATTGTGGGGTCCTTCCTCCACCATCTATAGGGACAGCAGGAGAAACAGGTGTGAGACACTGATTTGACAAGGGTGGCCCCAGGGGACAGCCAGCCCTGCAGCCCCCAAGCCCTCAACCTGTCTTCTGCAAGGTGAGCCAGAAAACCCTGTCCCTTCTGCTGTGACATCGAGGTGCTGCAGCCCTTTCTCCCTAGGTGATGCTGTCTAAACTTGCACGGTGTCCCAAGGTGTCCCAGGGCTCTGTGCTCAGCTGGAAAACGTGTGTCACCTCTCCCCCGGCTTTGTACACTGAAGCTTCATCTCCTCTATAGGATACTTAGAGGTGAGGGGTTTTTTTTTTGGGGGGGGCAGGAATTAGACCAGGTCATGAGTGTGGGGTCCTCAGGAGGGGGTGGATCTAGTGCCCTTGGAATGAGAAAGACACAGAATCCTGCCCAGTGAGGACGCAGTCACAGAGCCGCCATCTGCACAACAAGAAGCGAGTCCTTGCTAGGCACAGAGTCTGGGGGCCCCTTGACAGTGGACCTCCAGCCTCCACCACCATTGGGGATGTCTGCTGAGGGACAGAGCCAGTAGGACACCCCTGCTTCCAGGTGACAGAGCCTACCTCACGGCCTACAGGTGACTGAGGCAGAGCTGTGGTGGCAGGGGCCTCTGGGGGGGGGGTTGTTGTTGTTTGCTATGTTTGTCATCCCCTCACGTGGTGTTGGCCACATTAGGTGTGTGACCGATCCCTTCCAGAGGTGGCTTCAGGTCTCTCTCCTGTGTGGCTTTGGGTATGCCCAGGGTGACATCCCCAGTGACAAGAGCACTCTCCTGCTAACACTTCCAAACCAGCCTTGACCATGTCCCTCCCCGGTCCCTCCCTCTGGAAGGCAGCACATGGGCTGACTCTGAGCTTTCGGGTACCACTTGTCTAGCAGCGAAGTCCACCACTGTCCTTGTGACCTGGACTGCCACTTCCCAGAGGAGGATGTGCTTCCAAGGCCACAACATTCAGGCCTGGGCTGGAGCCAGCCGCTATGCGTCACCCCCCAGTGATGGCCAGCGCGAGGCCGGGGGTGACATCTAATAAATATCCGCTCTCCTTATTGATTTGCTCCATCCAATTACCAGGAGGCTCATTGAAGTAGCTCAGGGGAATGACTCATGTCACCTGAATGGAGCCCACGGAGTGTCAGCCAGCCTTCTGTCGCATCTCTGATATTAAAGGAGACTTTTAGCTACAGGGAATATTCGTTGCTATGGGGGCTACACAGAAATGAAAAGTGACAGCGATGTGTCCCTACAGATCATGACGCTGTGAGGACAGCCAGGTCATTAGTTAGACCAGGTCATGAGCATGGGATCCTCAGGATGGAGTGGATCTAGTGCCCTTAGAATGAGAAAGACGCAGAACCCTGCCGAGTGAAGGCGTAGTCACAGAGCCACCATTTGCACAGCAAGGAGCGAGTCCTTGCCAGACACAGAGTCTGGGGGCCCCGGACCGCGAATCAGGCGAATCAGGCCTGAGCCGGCTGCCTGAGTCTACTGAATGGCTTTCATTTCTATGTCCCACCCTGAACTCATAGATCAAGAGGTAGGAGCTGAGCTATGTGCCGGGCCCAAATATCCTGCATTAGGACTTCAGGCTGTGGCCGTGCGAAAGCCAGGCTGCTTAGGGAGGTGATCAGTGGAGGAAGTCGGTAAGGGGCGGGTCCCAATCCAGCAGCAACAATGTTCTCGTAAGAAAAGATTAGTACACACACACACACACACACACACACACACACACACACACACAGGAGCCCCCATGAAGGGACTCCAGGTAAAGATGCTATCCAGAAGCTGAGGAGGAAGACCCTGGGAGAAGCCGGGCCTGCAGCCACCTCCATCTTGGACCTCAGCCTCCCGAGCTGGAGGGGACATCAGGAAGCCATCCAGGTGGTGGGACTTTGCGAAGGCTGCCCAAGCAGACGAACATGGAGGCTGTGACCTCATTGCTTCTGTGTCATATCAGATGTCACCACAAATGGAAGTACAGTGTCCCTGGTGTGCCAAATACCTGGATCACAGGGATACGCAGTTTTTCAGGGGAGAGCGTCCCCTTTCCCTCAGAACGGAGTGATTTCCAAAGTCCTCCCATGGCAATTGCCTTTGTTACACATACTTGTGACATTCAGGGCTCAGGTGCTGTTGAAAAGCTACCTCTTTCAGACCAGATAGAAATACCTGAAGAAATGATCCCAGCCTCTTCCAGCTTGTGCGAATCGTGCTGCTTAATGTTTTTCACATGTTGCTTGATTTTTATGGCTTATGTCTTCCACAAGGGTAGGAATTTCAGGAGGCAGTCTTGTTCTGCGTTCCAGAGATATTTGTAGAGATTTTTCACTTATGTACATCTCATGTTATTGACCCGATTCTATACAAATTAAGTAAATCTAATAATTTCTAAAGTTCTCTCTGTATTGGGCTGGGGAGATGACTCGGCAGTCGAAGCGCCTGCCTGGCAAACGCAAGGACCTGCGTCCAATCCCTGGTACCACACGCCATGCCAGCCCTGGAGCCCCGGGCACACCACGCCAGCCCTAAAACTGTGCATAGTGGCATGCGCCTGTAATCTCAGCTCTTGGGAGGCTGTAAGCAGGAGGATCATTACTACTCTGATCTAGTAGTGAGACCCTGACCACCTTGTAGACCATTCCCTAAAAAATACAAAAAAGAAAGAAAATTTTCTCTGGGTCCTTATAGACCTGTTCAGGATTAGAATTTAATTTACTGGAGTCTGTCCAGTTTTTTAAAAAAAATCCTCAAGTTTCTAAAAATATAAAATATTGCACTACTGATTTTGCTCAAACCTTTTATTACAAACATTAATTGTACAGCCAGGTGGGGGGGGGGCAGCCCTGAATCCTAGCACTGGGGAGGATGCTGGAGGAGGATTACACCAAGCTCGAGGTGAAGTACACAGCGGGAAACAGTGTATACTTGTCTCAGTACCCCAAACAGTAGCGACTTAAATAAAATAATCCAAATCCCTTTCCCTTCCACTTTATATTATAGCTGCCCTTTGTATGAGTTCTGCGTTCATTAGGATCACAGACCATGATGTATAGTTTTTTCTTTAAGCAATCAACATATTTAAAGAACTTAAGAAAACAATCTATCCTAGCAGCTGTTGGACTAAAAACACTCCTAAGGTGATCTCTGTACACGTTTCAAATCCCTGCAATAAATACAGTCATTATGTACTGCAAACATACAAATGAAAAACACAATATAAATAAATTTATTTTCCTCTGTAAAAAGAAAATACTTTAGTCAGATTATTTCTGTTGCTCTTCCATTATTCCTGAAATACCAACTTTCTCTCCGCTGTCTTTTCTCTTGGGCTTGAAAAATTACACTTAGCCTTTCTCTTGAAATAAGTCTACTGGCAACAAATCATTTTATTTTCCTTCCTCTGACAGCACCGTTATTGATGCTCCTAACAAATATTTGCACTAAGCAGAGTGTGGTTCCTTAGCCCCTGCAGGCAGTGTTTCCTGGCCCAGGTCGGCGGTCATTCCCACCGCCCCTGGGTGTTCAGCGGTGCCCCTGTGGCTCTCCGCAGGCTGTCTTTGGTTTTTGCCAGTTGGTTATGACGTAAGTGAGCCTGCCTTTCTTTGAGTTTATCATTTCTGATGGTTTGAGAAGTTTCCTGAGCCTGGAAAGTTACGCCTTTCATCAAATTTGAGAAATCACTGGTCACTGCGTCTTCACATGTTCTTCTGTACTGGTCTCCCAGCCTCTCTGACTTCTAATTCTGAAGTCCCAGCTCACCGATGTCCAGCCCTTGCGCTGTTGTCTTTGAGGTCTCCGAGGCACTGTTGAAGAGTTTCAAATCATTTTCTTCTCCATTCTTCAAACTGGATACTTGGTTTTGCTCTGTCTTCAAGTTCACTTCCTTGTCTCCCTTCTGCCCTTTTGTTTGAGACCTTGTTTTTCCATCCCAGAGCTTCCATGTGATTTCGCCTCTTCTCCTTTCTGGTCCCCTGCTGAGAAACAGTACCCTTCCATGCAATTAAGTTCTACTTGCCTTGCTCAGGGAACAAAGTTACAAAAGCCACTCGAAAGTGTTTCTTAAATGTTCTTTCTATCCAAGAATGTCTCTTCATCTAGGTCAGTTTATTGCTAGCAATGGCCAGTTTCCTTTAGCCTGAGAATTATTCGTAATATCCTAGTTCCTTTTTATGTTAATTTTGTTTAAGTCCTGGGGATTGAACCCAGGCCTTTGCACTGAGCTACATCCCAGCCTGCTTGCTTGCTTACTTGTTTGTCTGTTTTAATTTTGTGGCAGAGTCTATCTCAGTTGCCAGGCTGGGCTTGAATTTATTAACCTGCTTCAGCCTCCCAGAGAACGTCCTGTTGGTGAGCAGGCAAACACCTGACTAGATTCAGACCACAGTTCTGTCTTGCCTCCTAGGAGTGAAATTTCCACATCACCTAAGTTTTAAAAATCTTTGGGTCCGGGGTGCATCTCTTTGAGGTCTGCCTGCGGCGCCCAGTGGCAGTCCGCGTCTGTAGTTCAGCTCTCCACGCCTGTGCTACCCTGCTTGGGTCTGTCCTGTACGCGCACAGTTGAAGAGTGGACCCGCGATACACAGAGGTGGGACACTCCCTGCTGGTGTCCCCTCTCTTCGACTCCTGAACACTCTGGCTCACAAAGGCTGCTTTCCCAACCCTCTGGCCAGAAACCCAAAATTTCTTTTAAGATTTTTAGCCACACTTCCTGCTACTTCATACATCTGCTGTTGGGGTTGTTCTCAAGGCAGAGGCTGGGGAGAAAAAAGAAGACAAAAAGAAGAAGAAAAATATCCGCTGGACTTTGAGGACCTCTTTTCTTGGTTTCCTGACCAAAACCACAGGATTGCACAGTTCTGCCCCTGTGGTTGGACCCAGGCCAAATGCAAGGAAAGAAGTGAGGACTCCGGGCTGCACTTGACTCTCCCCATCCCCCATCCCCCCACCCCACCCCTCCCCCAGAGCTGCTGGCTTTCCTGCCCGCCCTCGAGGGCTGACCCTTCAGAGTGCTCCACTGCACTTGGTGTTCTTTCCCTCAAGATGGGCAATTGTTCTAGAGCTCCGAGAACCACCAGAGTTGAAACTCTCAGTATGACTCCTTTTGGACCGCAAATTGATCATTTCCTCCTTTTTCTTCGGGGAATGTCTCAATGTCACATTTTGGGCAAATCCCCCAACAGTACCATTTTTATTTAGCACGGAAAACACACACACACACACACACACACACACACACACACACACATCTCACACACACGCCCAATCCCCTTCAGAGGCCAGACTGCACGTCTGAGTAGGGAGCTCAAGGAATGGATTTCCTTGCGCTAGCAGCTCCAGAGCCGCAGGCTGGCAGCCGCGTCTGCCCTTCTGCGAGCCGCGCAAGGTCGGTGCCCGTTTTGCACTCTCACGCCGTTGGCTGGCATATGTGGGGCAGTAGCACTTAATCAGTGCAAATGGAATTGTGTTTTGGAGAGCGGCGCTTCACCCACGTCAGCATCTGATCACTTCGCAGCCGGCCGGAGACCCCGTGTCAGTCCGCGCTGCTCCTGCTGTTGCGTGACGCGGGCCTGAGGACAGTGTCGCGTGAGCGTCAGGGTTGGGCTCCGGCCCTCTCCCGCAGCTACAGGTTTTTGGAGGGCGGCAATTTTTAGAAGGAAGAACAGAGTGAATGGTTTGGTAATGAGAACTGTCAGCTCGCAGCTGAAGTATGTGATTGATTTTTTTTTTCTCTCTCTCTCTCTCCTTATTGCTTCTAAGTTTGTGGGCGTAAGAGGTCTTTTTTTTTCTGCTGCTTCTTTTTTTTGGGGGGGAGGGGTACAGTGGGCTTTATTGATAGTGCACAGTGGCAATGAGCCTGGGCTCCCGAGGCCCCTCCCCTTCTAGGGGACCTGGGACAGAGGATGAGAGCCGGAGGTTGTCAGTGTTGGGGCTGAGCGGGGCAGTGACTTCTGCAGCGTGGCCTCTCGGTCCTCCATCCTCTGGCCTTGCTGGGCTGGGGTGGGTGCTTACTCCTTGGAGGCCACATGGACCATGAGGTCCACCACCCTGTCGCTGCAGCCAAACCCATTGTCATGCCAGGAATGACTTAACAAAGTGGTCACTCAGGATGATGCCAGCCCCAGCATCAAAGGTGGAAGAGTGGGCGTCACTGTTGAAGTTGCAATACACAACCTGGTCCTTGGTTTAGCCCAGGATGGCTCTGAGGGGACCATCTGACGCCTGCTTCACCACCTTCTTGATGTCACCATATTTGGCTGCTTTCTCTAGGCAGCAGGTCAGATCCACCACCAACACACTGGGGTGGGCACACGGGAGGCCATGCCCATGAGCTTCCCGTTCAGCACCAGGATGACCTTGCCCACAGCCTTGGCAGTGCCAGTGGATGCAGGGACGGTGTTCTGGGCAGTCCCGCAGTCACATGCCACAGCTTCCCAGAGGGGCAGTCCACAGTCTTCTGGCTGGAAGTGGTAGTGTGGACTGTGGTCATGAGTCCCTCGACGATGCGGCAGTTGTCATGGATGACCTTGGCCAGTGGCACTAAGTGGTTGGTGGTTCAGGAAGCGTTGCTGACTTGAGGGAGCTGTCGTACTTCTCGTGATTCACACCCATCACAAACATGGGGGCATCGGTGGAAGGGGTAGAGATGGTGACCTTTGGCACCACCCTTCAGGGAGCCCAGCCTCCTGCATAGTGGTGAAGACACCGGTGGACCCCACCACATAATCAGCGCCAGCATCACCCCACCGGATGTTGGCTGGAAGATCGTGATGGCCTTTCCGCTGATGACGAGCTTCCCCTGCTCAGCCTTGACAGTGCCCTGGGACTTGCCGTGGGTGGAGTGGCACGCAACGTGGAGCCCATGTAGTGAAGGTCAATGAAGGGCTCACTGATGGCCACTACATCCACCTTGCCAGAGCCAAACGCAGCCCTGGCGGCCAGGGGGCCCATACGGCCGAAGCCGTTCACTCCGACCTGCACCATCGTGTCTGAATGGCTGCTGACCGCCTGGGAAGAGCTATCGGCAGGCGTGCAGGAGCAGAGAGGTTTTTTTGTTTTGTTTTTTGTTTTTTTGAGACAGAGTCTCATTACTTTTTTTTTTTTAACTAAAAAAAATCTTTTATTTATTTATTGATGTATTTGGTACAGGGTCTCGCTATACAGCTCAGACTCATAGGGGTCCTCCTGTCTCAGCCTCCCGAGTGCTAGGATTACAGCCCTATGCCACCATACCCGGTTTCAGTTGGTTCAGTGTGCCCAGGACTCTGGGCCAGCACGGCATGCAGTACGTAGAATCGAACCCAAGTCCTTGCACTTGCCAGGCAGGCACTTAGTTCTTGAACTCACTATGTAGCCCAGGCTGACTTTGCACTCGCTTCAGTCCTCCTGCCTCAGCCTCCCCAGGGCCTTTGCCTCCGTAACCAACTCTAGTCGTAGTTTCTATCAAAGAACACCATTCCCCAGATGTACTGTCATGCACACGTTTTACCTGTGAGCTAAGCTGGCGTGCAGAGCGATTCGGTTGTCTGGTCTTCCCGCTTCCTTATGGCTTCATGAAGGAGCCTGGCAAAATGTACTAATGCAGTATAATTTCTTCTGTGAGAGGCACAATTACCTTAAATGTTACTTCTTTTAACAATCCTAATCCTGCGCTTCGGAAAAAGAGGGAGAACATTTTTAATAAGTGGTGTAGCTGAATCTCAGCAAGAGCCTCAGACTCACAGAGACCCTCCTGCCTCAGCCTCCCAAGCTCTGGGATCCCAGGATCCAGGGTTCTTACCCCGCACTGTTGGCATTGCCTTCTGCTCTTAAGCCTCTGGGCAGCAGGAGAGCAAAGTAATTCCTTCTGTTCCCTTATGAATTAGGACATTTTAAAAGTTTATTTAGTGGTGCTGAGAGTTGAACCCAGGGCCTCACTCATGTCGGGCGAGTGCTTTACTCTGAGCTACAGCCCAGCCTGGGACATGTTCTAGAAATGTCTGTAAGTTCTCTTTGTACCTTTCCCAATAAGAAGTGAGAGGGGTGAGATGTGGGGGTGCGTGCCTGTAACCCCCGCGGTCGGGGAGGCTGAGGCAAGATGGGTGCATATCTGAGCCCAGACCAGCCAGCTTAGCAAGTTGGAGAGACCCTGACTGAAAATAAAACACAAAGGAGGGCTGGGGCTGGAGCTTCAAGGGAAGACCCTGGTTCCCTCCCCAGTAGTAAAACCAAGAAAAGCTGAAACGATGTAGCTGAGGCTGCCATCCCAAGAAGGCTCTGAAGAACAGCGACATGGCTGCTCCTGTGGCTGGCTCCTGGCGGCGCCCATGGCGTGGAGCTGGCCGCGTGGCTGTTGAAGTGTCTGTGATGTGGCCACTGGCATCACAGGTGCCTGGGAAAGGGAAAGGGGCCACCACGCCTTAGGGCCCTGGTTCTGCCGATCATGAGCCACCATGTCCGCGTGCCCTTTTAGGTGTGTCACTCCCTGGGTGCCCCTTCTCAGAAGGAAGAGGCAGGCTCCACGCTCTGAGGCAACCACCGGAGGAATGTATGGGCCAACTCAGCGCACTCCGCACATGTCGAGGGTGATACTGCTCCTTCCTTCCAAGAGGACGCTGCCACGAGGGAGCCACCAGGTTAGGAGGACTCCCAGGCCCCAGGGGAGGGCCAGGTAGGGTTGCAGGTGCTTCCCAGCATCCTCCCCAGTCCCACTGTCCCTCAGCTGCCACTTTGCTTCTCGCCTTCCTAGCTCACATCAGAGGCGTAGCAGTGCCACGTGGTTCCTTGCCACAGAATACACAGCATTTCCAACTTTTGTCCCCCACCACCAACTTTGGGGACTGTTTGTTACCCAGCCTTGGGGACAAGAACAAAGGTTAGCATTCAGTTCCCAAGGTGTGGCCTCCAAAGACTCCTTCCCCAGCATTTCTCTGTCGTCCCACCCCTCCTTCACGCTGTCACTGTGTCAGCACTGATGCTGGCAGGAGAGAAGGTGCCTTAGAAAGAGTGAATGCCCGGCGGGGCCACAGCTCTGAGGCAGAGCACTTGGCTGCACTTTCCAGAACCACACCAAAGCGCTTGTGCGTAGTAACCCCCCTGCGCGGCGTGCAGCCGGTCTCGAACAAATGCTGCTGGTGCCTCAAGTCCTGTTAGCTTTGGCTCAGATGGGAGCCACAAATGCTTCCCAGCCCAGCCTTTTCTTTTCCATTTTCAAGCCCACAGCTCCTCCGGGAGCCCCAGAGTCTCTACTCTGTTGCCCAGATGCTGAAGAAACTGAAGTGGAGTCATAGTGGCTGGCGCGTGAGCAGACACAGCCCTGAAGCCAGTGTCGAACACAGTTCCTGCAAAGAAAGCAAAGCAGTAACGCCCCCTCTCTCCCTCAGTCTCTCCCCCCACTGCCTCTCTTCACTACTGACCTCTGAACCCAGGCCCTTTTAAATTTTGAGACAGGATCTCTCTAAGTTGCCAGGGCTGGGATGGAACTGAGACTCCTCCTGCCTCAGCCTCCCAGTGTTGAGTTTACAAGGATGCACCACCACATCCAGATCGCATACTTCCTAAACACACAGAAGTCAGTGGCCATTGCTGAGGGACACTTACAGAGGGTTCAGGGCTGCAGGTCCTGCCAGGGAGAGGGCACCACGGCTACCGGTAAAGACCAGGTTCTGGAGGCTTCTGCTAGGGAGAAGGACTGCACTGGTTGGTAGACTCCAGATGATGTATGTTATGGCTTGGCAGAAAGCTTGTCTGCAGTTTTTTCTTGTCCAGAAAGTTTGTTTGAGACTAAGATTAAGGGTGGCGGACTGATTAACCTGACAGAAGAAATTTCAAGACAGCCAAATGTTGAGTCAGTGGCATGGCTATTGTTTTTTGTTTTGGTTTTGGTCTGATGTATGTTGAGAATCTAGAGCAAAGAGCCAATCAGGATGACTTAAAAATGTGGGTTTGACCAAAAAAGAAGCTCCATAGACTGCAAAAATAGAGCTGAGAAGTTCTCCACTGCCAGGAAGGAACAGGAGAAAAGAAAAGACGGCCTGAAGGCATCACAAGAAGCAGCAGGATGCCACCCTTTGCAGGCTCAAAGCTGCAAAAGTGAAAGGCTTTGCTTTGAAGAGAAAGCTGCAGAGCACCATGCTTCAAAATGGTGGCACTATACAGAATTTGTCCCTCAGAGGGGCCGGGGAGATAGCTCAGTGGAATAAGGGCTTGCCTGGAAAGCACAGGATCCTGAGTTCAATCCCTGATACCATCAAAAAAAAAAAAAAAAAAAGAATTTATCCCTCAGAATCAGGGTCAGAGTGCTCAGCAATCCAGGCACTCAGCCCAAGAGAGAAGGAAGCCTGGCTGCCGCTCCAGCTGAGCAGCCCTTGGCATCATCCACGTGGCACTGGTTTTACGTGCTTGCAGAATGCAGGAGTTCTGAGGGCAAGGAGGCTTCCACCTAGATTTCAGAAGGCCTGGGAGGCCAGGCAGTGTGCCCCTGGGAGGGCAGTGTGTGAAGCTGTGAGTGAGAAGCCTATTCACTGGAAACCCAGAAGTTTGGAAAAGCCAGAAATGTGGACCATCTAAGGGAAACTGCAAGGAGGGAGCAAAGCCAGCCTGTGAGAGATGCCGTGGGAGCTACCACGAGTGCTGTAGGGGCAGAGCCACGTAAGGCCTTTGGAGCTCACAATTTGCCACGGATTGCCTTGGATGTCCCACATGGAGCTATGGAACTTAATGTTCACCTGCTGGATTTTGGACTTGCTTTGGTCCCAATGCTTGGTATCCTGCTATGCGTACCTTTTGGAATGGTAGTGTTTATCTTGTGCCTTTGAATGTTGGAAGTGTTTAACTTTTCATTTGTACAGGGGCTCATAGCTAAGAGTTTGCCTTGGATCTTGGCTGAGACTTGGGACTTGGACTTTCAGCAATGCTGAAACTGTTGAGGTTTCAGCAACTCTTAGAGATGGACTAAAATGCCTTTTGTATAAAAGGATGAACATGAGTGCTTGGGGGACCAGGGGTAGACCATTATGGTTTGTGTCTATGTGTCGTTTCCCCCACCCCACCCCACCCCGCCACACAACCAAAGCCTCATGTAATCATGGGGTGAACCTCTAGAGCTTGTGATGAATTCATGATCCAGTGCTCAGATTTGGTGTGAGAGCTACACCCACCCTGGGGCAGATAGCCTGAAGGCAGTGTAGGAAGGGAGAAGAGCTTGCAGTCTGCTGTCGCTGCTCCTCCCTTTTCGCTCTTGCTGTTTTGCTGTTTTCTGCTGCCATAAACTGCTGCCCTCTGCTGTGCACCACTCTGCCTTAGAGCCAGCTGAGTATGGAATAAAACCTTCACAACTGTAGGCTAAATAACCCTTTCCTTCCTTAATTTAGGGTATCTGGCATTTTATCCCAGCAATGAGGGAAAAATCATTGCGACAGCACCATAACTCCTCCTAGATAGTTACCCAGTAGAAAGGAAAACTCAGGGCTGGAGAGATGGCTCAGTGGAATAAACACATCCCTAGCAAGCACAAGGGCCTGAGTTCAATCCCTAGTTCAAAAAAAAAAAAAAACCTTTTTATTAATCAGCTTGGAAAGTGTCTCATTGATATTTGTTTAATAAAATTTTAAAAAAATTTAAAAAGAAAGGAAAACCCAAACCAAGACGTACCCTCGCTCACACCAGCTTGTCAGAGCCCCAAGCTGGAAGCCTTCCACAAGCCCACTCGCGGGTGGAGACGGTGGCTCTGTCCCTGCCCAGACAGCCACCCCAGGAGCCCCAAGCAGCTCCAGTGCTGCTCCTGTCGCAGCCTGGCTCTGCCTTCTCTGGGCTTTGGCTCAGCAGATGTCTGTGTCACCCATGAGTCACTGCCATCCACGAGGAGGCATTTGCTCAGCGCAAAAATCTTGGTGTGACTTTCCCGGAAGACCTCCATGACCCCCTTCTCTTCCCTAACAGAGTGGACTCGACTCTGAGACCCCACCTTCTGCAGGAAGCAACTCTGGGCCTGGCTGGTGCAAATGCTCAGCCGACTCATCAACAGGACATCGTCACAGATGGAAGAGGTTAGAGTCGTGGGCCCTGCTTCTCAGACCCTGCGTGCAGGTAAGATCCACACACAGCTTTCATGGCCCCCGCTGTGTCCGGAGGCTGGTTCTGAGCCACATCTTAGATGGAGGGACAACTGAGCAGGTCGAGCACAACCTGCTTGGGAGCTTTTGGAGCTCCGACAGGTGGGGCCAGCAGGCCCGGGGCAGTTTCCGGGTGAGCAGCTGCCCCACCTCTGGCCAGCTGTGCATCCCTTCTCCAGCCATCTGGGGACAATGGGGTGGGGCAGGTCAACTGCTGCTAGTAGCTTCTTGATGTGACCCAGAGACCTAAAAACAAGATACACAAGGCACAGGGTGGCACACTGCTACCCAGGAAGCAGTTCCTTTTTAATAAGGAGCACATTCCAAAATAGCAATCCAAAAAAGCACCTAAGAAGCACGCAGGGGTCTGCTGCTGTTGCCGGGGGTGCTGCTAGCGCACGATGCTGTGAGCTCTGCACATGCAACACCCCTGGACCTGCGACCAGGGGTGGCGCCGCGGCGTTCCAATGGCTTGTGACAGTGTAGGTGGCAGGAAGTTTTCGGCCCCACTGTATTTTCCAGGAACATCCTCATGTGTGTGGAGCTGCAGCTGATGCAGCACTGTGCACTTGCCCGTGACCGTAGAGGGCGCCAGACAGTCTCCGGGGAAGTGCCGCCCCTCATGCCGCCCCTCTGTAAGGGTGCAGCAGAAGCAGTGACCTCCGCAGCCCTAGGATAACTCTTTATATTCCCCCAAATCTCGCCCAAATCCTTTCCAAGCTCAGTGCTCCACCCATCCACTGTCACTGGCTGATTTTCGGGTTCCTTGGGTCCTCACGGGGGTGGCTCCTGGTTATCCTTATCCCGCACCGCCGCACAGGTCATGCGCAGAAGGATGTTCGTGCCCAGCTGGTGGCTTGTCTGTCTTTGTGCTGAACGCCTGGAGTGTGGGGCAGGCGTCTCTTAAGTGCTGATGACTGTTGAGGTGGCCCATTTGGTTCTAAGCATACACCAAGACTAGGTGATGAGGAGCGGTGCACGAATGCGTCCCCAAGGACGGCTCTAGCAGCGCTGAGGAAGGGAGAGTGAGTGCTGGCGTAGCAGATTGCTTCCCGTACGTTACTGCGAGAAAGGACATATTGTATAAGAAAAATAGATTGCATGTTCCTCCAAAAGTTACACACACTGTACCTGCCATATAACCTAGCCTTTTACTCCTAGTCATTTACCCAGTAGAAAGGAAAACACAAACCTACCAAGACTCACACACTCATGCCTGCACCAGCTTTGTCAGAGCCCCAAGCTGGAAATAATCCACAAGCCCACTAGCAGGTGAAGACGCACATGGTGGCATAACCACACGAGAGAATATTACTGAGCCACGAAAAGAAACAGGCTTTTAATAGACACAGCAACATAGATGGGTCTCTAAGTCACTGAGAGGAGTGGCTCAGACAGACAAGGAAGTCACAAGCGCATAAACCAGAACATGACTTCAGGGCTAGGCCAGGAGCCAATAGGGAGATGCCAGTCCAAGGGCTCAAGTGTCAGACAGGAGGAGCATGGCCAAAGTCTATTCTACAACATAGCGGCCTGTGGAGGGCCACGTGAGCAGCTCTCCTTGAAAGAAGAGCGACTGTCTCCATTTTGCCTAAGCCTGACCCTATTTCCTCACATTGTTCTGTACAGAGCTGGCTAGGACTTCTGTTTATCCTTCAGTTGGCCTTAAGCAATGTAATTGGTCTAGCTGAGGTGCTGGCGATAGTCTTTGAAGGTGGCGTATGTTTCCCTGGCAACCTACACCTGCTGCTCTTTGATGTGAACCGCAGGGTCAAGACAGGATGAAGAGCCAATGCTCTGTGCCGCCAGCTGGGATCGAGCCTCCGGATAGAGGCTGTGACTTCCTGGGGCTTGAAAGGCTACATCAAAGCTGAAGCACCAGACCCCCCAAAACCTTAGATGCTATCGCAATGGCATAATAGTATAATGCAGATTACTCTCTTGGCATATCCTCTCTGCATATGGTGGCGGTAAATGGCCACCCACCTAGCACAGCTCACCATGGTCACCTGCTTCCCACAATTCTCAATCTTCCTCAAGCTACTCCCCCACTGAATAAAAACCAGGTGAGGCCCTGGGTCGCTCTCTTGGTTCCAGAAAGCCATCTTCGTAGCTGGGCTTAGAGCCCCTTGACTCCCCAAGGATTGAAAATATAATTTAGGGTCTTTATTTTCGCCATGGGTTGCACTGAAAGTGGTAGATTGGAATCAACTTGATGGGATTCCAATGACATCACTTTGGGATTACAAATATTGGTTTCTTGGACTAAGACGAGGACCTGGAAGTGTCTCCTACAGCGGCCCTAAGTAATAACAACTCATAGCACACTTGCAAGTTGCTAGGAGTAGATCTTAAGCACTCCTAGCACTTACACACACACACACACACACACACACACACACACGCACACGCACAGGTGGCTGTCTGAGGCTATGTGTAGGTTGGTAGCACCCCGTTACACATCATAAATGTATTCTACACACTTTCTGTCAACTACAACTAATAATTTAAAGTTTAAGAGGCCAGTCCTCTGCCTGCAAAGTGCCTTGTACATTCTTCCCTGCATGTACAATTCTAGAAAGTGCCAGCTAATCTGGAGTGACTGCAGAGGTTCCGCGGGCCCCGGGTCTGTGCAGCCCCTCTGGTGACCTCTGCGGAGCCGTCCGAGCCCCTGCCTTCCTCTGCAGTAGCGCTGGCTCCTCACACCACTGCACCTGGAGCACCACCCAGCGGAGCCCTGGTCCCCCGCACTGTCACCACTGGAGTCTGGGGCTCCTGTTGCTGCAGTAACACATGACACAAGCCCTCTCTCAAGAGCCAGAAGTCACTCCCTCTCTCAAGAGCCAGAAGCTGGGTGTTAGCGGGAGTCTTTGGGGCCTGGCCTGGCAGGACGAAGCTTTGGTGTGGATCTGTTCTGCCACCTCCACCTTTGGAGCCAGCAGAGCAGAGTCTCCACATCTCCCTAATGTGACACTGGTCCTCGAAATCCCTTCTGACACTTAAAAAGCCCGTGACAACACTGGGCCCAACCATATAACCCCCCAGGCAGATCTCCTCATCTTGGGGTCTTTATTAATCATATCCTCAAAGCCCCTTTGGCATGGAAGGTATTTACAGCTCTGGCCTTGGGGCACAGAAGGACCAGGACCCCTTCAGGGCGGGGCTCACACTTCCCTGGGAGGGGTCCGAGCAGAGCAGAGGCCACACCCTGCTCCTTGTGCTCCTGCCTCCCAGCACACAGGGTTTGGTACACGTGTGCGGGTTGAATAAACTGGCCAGCTAGTGAGACCTGGACTGTGGCTATGTGGCCACTTTTTATGATTTGTCAGAATAGAGCAACCCTTGAAGATGGAGCAAGGACTACTTGGGGGGGGGAAGACTAAGAAGCTCAAAGCACGCAGAAATACCAACATCAATGATGTAGCAGGGGTCCCCACGGTACCACCAGTGGACAAACAAAAGCCTCACAAGGGGCCCAAGGCCATGGGCTCAACATATCCTGCTCAAGTGCTGGCTCAGGAGGACACAGAACCAGATTCTGTCCCCAGGCTGCCTCCGTTGAGGGCACTCACGCCTACTCCTCACGTGGAAGTGTGTGTGCTGTTTTGCACACTCACAGCCCACCCCCATGCTGCAGAGGTAAAAGGCCAGGCCCTTGTTTGCTGCCGAGCACAGCATGAGTCAGACAGCACCAGACATAAATCCGGATCCAGCTCCCTTGCCAGGCTCTCTGGGCCAGCGGGGCAGCTCCTTGTCCCCCTACGAGGTGCTTAGTCACCTCCGGGGCCAGCCAAGACATACTGCAACATCTGGACCTTCAGCCTGCGTGGGTTTGCGTTTCTTTGAGGCCAGCCCTCTGCCCAGTGCTGGGGATAAATGCAGAACCTCAGACCCGGTCACCAGCACAGGGCAGTCTCAGGAGAAGGGCATCCGGGTGGAAGGATCAGCCCTGCGTGGGGGAAAGCCTGTCAACGCACACAGACACAAGCAATCTGCTTGAGTTCTTTTCAGAAAGTTGGTTTAATCGGAAAGTGGTTCAGGACAAGGTCTCTAAATTTTTGCTTTCCTTTTAAACTTCTTTAGGGGAGTGTGTTAAAGAAGATCTGACGTCATATTAGTCATCTTATCTGAAATGACTAATCTTATCTAGACACCTGAGAAGAGCCATGTGCAAGGCTTATTTTGGCTCAGGGTTGGAGGGTGCAGTCACAGCCGGGGCTCCATCCTCGGAGCTCCCAGGAGGCAGCACGTCATGGCAGGAGTGAGCAGGTAGCAGAGCTAACGGGGAGCAGGGTCCCATGGCACCCTCACCAGAGGATGCTGCCTCCCTGCCCTGTGACACATGAGCTGCCTCTCCTCACCCGTGTTTGCAGGGACTAGGACTTGAACTTGTAGTTAATTTCTTAGAGCACATCCAAAATTTTAAATTCGAAAAACTTCTATGGATGTAGCAAACCACATAGGTCTCCAGGGAGGAAGGGCAGAAAAGACATAGGGACTCATAATTATTCTCATTCTGGTCCCAAAACTGGCTCTCTAAAACTTTGTACTGATTCTGAAATGGGATTAGAAGAATGTTCGAACAGCCAAAAAGCTGAAAACATCCAAAATCCTCAAGAAAAGCAGACAGCTCACATGTCCAGAAACTAGCATAGCAGAGTCTGACTTCCTGTCCCCAAGGACACACTTCCGGAGAGCCTAAGTGTTAGCCCGTATCCTCCCGGGAAGGATCTGGGTTTGGATGCTGATTTTCCTCGCCAGATGTGCAGGAGCCTGCTGCGACGCATTTAGTAGGCTAAGGTGGGGACGACCACATTAGCTGGCCCAGATGAGGGTGTAGCTCAGGGAACGGGCTCCCCTGCTCCCTACAAGCCATGAGTACTGTGGGGCTGCTTTCTCTGTGCCCCAGCTTGAGGTCCGGTGCTGCAGACCCCACAGTGAGCGTGCCAGCTGCTGGCCTTCCGCCCGGGTGGCTGCTGAGGGCCGAGGAGGACTCAAATGGTGCCCAGCAGGTCCAGCCAGGATGCACGCAGACAGACTACAGGGCTCTGACATCGCCATGGCAACACCAGGATGCAGTCAGGTCCTGCTGAGAGGAGACGGGAGGGAGGACAGGGGACAGGAAGCAGGGACCGAGTTTGTCTGATCCATCACTCACAAAAGATGAGCATGAGAAGAAAGAATGAAGAAAAGTCACTAGAGCTGTTTCTGGAGTTGCGCTTTAGAACCAAAATAAAAGATCTGAGTGTGCGCCCTGCTCCTTCCAGTTTTCAGGCCAGCATAGGACGTATTAAGTCTCAAGAGCAGCATGCATTTGTCTAAGAGTGCTGGAGATGAGGCGGTGACACTGTGCTCCTCTCATGCAGAGGAGGGGGAGGGGACAAACTTTCTCATTTCCACTCCTTCTGCAAATGCTTTCCAGGGAAAATATTGCAAGTACCGGGTAGATTTTTTTTTTCTCTAAGGGTTATTTGAACTTTAATCTGTTAAACTCAGAAAGTGTTTCCCCTTCACCTGTAATGAGATGCTGAGATTTCAAACACAGCATTGTGGATAAGTGGGGGAAACGGATGATTGTCCATTAAAAAATGAAATGGGATGCCTACCTCACACTGAACATAATGCTCAGTTTCAGCTGGATTAATTGAAAGAGTGAAGACTTTTACTGAAGTAACCCCTGGTCCCAGAGGGATTCATGGGTGACTTCTGCCACACGCTCTCAGAGCCAGCCAATTTTATTTTTTTTTTTAGTAATAGCATATGAATTACACCCTTGAAATACAGTTTTAATGCATGTGTCTATGTGTGTGTTATTCTTCATAAAAAAATGCTCCTAAGTAGAGAAAACATAAATATTTTATTATTACAAATCAATCATGGCCAGTCAAATAGCTCAGCAGATTAAAGCCCCTGTAAGTAGGCGCAGGTGCCAGGAGTTCAATCCCCGGGCCTGCTGTGCCAGCCCCGCCCCTGGGACGCACTGAGACAGCAATTGAGACTGGGCATGGTGGTGCATGCCTGTAATCCCAGCTCTTGGGAGGCTGTAAACAGGTAGATTATTACAAATCCAATCTAGTAGTGAGACCCTGAACACCCTGTAGACCCTTCCCTAAAATACAAAAAAATTAATAAAGAACAAATCAATCACAGTCAATATCACAAATATGCAAATTCCCCTTCCTGAGCATAATATATACATGTATCAAAACATCACACTGTATCCCCTAAATGTGTTCAATTACTATGTGTCAATTAAAATTAAAAGGATATGTTTTAACAGATTATGTTATCTGTACTAGACATTTAAGATTATAGTCCTGTACTGTAAGTTCAACCAAAGAAAAAGACGTAGGTCAAACACAGACTAGAAAAGAAAAAAGAAAATGTCTCTGAGGAAAGCCTTAAAGCCTGCGATCCTCTGGCTTTAACTTCGTAGAGGGCGATCCTCTGGCTTTAACCTCTTAGAGGGCGATCCTTTGGCTTTAACCTCTTAGAGGGCGATCCTTTGGCTTTAACTTCTTAGAGGGCGATCCTCTGGCTTTAACCTCTTAGAGGCCTGGATCACCATGTCTGGAGATCTCGGCTGATTGCACGCCATGCTCAGGGAGAGGGGGCTTCAGCCTCAGCCCTTCAGTGTGAATTGTGGATCGAGTTGTATGCGCCCAGGTAGTGACGTCTGTGGCAGCTCTGAGGACTGAACGCAGGGCCTTGGCATAGTCTGCTTCTCTGAGAACCTGCAGCCTTGTAGACATAGTTTTCAAACACACATTAATATTATGTTCAACATTTTTACTTTATGTTCATGAGTGAGATTGGCCTCTAGTTTCACTTTCTTTTACTAATTCCTGTCTGGTTTTGGTAGCAAAGCTACAGCTGCTTCATAAGCTACACGTGAGAGAATTGTCACTTTATTCTGTATTCTGGGCATAGGTATAGGGATGACCTGTTCCATTACAGTTCAGAAAAATCACCTGTAAAGTCATCTGGGTCTCAGGCTTAATTTGACAGAGGTTTTTACATCTATTTCAAATTCCCTGGAACTTGGTGACTATACATTTCCTTTCTTCTTTTTTTATTTTTATTTTTTGTATTTTAGTAAGGGTCTAGAGGGTCTCACTATGTAGATCGGACTCATAGTGATCCGCCGTTCAGCCTCCCAAGAGCTGGGATTACAGGCACACACACCATCACGCCCAGTCTCAGTTGCCGTCTCAGCACACACTGGGGCCGGAGCAGGCACAGCAGGCTGGGGGTTTAAACTCCGATCGCTGCGTCTGCCTAAGCAGGTGCTTTAATCCACTGAGCTATTTGGCCAGCCCTTCTTTCTTCTTAAATTAATTTTTGTAAATTATGATTTTCCCGACCATTGGTCATTTGATCTGACTTCTCAAATTTATTGGCAAACAGAAAACGCTAGTCATAGCAGTCCGTTACTATAGGATCGTCTTCCATCCTACATGGATTACTTTAAGCAGAACTTGGGTTCGAGGTGCGACGGTGGAATGCTGTAATTATCCTGGCAGGGGAGAATGAATCAAGATAGTGGGGTAGGAACTGGAAGGATGGGGTTCTAGAAACGTCCCCTGGGATTTGTTGACTAGTTCAATACCAGTGGGGAAAAGGAGGGCGAAGTCTAGAGCGGCTGACCCATTTCCTGTCGTGGAGAAGGAGGTGGGAGGAGCCGGCTTCGCGACAGTGACTCCGGGGCTCTTCCGATGGTGCAGTGGGTATCCTGGAGGAAGCTGCCTTGCACTGAGCCGTCCTAGGTCAGGCCCTGCCATGTTAGATTTCATCTGCTCCCCAGGACAAGCCCGAGGTGTAGGTGTCAGCGTGCTCATTTTGCACATGGAGAAACAGACCTGGAGAAGTTAAGGTGGCAGAGCTGGGATCAAGTCAAAATCAAAGACTCTGGACTGGTTCCAACCGCCTCGACCTGGAGATGTCAATGAGGATGCAAGTGGACAGGGTCACTAACGTATGGTGTGGGGGGAGGCAGGCAGAACAGACTCAAATGTCCCTCTGCAGGAATGAGTTTCCTGGGTTCTAGGGATGGATAGAAATTTGGCTGAGGGGAGGGGAGGGTGATGGATGAGGTGGGAGAGAAGGGCCCAGCTGAGTGCAGGGCTGGGCGTGGTATTGGTGACACTGGGTTGGGGTGGAGGCCATGGGCGCATGGTCCCTGGGTAGACAGAGGTGTGCGGAGGGGCCGCAGCCTGGGGTCTCACGGTGTCATCAGGGACCACACAGAGCCTCTAGCCTCAGGACTCAAGGATGCCCACCATGTGTGGCCGACAACGACCCCACTTTTTCCTCGCAGCATTGTGCTTTAATCCGCTGAGCTATTTGGCCAGCCCTTCTTTCTTCTTTCTTCGACTGTTGCCACCAGCTCTTCCGTCGGAGGTAGAGGCCATCCAGGTCTCTCGGGAGCATGGGCGCAACCTGACAGTTTTACCATTTTAGTAAAGACCTTCAAGTGTATCTGCATTGACTTTGTCCTCCATGCGCTTCAAAGCAGGCTTCGGCTGTCAGTGCCACTCCTCGGAGCGTTAGCTTCTGCCCATGGTCACACATTTTCATTCTTCTGGCGAGTTGCACACCACAGTTACATCACTACCTTTTTGACCAAGGTGTCCCTCATAAGGTACCACCCATTTTATTCTCCTTAACTTGGCAGCATGTCAGCTTTTGAAGCCGACAAACTCTGCCCATTCTTGGTCATCTCCCTGGAGGAATTACGATTTCTGGGTCCCCTTCCTGGCACCCCTGCTGTCTGGATTCCAGTTGCCTGGCACTGCTGTGGTGGCATTCACTGGCCTCTTGTGGTGGAGAGAGTTTTTGCTCTTTGAAGCTTATTATCTAGCAAAAGTTCCCAGGGAATGCAGAGAACAAGGGTTGTCCAAGCAAATGCCTCCCCAGCTCTGGGATTACAGGTGTGCGCCACCACACCTGCCAGTTCGGGGGCTGGCACAGCATGTAGAACCAGGGATTGAACCTGGGTCCTTACGCTTGCCAGGCAGGTGCTTAGACCATGGAGCTATCTCTCCAGCCCAAGATCCAGACCTTAAAATGAAACATTTTCTAAATGTATATTACAATTCACTTTTCATTTAGTTCATTACTATTTTTCTGTGACTCTGATATAAACTTTTATTTTATACCTGGCTTTGAAGGAATGTGTCTAATGTAGGGAGCAAAGATACACTGTCAAAATCTGGTTTTACCAAAGTACTTTGGCTATCAAGTATATTGTAATTATTGCTGTTTATTGCTGTCTCTTGGCTGCTGTGTATCATGTGGTAATTGTATGTTTACATAATTGAAAAAGGGATTAAAGAATAATCTGAAGGTCTGAGGTGCTGCTCAGTGGCGGAGCAATTGCCCTGCAAGCACAAGTTCATGCTAGGTTCCTGGGGCTGCAAAGCTAAATTTAAAAAGAAATAGTAATAGGGGCCAGGGAGATAGCTCAGGGGTCTAAGCACCTGCCTGGCAAGTGCAAGGACCTGGGTTCAATCACTGGTACTGTGGGCTGTGTCACCCGGAGCTGTGCTGGCCACTGAAACTGGGAGTGGTGGCACATAGCTGCAGTGAGGCAGGCTGAGACAAGAAGCTCCCTGTGAGTCAGTGGAGTAGTGAGACCCTGTATCAAATAAATAAAATGTAATAAAATATTTTAAAAAATCATAATAGCATTAATAAATTGATGACTACCTGCCTGTCCACCACCAGGTTAGACAGGCAGCATGGTCAGCATAGCTCAGTGCTGACGCGGTGGTTAATTTTACGGCACTCGGCTTCCGTACCCTGCCTCTGGTCGACACTGGTCTAGATGCCACCGAGGCATTTTTTCGCTTAATGAGCTTGGCACTAAGCACTGCAGGGTGCGGTCGCGGGTGGGCGCGCCCAGCTCCCGCATCGAAGGACCGGGACACGCGTGCGTGGCTCCCCTGGGGAGCTGCCTGTCGTTTCCCGGTGCCGCCAAGGTCAGCAGGGTGCGGGGCTGGCCTGGGTGGGGGAGTCCCCTGGGAAGGCTGGACAGGAAACCCCAGCGGCGCAGGGCTGCGGTGGGGTCCTTCGGCCGCCCGAGAGACTGTGAGGGGGCATGCTGCTCGCTTTTCGCCATGGGGCTTCTCATTCGCGGTTACCCCACACACCCCTCTCCTACCTCCCCGCACCCGTCCCTCCCACAAGTCGTGGAACTGTTTTATTCCAGGGAGGCATTTCCTGTTTTCATAAATTTGTGAGGAAGCCTCATCTGCTCATTGGAGGCTTTGGAAGGCGCTTGCATCGGGGCGTGGGTTGGTCCGCTGAGAGGTTTATAGCTAAAGGCGACGGTGGAGGTGGCGCCTGCGTGGAGGTGGTCGTTGGGGCGGGGCCTCGGAGGTCTCCCTCCCCCCTCCTCCTCCTGTGATCCTTCTGCTTCCTGCCCACCTGTCAAGAGCTGTTTGTCCTGTGCCCCCCTGCCTTGGAGCCAGCTGACTGTGGACTGAAAGGTGTACAAACTGTGAGCTAAATAAACCTCTTGACATAGGGCATGATGGCGCATGCCTGTGATCCCAGCACTTGGGAGGCCGAGGCAGGAGGATCCCTGTGAATTCAAGGCCAGCTTTGGGGTACATAGTGAGTTCAAGGCCAGCCTGATCTGCACAGTGAGATCTTGTCTGAGAATACCTTTCCTCCTTACTGTTGTGGGTATCTCAGCAACAAGAAAGCAAGACAGAAGCAATCCGTGATAAATTGAGAGAGTATAGAAAGTATTTTTACAAGGCTTTGCCAGCCCTTTAAGGCAGACCTTTCCGTGTTCCTGGGGAGACGCTTACTGGGTCTGCCCTCAGCCCCAGGTACACACCTGCCCCACCCACGTGGGCAGAGGCCTCTGCAACACAGACCAGGGTCTCCCACCCGGCAATCTCACTTCAGGATGCAGCTTTAAAAAGAGAAAAAAAGAAAGGACAGTTTTGCAAGCGCATCCTGGAGTTTCCTCCTCGACTTAACTTCCCATCATCCCTGTGAAATTTGCACTTGCATGTGGAAATGCTTCAAAATTCCCTATCTTTAAAAAAATTTTTTTTAAATCTCTAGTTTGTTTTTTTATTTGGTACAGGGTCTCACTACAGAGCTTGGACTCAGTGATCCTCCTGTTTCTGCCTCCCCAGAGCTGGGATTACAGGGGTGCACCACCGCACCCAGTTCTAGGGCTGGAACAGCATGCACTGCCGGGCATCGAACCCAGGTCCTTTTGCTTGCCAGGCAGGCACTTGGGCCGCGGAGCTATCTCCCCAGCCAGATTTCCCTATTTTGAGCACAGAATGGACAGAAAGCTGCCGAGCAGCAGCAACACCTTGAATCCAACACCACCATCAACACCACATCAAACCTCTACACCCCACTCCACAGCAACATCAACCCAGTACCAACACCCTGAACCCAGCAACACCTTAAGCCAACGTTAATGCTGCTACCAGCGCCAGCTCAACATCACCAGGAACGTGGGCAGAGGAGGAATGTCGGGACACATGCTCCCATGCAGGCACCCGCCCGTGGAGGGCGCCCCAGAGCTCACAGGGCTCCCTGCTCAAGGGGTGTTCGTGTCTGGTGTCCACGAGGACAAGCGGGGAGTCCTTCCCGCTCGTGACTTGGCTGTGTGGACGCAGCTACAACAACTGCTGGCGAGGACGCAGAAATTTGTCTTCTTGAGTACTGAGACGTCAGAGAAAGTAAGACACACAGTACACAACCCTAGCAGATCCGAGTGCCGGGCCGGCAGGAAGCAGGTCCCGGAAAGAAGTCGGAGCTGGGCGAGCCCTGTCCCAACAGGGACCTCCTTCAAGTCTGTCATCCAGCAGAGAGGTCGTCACGTCACAGTGACCTCTGCGAGTCAGGGTGAAAATGCTGTCGCTGGATGTTCTTAAGACCTGGGGGAGGGGGGGACCGGGGGTGGGGGACGGGACGGGACGCGACACCTAGACGCTGAGCCTCCGGTCTGTCTGCCAGCGCTAAGCGGCGCGCGGCCTGCAGGGGGCGCTGAACCTCAGGCTCGCCGGTTCGCTCTTTCCTTGCGCCAGATAAGCCAAGCAGAGCGTTACAGGATGAACGAATCTCACTAGAAATGCAAATCTGCTTAGCGTATTAGCGGGATACAGCCCTGCTGAGATGTAATTCCAGCGTAAATCCCTTGGCTTCTGGGATCCCTAGGCCCCTTTATGCCAGCAGTCAGCAGTGTACGTATTCCCTGGCAATTTCCCCAAACAATCAAAATTCCATTTTGGGAAAGAACCTTTTTTAAAAAATGTGATTAGTAGAAGGTCCACAGGGTGTCACTACACAGATCAGACTCGTAGTGATCCTCCTGTTTTCAGCCTCCCAAACGCTGGGATCACAGGCACGAGCCACCATGGGCAGGGCCTGCGTGGCCCTGAGCTATCTGGCGGCCCTTGGAAGAGACAGCTTCGAGGGTAGTGTTCCTTAAGGTAAAGCGCTAAGGCTCTTGTCTCCATTCTAGAGAAGCCACTTGGTGTGTCTGGAAGCACTTAGGAGGTTCCCACTGTGTGCCAGGAATAAAGAGCTGTGGCTACTGGGCTCGAGGGTGTCCTGGTTAGGAAGAAGGAGGACACAGAAATGTGTAGACCGCGGGAGGCACAGCAGGCGGTGAGGGGACTCGGTCCTGTTGAGGGCGGCAAGCTGCTGGGGTGGGGCGCGGGCAGCAGTCACACCCACTTCCCCAGCCTTTAGGGACAGCCAGGTCTTGTTACCCAGCCCAGGGCAACACCTTCCTAAAGCCATACTGTAAACAGAGTAGTTTGCAAAGGAAAGCTGCTGAGGCTGGAAGCCCAACCCACCAGTGGAAACTCGGCGAGAGTACTACACTGCGCTTCCCTCTCCTCCCCAAAAGAACCGCGAAGTGGCCAACAACAGCACCTGCGCTGTGCCCAGCTGTCCTGCCAGCCCTGTCTTAGCGGCAAAGCTGGAGGAACATGAACCACGCTCGTGCTCACAGCTCTGGTGACTGTAGCCACCCGCTCACCCAGCCTTGGTCTCCACAGGGCAACAGGGAGAAGAGAACGTGCTAAGATCTTCCCGTCATAAGTGAACAGAGCTGCCGTGATGTTTACTTGCCACCCCCGCAGGCCCCACGTGGCTGGCTGCCCGTGAACTTCCTGCCCCGCTCACTCATTCATTCACCCCAGGTACTGGCACTTTCCAGGGGACAGAAACCCAGCAGAGAATGAGAGCCGCCCTTCTCACCTGGGGGCAGTTAGCAAATGGGTGACACCCAGAGTTACGTCCGGTCGGGGTGTCCTGTCTGGTCCTGGTGGCCTCTGCCTAGGAGGGGCACATGGCACTGGTCTTGGTTGGTGGCTGTGTTCTGCCCTGCTGTGGCTTTTCATGCTTGGCGGACATGAGGGCAGGGCCGGTGGGCATGTCTGCGATCTAAGCACTCAGGAGGATGAGGCAGGAGGATCGCTGCAAATTCAATGCCGACTTGAAGTACATAGCAAGTTCCTGTCTCAAAGCAAAACAAAACAACCAGAACAACCGACAATGTTGCCCCCACTTCTCCCACTGGGGCTGCTCACCCTCAAAAGGAGGCTGTGTGCAGGGGGAGTAAGCATTCCCGGGCTCCCTCCCTGTGATCAGCCTGAGAAGAGGAAATGTGTCTTTAAATGACCTTTTTAATAGTACATAATTGGAGGGTAAAAATCCCCAGAATTCTTTTGCTTCTCTCTTGACAACTCCAATTTCCTTGTCCTCCAATTTCCTTGTCCCAGGACTCCCTGTCCCACCCTCCTGGAAAACCCCAGCCAGCAGGCCTGTCAGTGGGCCTCTCTGAGCCCTCTGGGGACATCAGAGGTGCTCTGGGTCCAGACAGGTGTCGCTGTGGGTGAGGCCCCGTGCTGTCTGGCAAGAGCCAGCTTCCCCAGCTTCCTTCCAGAAGGTTCCTTATCCCCTCTTGGAAACCACCTGCCCAGCCTGCATCTGTCCAGTGCCTCTTAACTGCAGCCACCCTGTCCCGAGCCTGGAGCCTGGCCATCCTTCGGCCTCCTCGACTGGGCCTGACCCTGGACTCTCCTTATCTGATGCAGCCTCCAGCAAGCCTTGCAATGAAAGAGGACGAAAGTCTCCCCACAGTTAGCAAAGAAAAGCACAGGACACGCAGTTCAACTTGAATTTCAGATAAGAACTTGTCGCAAATATTGCCTGGCGCGTGTTCAATACTGAGAAACAACCCTTCACTTTAGAAAATGCCCACTTAGCTGGGCAACCTGTCACAGATCTCACACTGCCAGAGACCCCATGTGGCCCCCTTGGCCCCACCCATGTCTATTTGTTCGAAAGGTTGGGAGGCACATGTTGTCCCCATTCTGTCCCCTCCCACTGTAGTCTGACCCTCAGGGTCAGCACATCTGAGATGGCCACAAGGGGACACTGTGACTAAGCCCCCTGTGGGTTTCATTGTCACTGCTGTGGTCCATTAGTCTCCTGCTGGAACCCAGAGACAGCCCAGGGTCCCTGATATGCCACTGTCCCAGCACCCCCATGCATGGAGTCTGGCAGCTGTGGGTCCCTGGCATCCTTGGGCAATGGCAGAGTCCAGCACTGTCCCTGGCCACCTCACCTACACAGCCCCAGTCCTCCTGCAGGCTCCTCATGGCTGATGGAGCCAGACAGTGGAGACCTCTCCTGCTGCCCTCAAAGCAGTCCCTCTCTGTCCTCGCCCGCCCGGTGACTTGCCCCTAGATTCCTCAGCAGCCTCTGCTTCTGGCTTTGGAGTCTGGTTTCACCTCTTTAACCCATTTTTTTCTCACTCTCATGGAGCAGAGCTTTTTAACTTTTGAATGTGATCGATCACAACCCTTCACTGGGAAGCCCTGCGGCCCTCCTCCCACCCCTGTGGCTTCCTTCAGGCTCCCCAGGCTCCAGCCCCACCCTGCCCTTGCCTGGGCCTGGGCTCCGCCTGGAACCCCTCCTCTCCGCAGCTGTCCCCAGCGCCCCCACTGTGACAGCTCCTACATACACACACACACACACACACACACACACACACAGGTGTGGAGGCCCCAGGGCACCCACAGGTCCTCAGAAATATGACAGCAAATCAAGAGTCCTTTTAGAGACCCACTTGGACCCTGCTGTGGCTCCCTTCAAACTGACCTCACCAGTCCCCTCGATGGACGGTTCTCCCGTGCCCTCATCTTTGTACCTGTGTTCCACTGTGCTCCCAGGTGAGCACTGATGTGTTAGTGGCCTCTAGTTCAGTGGCAGGGTCACTTCTATGTCATGCTCAGCTCCTGCAATGGATTTGTCAGAAAGCCTTTTGTGCAAATTGAAAGTAGGTCGTTTGATAGGCTTGAGGGTTTAATTAACCTGAAATACAGCTCTAAATCAGTACTAACAGAAAACAGCATTCATTTTTATGAGAACAGTAAGTTAGCTGTCAGGGCTAAAGAAATCTGAGAGTCTAAGCTCTTACTGTACCTTGGCCCAACGTCTGTTTCCACTGTTGATAAAGAACGGTACGTTATTTCATTATTGGCCTCTATGAATTTTGCAAAAACAAGCTCGCTGTGCCCCTTAGCCTTGCTTTTTCCTATTAAGATGACGGACTCGGGCCTCGTGGTAACGTCCTTGCTGAAGCCAGCCGGCACCCTCCCGGCTCACCGCAGACCACACCTCGCCTGCCCAGGCCAGGCCTGTGGCCTCCTGCCCACGGGTGGAAACATCTGCCCGCGCGGGAGGAAGACGCCCCTGCAGCAGCCAGACGCCCCTCATATCAGAAGTTTCCATCAAAGTGGTATCCTCCACTGAGCAGAAAAATGAAAATTTGCTTCAGAAATAACCTAGGCTTGTTTTTCATCATTTAAACTATTTTTAACTTGTCTCTTCCTAAAGATGTTAACTTAATCATAGAAATTTATTTTTATTAAACTGAATTATCATGTTTCCTAAATTAAATCCAAATGGGGTTGTTTTACCCTGTTTCAATTTTCTTTCTGGGCTACCTGTCCCCTAGGGAGAGGGAGGACTTGCACTCCAACTTCCTGTGTTTTTTCTCTTACAACTTTTATACACTTACCAAACGTACTATGATAAGGGCGTCAGGTCACCTGTGTAATGAAAAGCCTCCAGATGAGCACAACATGCTGTGAATTTTCTGTGTTTGTAGTCAGGGACAAATTGTAATGAAGTACAGTGGGCCTGCAACTGGGTCAGGACGGAGCCAAAAAGCCCAATGAGGCGATCAAAGAGTGCAGAACGATTTATTTACCTGAAAACAGATGAGAGAATTGGGATTGTTTCCAAAGCCAAACTCCTTGAGAAAGGGAAGCATATGTTATATAT
>NW_004524689.1:5027523-5030295 GCF_000260255.1 Octodon degus
TAAATGTGTTTAGTACAAGGTCTCACAGCACCGTGACCTGCGGTGCCAGGGATTGAACTCCGGTCCATTGCGCTTGCCTAGGCTAGGCGCTTAGTCCACTGAGCTATCTTGCTGGCATGGAAATTTTAGTCTGAATACTATGCATTTCTGGGGCCAAGGAGATGGCTCAGTGGAATAAGCGCTTCCCTGGCAAGCTCAAGGGCCTGAGTTCAATCCCTGGTTCTGCCAAAAACAAAAACAAACAAAAAGAATACTATGCATTTCCTACAGGAAAGTACTTCAGTGTTGAGCACATTCCTGAGTCTAAGGTGCTCATTTCTGAGCATGCTCAGTGTAAGATGCACATTCCGAGCGTGCTCAGTGTAGGGTGCATGTTCCTGAGCATGCCCAGAGTAAGTTCATATTCAAGAGGGAAAGATGGAAAACATGTCTGGGGTATGCTTACATCGAAGTCCTAGGGCAAAAAGGTTAAGATGGTAGGGACAAATATATAACCAATTCAGGGTTGTAAAGAGCATGGACACAAACATTTCTGGGTATGCTCAGTTCCATGCTATAATGACCCATTATGTGACATCATAAAACAATGACAGTGGTATGATGACCATGGTTGGTTTTCTGCAAGTTTTTCCAGAGTCCTTGGTGAAGCAAAAAAACAGGAAAACTCTGCAGGAACATTAATGCAGACGTTTAGCTCCCAGGTAACTGCCTCACTTGGTGGCTAAAATACTGAGAATTCAGCTGAGTTGTCTTAGGTGCCCTAACCCTGAGGGGCATGGCCAGTCCTATGTTGAGTGTGGCTAGCGGGTGACAGAGAATGAGACACTATGCGCCCAAGAACAAGAGGAAAAATCACTTTAGAATTTATAGAGTTGCTTGGCAGACACAAAGATCATGTTCAGTGAGCAACGATGGGAATAAGAGAAAAAGTACAGAACAGAGAGCACAGGCGTAGGCCCAGAGTCCTTTGCAACTGCGCGTGACCCACACACCTGCCAGTTGTGGTTGACACTGAACAAAGGTTCAGGTGGCTAATTGTCACCCACGAGATGGTCTGCATTGGCTGTCACCTTCCTTTAACCTCTTCTTCAGGGCTCACCCAACATGTAGGTCTCTTCACAGGTCACCAAGATGTTCCTGGTCAGCTAAGGGTTCTTTTGCTCAGTTCAGATAGAAATCACAGGTAGGCAAAGCATCCGTGTTTCCGGCGTTAGCAGCTCCAAGTCTTGGATGCCACAGTGATCCGCGCCTAGGGCTGCAGCCTTTCTCCAGCCCCCAGGAGCCACAGCCAGCTGCCACCTACAGCGCTGGGGAGCTCTTTGGGGCACCAGAGACGGCAGCTCCTGGCAAGGGTCTGTTGCTCCCCTCAGTTCTCTGGAGTAAGCCGCCCTCAGTGTCCCCAGCTGTGCTTGCTGGCCTTTCCGGTGCCAGTGGTCTTTGGTGTTAGCAGCTCAGCCTTCTCTACTCAAGGCAGAGATCATGAGGCGGCAAAAGTGTGCCAGGCGGGAAAGGCCTTGTCACGCTGCAGGATCAGGGAGCGCAGTGCAGCCTGGCCCACGGAGGGCTGCAGGAGGCTGGTTTCATAAAGGAAAGAAGGCAGGCTGTGGCACATGGGGTCAGGCTTCCTGTCCAGCCCTGGGAGGGCAGAGGCTGCTGCTGTACCTAACTCAGGATGACTGCGGCTGGACGGTCACTGGGGCGCCGCCGTCTGGGCAGACCTGTGGCCCAAGCTTGCTTCACTCTCCCAGAGAGACCACGGAAAGCCTGCTGGAGCCGCGGCCCGAGGCAAGCCACTGGGCCAGCCACAGAAGAAGGCAGCTATGAAAAGTATTCTTGGGAAATGTCAGCTGCTCCTCTCCTGTCTCAATCAAATCAATTACACTGATTAAAACAACAACAACAACAACCTGAAAGTGTTCCTTAGAGAAACTGCCAACAGATCATGACACGAGCAAGAAGGCAGGCAGTAAGTCAAATATAAGGAATAAGAGGGCTCAGAAGGAAAGAAGTTACCATTGTAAATGGCACAGTTTCCTGTGTAAAGGCACCAAGAGCACCTGCCCTGTGCCATCGGAAACACTAGGGAAGATCAGCCCAAAGGCTGTCTGCCTTGCGCCATAAACCGATCACCTGCCACATATCAGCAACGGACCAAAAAAAAAAAAATCAGCTGTAACAACAAAGCAAAGTACCTAAGAAAGAACCCAACAAAAGATTAAGAACTATTTCCGGAGAAATTTTATAAAACTGTATTGACATTTCAAAAGAGAAACAGTTAAGGGCTGAAGGTGTAGCTCCACAGCAGAGCGCTTGGCTGGCACGCATGAGGCCCTGAGTGTGATCCCTGGCATTGAGAGGGAAGGAAAGAAAGACAAGAGAGGGAATAGAGATAGATAGAGATAGATAGATGCATAGAGAGAGGTAGATGAGAGAGACAAAATGAAAGGAAGAAACAAGAATTTTTTCAATGAAAATCTTTTGCAATGATATTCTAAGATTTACACAGAAGAATGAAGAGCCAAGAGTAGCCGAGACCTTCCTGAAGTAGAGACAGGAGGTAGCGGGCCACAGCAGATCTCAAAAGCTACACCAACGAAGCTGTAGCAACAGAGGCTATTGCAACAAAGACTGCACGGTATTGACACGGGCAAGAATCAACAATGAAACGCGGGCTGGGGAGATAGCTCAGTGGTCTAAGCACCTGCCTGGTAAGCTCAAGGACCAGGGTTCGAGCTCCAGTACTACATGCCATGCCTGCCCTGAAACTGGGCA
>NW_004524689.1:5031210-5081681 GCF_000260255.1 Octodon degus
AAGAGCATCATTTCCTTCCGATACATACAACAGTCAATTCCTGGTAGGTCAGAGCTAAATTTGAAAGCCAAAAGTTCAAACTTTCAGAATGAAATGTGAGCAAATATTTTTATCATAATCTACAGAAAAGGATTTCCTAAATCAGGCAACGGTAAAGGTCAACCGTCGAGAAAAGAAAAATAAATTTAGCTCAGTTCAATGAAGAACATTTTTGCTTATTAATAGAAAGATAGAGATGTCTCTACAGAGATAAGAAGCACAAAATGATATTTATCTTACCTATAAGTGACTAAATATTACCATCTAGCCTACTAAAGGAACCCTCTGAGTTGACAAGGACAAGTGATAAAGGAGGAGCAGGCAACTGCATGCTTAAGAAGTACAAAACATGCAGACATGTGTCGAGTGTCGGGACACTCTTAGTAATCAAGGCAGTGCGAAGTGAGACCCCAGGGAAGTACCCTACTGAGCTGGCAAAGCTGATGTGTGGCAGTGACAGAGCGTAGCAAAGGCAGGGCTCAGTGGAACACGCAGGTGACCCGACTATGACAGAAGCCGCATTCAGAAACACGCGCTGCCCCCGCAAGTGTCACAGCGAGCTTTCTCTGCTCTGTCCTGCCCGGCTGGCTACGCTGCATGACCTGCTCCACAGGTCTGCATCCGTCCAACCAACTGGGAATGGAAAAGACGTCTCTCCTGCCCCAGAGGATGGCCAGTGTTCCAGGGCGAAGTGGCTCCTCCCTCTAAGGCCAAGAGTGAAATAACAGGGCAGAGCCCCAGCTAATGGCCAGACAGAGCCTCTGCTGTTTTGTTGTAACCCGTGAAGACTGGAGGGTCGCTCGCTATGGCCACATAAGCGAGCACGTCCTCAATGACACGCTCACTCGCTCATAAAGTCGAGCATCCAGCAGTTCCGCCAGCCGGAAGCCTCCCAGGGGGCCTCCTGAGCAGAAGATGCTGCTGACGGTGAGGAGCCTGAACACAGCTCCGGGCCACGTGGTGACAGGCTTGATAGAGGACAGTCTTGGGGAAATGAATGCCCTCGAGCACAATGCAGACAGGCTCATAAATACGATTTTCAGTTATTACGGCAATCATAGAAGCCTCCATACAAAAAATTGTTAATCCGTATGCCCAGGTTATGTAGATAAGTGGTCATAAGGCTCAAAAAGAATCCAAACTAAATAATACAGTCTTAAAGCACATAATTATACAATAAATGATTTTTCTTGAAATAGGGGATGGGCTCAAAGGCAGAAGATGACGAAGGAAAGTTTCGCACGGACGGATGCTCTAACTGGACTCTGACCCCAGAGAGGATCGGATGGTAAATATTTCAGGCTTCAAGGACTGCAGGGTCCTCACACAAGACCTCAACTCTGTCTCCCTAGACAATGCAATAAGCAGATGTGACTGTGTACCCCTAAAACTTCACTTATAGACTCTGAAATTTGAGCTTTGTACAATTTTATGTTCCATGAAATATTCTTTTGATTTTTTATTTGTCTTTTTCAGACAGGGTCTCGCCATGCCGTTCAGGCTAACCTTGAGCTCACTTTGAGTCCAGTCTTAAACTCACAGTGATCCTCCTGCCTCAGTCTCCTAAGTGCTGGAATTACAGGTGTTCGCCGCCATGTCCGGCCACTTCTTTTGTATTTTTAGCCACTTAAAGATGTAAAGCCTACTGAGCCATACAAAGGCAAATAGTGGCTGGATTTGGCCATGGAAGTTTGGCAGCCTGGCTCTAGCGCTTTGGTTGCCCTGTGAGGCTACCGGTGTTGATTTTCTGATTGTGCTTAATGCCTTTCATGAGGCTCCACTTATCTACATAATTTGGGACAGAAAGACAGAGACAAAAGAGACAGAGAGGGAGACGACCGTGAGATCGGCAGACACCTGGCTCCTTTCTGAAACTCTTTCTCAATGTCGAAGAGGTCTTGGTATTGAGGTGCCATCATCTTCCTCCTGACACTGAGAAGGTTGTTGTGCTCCGTGACAGACCCAATGGAAAGTACACTACATCTCAGCTTATTGTCATATGTCATATTAGCGCACACACACACACACACCTGCATTGGTTGTGATGATTTTAGCTAGACTGTTGACCAACATGACAGAATTGGCACCATTATTTTCTTTGGGTTTCATAGAAAATGGCCAAACCTGTTAAGTCACATCTAGAAAAGTCTCTCACTTCTCACTGCCAGTTCTGTTCAAAGTGATCCTTTTTTTTTTTTTTTTTTTTTAAAGCCTGTCTAGCCACCACCTCAGTTCCCTGATTTCCACTGTAACATTAGTAACATTATTACATTTTTTTTTGCGACAGGGTCTTGCCATATAATTCAGGCTGGCCTCAAACTCGCTATGTAGCCCAGGCTGGCCTCGAACTTGCAGTGATCCTCCTGTCTCAGCCTCCCAGTGCTGGGATTACAGGTGTGCATCCCCATGCCCACCTAACAGTAGTTCTTTTTAAAGATCAATTCATTAGCATTAGAAAACACAGCTGGAGGTAAGTGTGGGTCTGTCCTGCACGGTGTTTCCCACTGCCGAGGCCGCGAGTGGGCGCCCTGCAATTTCTCCTCTGCGTCCTGTGAAGACCGTCCCCGTGCTCTCCGGTCCCCTCACAGCTCACACTCTCCTTCCTCTTCTTGTGGAAATCTGCAGCTACACGCGTCTTCCATTTGGGCCGTTTGTGCTGGTTTCATAAACGCTAGAAAATAAGGTAAAAGATACTTAGATTTTGTTGTCCGTGTTAAACCCGTAACACCTGCGTGCCGTGAACCACACCGAGAACAGCTGCGGGGGGCATTCTTTGCATTAACTCACAAACTTATCCACAGGAGAGTTCAAAACACGTGTGAGCTTTTTTAAGGATGAAGATTTTTATCCTCTTACCAAATATTCCACCAGCTAAAAGCTTACTTGAAAAACTTATTTATGTAAAAACTTTTTTTATCTTCTACAATGACTAGAAAAGTATGTAGCAAGAATTACGGTAAGCCAGGCCTGGTGCCAGGCATGGTGGAGCACCCCTGTAATCCCAGCACTCTGGGGGCTGAGGCAGGAGGATCACCGCAAGTTGAAGGCCAGCCTGGGCTACAAAGTGAGCTCAAGGCCAGCCTGAACTGCATAGCAAGACCCTGTCTCAAAAAGATGAGAGGGCTGGAGAGATGGCTCAGTGGTCTAAAGCACCTACTTAGAACAAGCTTAGCAAAAGCATTGGACTGTGGTTCAATCCCCCAGCACCACATGCCAGCCAGCCCTGCCCCCTGGTGGGCTGAGCTGGTCTCTCTCTCTCTCTCTCTCAAATAAATAAATAAATAAATAAATCAAAAAGATGAGAGAGAGAGAGACTGAGACTATAGCATAGAATACTCTAAACAAAACAGCAGTTTTAAGTCACCCAGATATGTATTAGTCTCCCGATCACTTAGAGATTAGACATTTTCTTTTGAAAATTTGGTGGCATCAAGTTTAAAGCTATTTCCACTACTTCCATCTGTCAGTAAGCAAAGATCTGGTTTCTGCAGCTACTTCCTGGTTTTCTTTTGCATGTTAGCGTGAAGTATTTATTTATTTATTTGCGGTACCGGGGATTGAACTCAGGGTCTTGCGCTTGCCAGGCAAGCGCTTATTCTACTGAGCCATCTCCCCAGCCCGAAGTGTTTACATTACTGCTGAGCCACTTTCAGTGCCGAGCAGACAGCCCTTCGTAGCCTGGCCAGCTCAAGGCCTTATCCCAGTTCCACAGACTTGGCACTATCCACGACGGCACCATGACCACACAATCTCACTAACTCCAAATACTTACGACCAATGGTCAAGACTTTCAGCATATCAGTGGGCATCTTTGGAAACTGTACTGAAGATCAACTAAAACACAGAGACCCGCCTTGGGAGCTGGAGATGTCATTCTCTGGCATGTCTGTGCCTCTGAGGACTGCTGAAACTGTGTACATTGTGTATAAAACAGTAGAAGTCTCTGGGAGGCTAGAGAAGAGAGACCAGCTAACAATCCTCAGGGTCCGAGGACTGTGGTGGCCATGTGCTGTCCAGGTTCTCTTTCTGCTGTGGACTCCCCAGCTCGGAAGCAGGTACAGCTAACAACCTAAAGATGCCAGTGAGTGGAGACCAGAACAGATGGAGCAAAGCCTGCACGCTCCAGCCACAAGGCCAGGAAGTGGGCGGCCACCAAGGCCAAAGCTTTTAGCCTGTGGCTCTCCACTCCAAGAAGCCATCATGGACACAGCTGTGGACCACATCCACGCCCATCTGTAAATGGGGCTTAGCACCGCCATTCTGCCTGCCATGCCAGCCCCGGCCCCGGAGTTCACTGAGATGGCAATTGAGACTGTGCATGGTGACACATGTCTATAATCCCAGCCCTTGGGAGGCTGTAAACAGGCGGAATTAGGAGTCCGATCTAGTGGTGAGACCCTGAACACCCTGTAGACCATTCCCTAAAATACCAAAAAAAAAAAAAAGCCGCATTCTCCCTGAGCTGTGCCAACTCTCTTCTCCCTTCCTGCTGGGGTGAGTGTCCCCAGAGGGCTGATGGAGAGTCCGACTTCACGATGCTAGTAGTGGCAAGCTCACTCCTCACAGTGGCCAAGGGCCCTTTCCCATCCCAGCTGGGTTGGTGTCAACTGAGTCTGGCAGGTGCCTGATGTCCCCCATAGAGCGGGCAACCCCAAAAAGCCCTTCATGTGAAGAGGCCTCATGCACACCCTGGATATCCACCCCACCTTGCCGTCATGGGCTTGGAGTCAGAGGAAGCCTGAGGGATTAGGAGACTTCAATTCGACCCAGTCTCATAACTCAATACCCACAATGCCTGCGTTTCAATGGTAAATCTCTTATACTAACAACCAAGATCTCACCTTGACATGGAAAAATAAAAGACAGTCAACAGAAGCCTGTGGCCAGGGGACACTCACACGAAGGGGAACAGCCAGCATGAAAATGCTTCTCCACGCAAGCAGGAACATACCTGAACCCAGTGAGGACAGCGAAGATGCAGAGCAGCCGCTGCGGCACATAACTCTAGCACCAACCGCCAGGGAGGCTGAGGTGGGAGGAGTCTGTGAGGCCAGGCATTCAAGACCAGCCCACAAGAGCAGAAGGCGTTGGACCAGGGAGATAGCTCAGTACAATAAGCACGCCTGCCTGGCAAGCACAGGGTCCTGAGTTCAATCCCCAGTATCACAAAAAAAGAAAAGAAAAAAAGAGCAGAAGGAGCTACTGAAACATAGTGACATGGATTACAGTATACGAACATCATCCCAAGTAAAAACAAAGCCAATCTTAAAGGGTCAAAAGGGTCAAACACCAGACAATTCCACTTATAGAACACACCTACACCTAAAAATGATGATAGAAGGGAGAGTGGGTGGGTGTGGGCAAAGTACCATGTGAGGGCTGATCTCTGCGGTGGTGGCTGGTTCTGCATTCCAGTCATGCTGCTGGTGCGTGACTCCAGGCGGGATGAAATCACATACACCGCTGCACACACAGCGCACACTGTGCTGGTGCTGCCCTATGCCCCGTGGTGGGGATGCCAGGAATGGCATGGGATGCTTTTCTGCACTATCTGTGATTTTCTGTGAATCCACAGTTGTTTCAAAGGTTTTTTTTTTTATGGCCTAAAGTTTTTAGAAAATGAAAATTAATTGTAATCCCATTACACCTCACTAATTACTCATAAATACTTGACAACCATCTTATTGAGGACCCTGGGTGTCCTGTTGGGGGCGAATGGTGGTCCTGGGAGTTGGGTGTAGGTGACACCATGGAGATTTACGAGAGGTGTAAGCTCATAGAGGAGGATGAAACAATGAACCACAGAGTAGGAAAAGAGGTTCACGCAGACCAAAGAGGGCCTGTAAGCCAATGAGGAAAGGACAGATGCGCCCATGGGAACATGCCCAAGAGACTCATCAGGGCCTCACCAAGGAGGAAATCCAGATGGCCAATCAGACACGAGTAGAGATCGGGAAATGCAAATACAACCACGCTGAGCCAGAGAGATAAAAATAGTCTGGCAACACCCAGAGTGGGGAAGGACACGAGCCAGAGGAGCTCTCCAGCCCCTGGAGAGGGGCTCCGGCCACTGCAGAAACTGTCTGTCTACTGAGGACCCAGATCCCTGCTCTTCATACCCCACAAGGCTTATGCCTAGGCTAGTAAACCTACTGCGACCAAGATATGTTCACTTGAGCACGGACAAAATGATTCAACCAATCAGGCATGGTGGTGCACACCTGTGATCTCGGCGCTCTGAAGGGGACAAGGCAGGAGGATGGCAGGCTTTGAGCCCAGCCTGGGCAACTTAATGACTTAGCAAGACACTGTCTCAAAATAACAAATAAAAAAAGGGGCTGCAGTTCAGTGTAAGGGCCTGAGTTCCCTCCCCCCATATGTCAAACACTCCACCATCACTCTGTCTCGTAGGTCCAAGTGGTAGATAGCCCCGTGTCCACCATCGTCAGGACATGGGACACAGAGAACCATGTACCACCTAGAGATGAACTCGACATCATAGAGACGACACTGTTACATGACTGTGGCAGGGCATGGGGTCCAAAGAGAAGGATCCCACCTGGCTGAAGTTCAAGAGCAGCCCACATTGTCAAAACTGAGCTGTTACGTAGCAAAACTACACAAAACAGCAAGGAAGTGGATGCTATAAAAATCTCAGTGTGGTTAGCAGCTGTGGCCGGGTGGCTATGTGTGTCTAAGGGGCTTCACAGTGGGTTTCCGGGGAGCGTCTTACGTTCTGTTTCTTCACTCAGTTACGGTTGGTTTTACAGTGAGTTCAGCCGTCCATGTGTGTGTTTCTCTGAGTCTTTCACACTGTAAGAGTCCCATACTCTTTAAAAGAACCTTTCAATAAACTATAGTAGCATGTGTTTAGATTAAGGACTTACTAATGCTAGTTATCTTCAAATGTCTTTAACAACCTCCAAATAAGCATCATCTAATCTTAGAGGGTTTTAGGTGACAAGGGTTACAGTTTTGCCCCCAGAATGTGTTTCCTGTCCAGGAATCGCTCTTGCTAAGCCTAGCCTGTTATCACTCATCCTGTCCTCCATGAAGACAAAACTCAAAACCAGGCCCCCTCCATGTACAGATGGCCGGCGTGCTCCGAACACCGTCTGCCTTGGCTAGCAGGCACTGACCCTGCCAGACACTGTATGTGAGGAATGCTAATGAAGGACGCTGAAGATTAAAATCTCTATAATCCGGGTTGGTGCTATAATAAGCCACTTCCTTAAACCTTCTCCTCAATCTCCATGCCCACCTCAGAGCAGCTCGGAATGGGCGGGCGGCTTCCTCCTTGAGTCCCCTCTGACAGGTGACTGATCCACGTGCTACGTGCACACTTGCACACCTGACATTGCAGCACACTCAGACCCATTTTTCTAGACCTGGGATATGCTGTCCCATTGCCACTGCTGTCCCATGCCCACACTCCTAATGTTGGGGGCCACATCTTTGTTGGGGTCTAGCCTGTACACGGTGCATTGTGGCTTAGCAGTGTCCTGGCTTCTATCTCTAGATGCCAATTGCACCTCACACCACTGAGCCGAGGCCACCACAACTGTCCCCAGACATTGCCCTGTGGGGTGGGCAATGTCCCACAAGGAGGGTGACCTTGTGGATGATGCCTGGTCTCTGGCTGTTCCCTCCTAGTGCTGTGTCCCTGCTCTGCTTCCTGACCCATGAACTGAACACCTTGCTCCACCACACCCTTCCATGACAATGCTCCGGCCTGGACCACAGACTGCATCTCCCGAAACCGTGAACAAAATCAATCCAATTCTCCTTTAAGCTGGGGGCACTGGGCGCTGTGTGCCAGCAACGAGAAAGCTGGCTCTCTACACTGGAAAACTCTTGTCCTTTCAGTGCACACGTCTAAGGCTATTTTGCCGGCCTTACGTCGTTTGAACATGTACACAAACTTCTTCCTGTTCCAGTTGAGGACGGAGCGCTGGCACAAGCAGAAGATCACCAGGAACACAACCACAATCAGCACCAGGAGGACGGTGAAGAGCTGCGGAGAGGGCCCTGCGTGGAGGACGGGAGAGACCGGGAAGGAGGGTGTTTGTATGGATGCTTGGGTTGCTGCCCACCCTGGAGCTCCTAAGCTCAGGACTGACCTGCCAACCTAGTGTCTTATAGTTGGATGACTCTAAAAAATAAATAAATAGAAACAAAAACAATTTAAATTGCCCTGAAGGCTCATAAAAAATAGCAGCTTGGGCCTTTCTGGTATATAGAACATATGAGGCTTTATAACCTCCTTTCTTGGCATTCAGAATGGTGCAGTGTCTACTGGGGTGACTCTCCCCGTGCCTGGCCCACCAGTGGGCACCTCAGGCTGAGTAACACCTGAGGAAAATGGATGGCCCCGAAGGCAGCAGACAGGGAGGAGGACACCAGGGATTTGGAGCTGTGGTCAAGAATTTGGGATGTCGCACTCTACACTGGCTGGGACAGGCAGGGGACACGCACTTTGCTTTCTCTCCCAGACAAGGCCCAGGGTGGAGGCAGTACCTGGAGAGAGGTCACCTGGAATTGGCCCGCAGAGCGCATCGCTCTCCTTCGTCCCATTCACGAGTACAGTCTTTCCATGCAAAGAGCATCTTGGAGAGTTCAAAGGGAAAGGGTCAGATCATTAATTTTGATACAGAGGATCCCAAGGAAAAATTCTGACACCTGTCACCCAACAAAGGAGCCTAGTGACAAGGCTGGGCGGGCCGGGGCTCATAGGCAAGCAGCAGATGTTAGTTATGACAAAGTGCCCCCTGCTGTCTGGCCTCCTCCAGTGTGCACCTGACTTGTGAAGTCCCCGCAGCTCCCTCCGCCACCTGCCCCAGCTGATCCTCCCTTCTCCCCAGGCTGGGGGGCAGTGCAGGGCACCCCTAGCTCCAGGGCTGCAGAATGCAGGCCATTTAGCCTAGTAAGTTAGTCTTTTGTCTCTACCCACCCCCACTTCAGGCTCATGCCCCCCCCCCATCTCTAGCACATGTGGAGGGTGGAACAGCGTTAGCTCAGCCTGGATTTCAGACGCAGGGTGCAATCTGTACTTGACACCTCCCAGAGTGACGCTGCTGAGCCACACAGCCTAAGCCTCAGGTCGCCTCCACAAAGGAAGGTGGTGGTGAGAAGTGGTTGGGTACACCCCAGAGACACACTCTTTCATGCTTGGCCACTCCTGGCCACGTGGCCATCCTCCCCCTCCACATCACCAGCATGGCTGTCCATATATTTGTTCCTTTTCCTTAGCCCGCCCAAATCCACCCACCCTCTGGAGGCCTACTCCAGTCATCCAGGCAGACTCAGCTAAATACTCTGACCAATTTGTGTTGAAAGACTTTAAAAACGGGAGGCCAGGCTATAGCTCAGTGGTAGAGTACTTGTTGAGTATATGCGTGGTCCTGGGTTCAAATTCCCAGCACAGAGAGACAGAGACAGCGAGACAGAGAGACAGAGAGACAGAGACAGAGAGACAGAGATAGCGAGACAGAGAGACAGAGACAGTGAGACAGAGACAGTGAGACAGAGAGACAGAGACAGCGAGACAGAGGGAGCCAAAGACAGAGAGAGACATAGACACAGAGACAGAGATAGAAAGACAAAGAATGACAAAAAAGATCATTAGAAAAATTCTAGAGCTAGACATGGTGGGCTGCACCACTAATCTCAGCACCTTAGAGGCTGAGGCAGGAGGATCACCTGGAGTTTGAGGCCAGGTTCCATCCATCCATCCATTTTAATCTGTTATCAAACCAGAACATGTATAAAATAGAATAAAAATGTTACTGTAAAATAATAAAAATGACCTTCTAGTGGCAAAAATCAAATAAGAACAGGCCAAAGGCATGTGGAATCTAAAGCCGGCTTGCCTGGAGTCTCTGAGCCCCCCGCACACCTGTGCCGCCGTGTCCTGGGCACACACAGAGCAGGCCCAGCACAAACCTCATGGCCACTTCCACCTCTGACCAGACACCGTGGGTTCCTTCCCTCCCTGTGACGGCCACATGCCCCAGTGCACATGACACTGGGAGTGGCAGAAGTTCCTTGTCCCTTCAAGATAGGGAAGGCAAAGGAGCCGAGATCGGACAGGAGCAGACCTCTTCCGGCTGGCGAACCTGAGCTCAGCGCTTGGGACATGACTCCTAGAGAAAAATGTCTGCTTCGGCCTGAGTCTCTGTGTCCCCCAGTGTCCCCATACTGCCTGTCAGCAGGAATGTCTGTCACCCTGCATTCTGTAGGTGGGAAAAAGCTTCAGGGTAGCATTCTTTGTCTTTCAGTTTACACTGGAGGGTTTATTTTTTAGGCAAAATGAAGTGATACTTACTTGGTCCAGGGTCGACAGACGCCACCTTTCTTATCATTAAATGTCCCAAAGCAACAGTCTTTACAACCTTGGAGGGAAAGCACAGCTGTGATAAATACTCCTCTAGGTATTTTCCCAGAGGAGTTAAAAACATCACATTTCAGTGATCCGTCACCCCCACGTTTATAGCCGCACAGCTTATAATAGGCAAGTCTTGGAAGTGGCCTTAAAGTCCAGCTACAGATGATGGCTGAAGAAAACATGGCCTTACTGCACAAGGGAGTCCTGCTCTGCCTTGGAGGGTGAACTCAGCCTTCTGAACAACTGGTGCCCCCTGCAGCTACGTTAAATGAAGTGGACACTCAGGTTTAAGTATCACATGGTAGGGCTGGCCGTATAGCTCAGCGGACTAAACCTTGCTGAGTAAGCACAGGGGCCAGGGTTTGATTCCTGGCACCGCATGCTGCCCTGGTCCCATCCCCAGGTGCACTGAGCCGGTGATGGAGTCCGGGCGTGGCGGCACACACCTGTAATCCCAGCACTAGGGGGACAGGAATCAGGAGGATCACTATGAGTCTGAGCTGCATAGTGAGACCCTACACACATACACACACACACAAAAAAAAACCCCTAAATATCACATAGTTTCTCTTAGATGAACCACACAAAATTTGAAAAGCAAAATAACAACCATTTAATAGGAAAAACGCATGGTTCTATTACTGAACACCCTGATTTCAAATGTATTTCCATTTATGGAAAAATAATGGAACTATTATTCCACTAATAAAATCTACCATGAATTAAAAGGTGACATCAATGCCATACTTCATGCTGGTTAGTTATTACTTCAAGATTCCACAAGTCACAGGACGGATCTACTTAACGCACGGGACCGAAGGAGGAGGAGGAGGAGCAGACCCACCCTCTTCTGTGAATTCCTGGCCTCGCTCACAGTGGGGGTGGCACCTGGCGCAGCCTGGCCCGGAGCAGCGGTACCCTGGGGGACACTCGCACTCGGCATTGCTGGTGGGCGAGCAGGGCTTCTTTGTCCTGAAGGGACCTGTAATGCGCAGATGACATCGTGTGTTAGATGACCCTCCCCCTGCACTTGAGGGAGCAAGCTTAAGCTCGGCGATAGAAGTTAGGCTCCCTGTGGCTCCCGTCCAAGCTGACCGCCGTGGAGTCCGTCACTGAACTTGCACTCTCTGCGAAGACACTTTAACACTGCTCATTCAAGCGCCCTGTCTTAGCAAGTGAGTATTTCCTCTACTATTTAAAAAGCTTAACCACAAGTAACTGCTATTACATTAACTGATTTACTACACTTAACCCCGGACAGAGGAACCAACATCTTTGCTGCTTAAGATTGGCAGGAGAGAGCAACCAGTAGACAGAATAAACGCCCGTCCTCCCAACGGCCTTCCAGGGAAAAGGCGCATCTTGGAAACCATACCTTCGCATTTTCTGCAGATGTTGCAGACGGCTTGTCCGCCCGTGCTGGAGTAGCTATTTGTGGGGCAAGGAATACAGGGCTGATCCTTATTTTTCTCACAGAAAGTACCTAATAGATGCAAATAATAGGCATACACGTTTGACAATGACCACCCGTCACCCAAAGCATCATGACATTCGTAAGAAAATTAAAAGCAAAGCATGGCCTGTTTTCTAGGTGTCACAATGACAGACTTTATTCTGTTGATTAACTTTTTTAAGTTATATATTTGCAAGACTGCCCTTAACATAATCACAGGAAGGGCCGGCCAAATAGTTCAGCGGATTAAAGAGCCTGCAAACAGGCACAGGGGCCAGGGGTTCGCTCCCCGGGCCTGCTGTGCCGGCTCCGCCCCTGAGCCACGCTGAGACAGCCATTGAGACTGGGTGTGGTCACACGCTCCTGTGATCCCAGCTCTTGGGAGGCTGTAAACAGGCCGATCATTATGAGTCCGATCGAGTAGTGAGACCCCGAACACCCTGTAGACCCTTCCCTAAAATACAGGGGGAAAAATCATAGGATTAGAAAGAGCAAAATGCAAATATCGAAACAAAGAAACAAAGAGGAAGGAGAAACTTTCCTCTACCTGTCAAATACAACACAAAGGCTTCTCCTGATGGATCCAGGAGGGTAATGTGACACGTCAGGGAGAAGACGGGTCCCCTTCACTGGGGCACTGGGGTTTATACATGACTGACTTTCCTTACTGGGTCAAACCATCTGCCTCCTGTTCACACCCTGTGGCACCCCAGCTTAACCCAGGACCTTGAAAACAGCTCTGGAGCCGGGGAGGTAGCTGAGTGGCATAAGAGCCGGCCCGGCAAGTGCAATGCCCTGAGCTTCCAAAACAAGCAAAAAAGGAAAGGGAACAACTCCAACATTTTCCTCAAGGCTTGCCATGCGCCATATACTGAGCTAAGCCTGCCGTAACATCCTCCTGCCATCGTAAGTCACACGAAACAGGCTGACTGATTATCCCAGCTGACAGCCACGGCCCAGAGGTCAAATGACTGCGCTGTGTTCATACAGATAGTTTGTGACATCCGCCAAATATTTGTAAGTGAATGAACAAAAGACCTAGCAGTCGGGGACAGTGACACTATGCTTATAGTCCCACCACTCTGGGAGGCTGAGGCAGGGAGTTCCCAAGATGGAGTGCAACCTGGGTAATTTGACACCTTGAATTGCTAAAAATAAAAAGAACAGAGCTAAGGGGCCAGGGAGATGGCTCAGCAGAATAAGTGCTTGCCTGGCAAGCACCAGGGCCTGAGTTCAATCCTTGGTTCCAGAGAGAGAGAGAGAGAGAGAGAGAGAGAACAAAAAATAACAGAGCTAGGGATGTAGCTCAGTGCAAAGGCCCTGAGTGCAACCCCCAGTAACAACAAAAAAAGACCCAAACCCTAACCAAACCCTAAGACAGGTCACTGAACATGTGAAGTCAGTACTTACCCGCTGGACAGTCAGCACAGGAGTCCAGCATGGACCTCGTTCTCTCGACATTGGCGACCAACAGCACAGCCATCACCACACTGCGAAAGCCCCTTTCCATGCCCAGACCCCGCATGGATCAGACACTCAGGGAGGGTCCCAGGAGAACAGCAACCAAGTAGACAGCCTCACCAGTGTCACCCTGCAAGACACAAGCGTTTCCCAGGTTTCTCCTTCTTAGAAGCACCTACCATTTTTAGGCAGAATGAACAATGGAATACTGTGAAAAGTAGCAATTTGTAGAAATCTCTATTACTGGGACAGGACAGGTGTGACTGAACATGCAGCTCTGTGTGTGTTTGCTGAAGTCTCACAGTGACATTTCCAACATATTCTTTAAAAAAAAAAACAAAAAACCACAAAAACGAACAATAGGAAGAACTTCTGGGGACTTTCACAGCATCATCATCCAGATTGCAATGTGGCCCTGGCTGGCTGCCTGGGAAGCACAGGGCGGCTCCTCCCTCTGGCTGCCCAGGTAATCGCTGACACTGCAAGAGCTGTCTGCTCAGCACTCAACCACGTTTCCTTCGACACATGCAAGCACTTGCCTATTTAGAGATTTGAAAACTTTTTAAACGCTTCATTTGCTAACAAATCTGTATACAAATGCCTGTTGAAGAGCAGTTATCACAGATTGGAAGGGCAGAAAGTATAGGCAGACACTCCTCACAAGGCCAGACTTCCAGTCCCGTCTCCCCAGCTCAGGTCCCCGAGGTACCAACCTTGCGATCGTGAGCCGCAGAGAGTTTTCCACTGCTGCAGGGACAGCTCACAGTGAGCTCTGAGCCCCAGCAAGCACTGCTGGTCAGCCCTGGGAGTGTGGTTCAGGGAGGCGGGGCTTCGTGGGAAGTCCCCACCCAACCACAAGATCCACCTACTGACAGGAGGCTCATTGAGCTGCTGACCTCAAAGTCCCCAGAGCCTGGGTCCCACTGATAGTGGCACTTCCAACTGCTTCTTGGAAATGGCTCTCTCCTGTTAGGAAAGGATGTGTCCCTTCAGCAGTTCTCTGTGCCAAAGCTTTTAGCGTGTCCTTAAAATATTTGAGATTCCAGGAATGAAACCACTTCTTCTAAAAAATATATATATACATATTTGTTTGATACAGGGTCCCTCCATGCAGCTCAGATTCATATCGATACTCCTGTCTCAGCCTACCCAACTCTGGGATTATAGGTGTGCGTCACCACGCCCGATGTCCAAGTCGGCATGGCATGCGTACCAGGGATCGAACTCAGGTCCTTCCACTTGCCAGGCAGGCACTTAGACTGCTGAACTTTCTATCTACCCAACCCCAAAACCACTTCCTGATGAAGACTAATGTTTTGGCTGCCAGCTGTCCCCGAAGCTCCATAAGATCCTGGATGCTCCAGCTGGCATTTCATGGGTGGTGGGACTGGTGAAGGACGAGGGGCATCATTTGTGTGGCATTGTGTGACATCCGTGGGCAAAGTGGGGACCCAAGTAGGACTTTAGAAAACCAAGATCTTGGATTTAAAAGAAGGGCAAGAAGAAAGAAAGGAAGAAAAGGAGGAGGAAGAGGAGGAGAAGGAGGAAGAGGAGAAGGAGGAGGAGGAGGAGGAGGAGGAGAGCAAGGGGCTCTAGGACGACATAAGGCAGCTCACAAAGGAGAAGAGGACAGAAAGGAAGAGAGGATGCTCTCGTGGCTGTAAAAGGAGCCCGACCCTCCCCGAGGTCGTTCAGCCCCAAGCAGGAAAGAATGATCCTCCAGGAGCGAGTGAGAGGGGCCTGAGAGGTGGATGGGGCAGCAGAGGAGCTGGATTTCCTCGCGTTTCTGCTGCCGAGTACTCAGCAGTTCACACGAGACAATCCGTGTGGCTGTCCACCTTAGAAACTTCCAGGGGCTCCCTGCTGCCTGCAGGTAAAACCTGGACCATACATCCAGGACTCAAGGACTCCCCTAGATCTGGCCCTAAAGTTGCCTTTTCAAAAAAATTAAAATAGGAAACAAAATTTAGAATGGGGTCCACTTTGATGTGTACAATTCAGAGAGCTTTACCACGTTCACTACTAATACATTCAGTGCACAATGCAACCGTCACCAGGACCTACTCGGAAAGTAGCCGCCTGTCCACAAGAAATCCCATTCTGTGGCCAGTCACCACCCCAGACCCAGGCACCTGCAAATCTATTTCTTGTCTCTGTGAATCTGCCTACTCTGGACATTTAATAAAAATGCGATCATATCAATCATATCAATGGGGTCCACAAGTGACATTTTTCACTTCGTGTCACGTTTTCAAGGTCTTTTCATGTTGGTCATGAATTGGTACTGCATTCCTTTTTTTAATTTTTGTATTGAGAAATAAATATGAATGAGACAGTTTCACAGCTGAGTAATAGGACAGTTTTGATAATCAACACATTGTACACTGTTATCTTCTTAGTGGTTATGCACAGTACAAGAAGCAAACAGGTTATCCTGTCCAAACACTGTTAGTACACCTCTTTCTTCTCACTGAATTAAGTGAAAGTAGCTGTGTATCTATCCTAACTATTTTGTATATATAAATACAAAATTATCTTTCCTTTGTATCCTTTTTTTTTTTTGTTCTGTCAGAGGTGAATATTCTGTTGGCATCTAAATACTACAGGTGTTTGAATTCAACTAAACAATCCAACTCTGCCTAGCAGTCTATAATATTAGTGGGTTATCCTCAGAAGTTATTGACTTGAGCCTTTTGCAGCTCATCATATTAATATGAATTTACTTTATATACCTTGTTTTTATACTTTTCTGCTGGATGGTTAAGACCAAAATACAGCAAGACCTATATAACAAGAAATGCAACTTTTTTTTAAAATATTTATTTATATTTATTACATTTATTTATTGTGTGTGTGTGTGTGTGTGGCCAGCTCAGCCCACCAGGGGGCGGGGCTGGCTGGCATGTGGTGCTGGAGGATTGAACCGCGGTCCCTGTGCTTTGCCAAACTTGTTTCAAGTAGGTGCTTTAGACCACTGAGCCATCTCTCCAGCCCCAAGAAATGCAACTTTTGTATCTGATAAGGTCAGTCAAGGACTCTCAGGATTTACCCCGTAGCCCTGTTCCGCCCTTGGCTGCATTCCTTTTTGAGTCTGAATAATATTTATGTGGCTCTAGCATCTCTCTCTCTCTCTCTCTCTCTCTCTCTCTCTCTCTCTCTCTCTCTCTCTCATTATGCAGCTTGGACTCATAGTGACCCTCCTGCTTTCAGCCTCCCCAGCACTGGGATTACAGGCATGCGCCACCACGCCAGGTCTCCATGGCTGGCTCAGTGCATCTGGGGCAGGGCTGGTGCAGCATGTGGTGCAGGGATTGAACCCCAGTCCCAGCACTTGCCTACACAGGCACTTAGCAGCCGAGCTATCTCTCTGGCCCTCTTTGCACATCTTCTTTCTCGGTCCATCAGTTAACCGCCCCTTGGGCTGTTTCTGCTTGGGGGCTCTTGTGAGTACGACTATTAAGAACACTGAGCCGATGTGTAGTTTTCTGTGTGGATCTGTGACTTTGGTTTTCTGGGGTGCAGTAACTGGGAATTGAACTCACAACCTTGTGCTTGCCAGGCAGATGCTGTGGCACTGAGCTACAACCCCAACCCCACGTGTGACATTTGGAGGAGCTATGATTTTACTTTCCACAGCCGCTGTGATTCTTCCCATTCCCTCCAGCAATGAACAGTGGTTCAATTTCCCCACTGATGCTTGTCATTTCTCTATTAAAAAAAACCCTGCTACCGTCATCCTATTCGTTGAGAAGCCCTATCTCAGTGAGGCTTTCATTTCCCTCCCTTATCACAGTTCCATCACACACACACACACACACACACACACGCACACACGCACACACGCACGTGCACACACCAGGTATAGGGAGTGTCGGAGGGCAGCACCACGGTCGGGAGCCCAGCCTCTGCTGCCACTGCCCTTGATTGAATCTGGGCTCTGTCATTGCTAGGTGTGCCAACTCAGGCAGATTCCTCACCCTCCTCGAGTACTGAGATGTGCAAGTACAGCTTGTAACTCTACGCAGCACCCTCCATCAACGAGGAGTCAATGAAACCATGTTGTGGTTAACTCAACGCCAGACCCGAAACTCACAGGAAAATAGCAGCTAACTGTGCGTGCCTGTAATCCCAGCACTCTGGGAGGCTGAGGCAGGAGGATCACAAGTTCAAACTCATCTCAACAATTTAATAACCTAGCAATACTATGTCTCAAAATAAAAAAGGAACAACAGAAACAACAAAAAAAGACTGGACTCAATAGCCAGGACCAAAAAAGAAAAGAATAACTATTATGAGACATGTTTTGAAATACTCCTTCCCCAGCCTCCCACGCTTATCATCAGTGAAGTAACCACGGACGGGCAGCCACAGAGAAGGAAAAAAGTTCACGGGACGTCTACAAAGCGTGTTCCCAAGTCCTGTGAGGCCAGTGACATTTGTGAGCTCAGCCTGACCTCACTCTGGCAGAACTGACGGCACGTAGGAGTGACACACCATACCAATCAGGGTGCTGACCCCTCCTGCCGCTTGGAGAATCACGGCCCAGCCAGCTCCCCATTTACATGCAGGCTGTGTTTAACATCACGGTGTGACATTTAACGGCTCGATTCTCAGCTAGCTCTGGGGTCACCTGCCGGCAGAGTGACGCGAACGTCCCTTGAAGTGATACCCTTCCTTCCAGCACACAGATTAGCCCCCTCCGTGGAGCTTGTGTGCCACCGACGCAGAGTCCTCACCGAGCTGAAGGCCCCGCGGCTGGCTTTATCAGCTGCAGTGAAACCAAAGGAACCCCTTGAGAATTACTCCACCGAGTGCTCTTTATCTTTGTTACTGCATGTTTGGGCGATAAAACGGCCAGACTCAGTTACGACAAAGGACAGTGAACTAGGTGGAAGCACCAGCTAAGCGAGCAAGAGGGGAGGGGAGCGGCCCTCGAGTAAGTGTCCTCCAGACACCTCTGTCCTCCCCAGTGGCCACAGCCCAGAGGAGGCAAAGTCGTGCACAGGGCAGTGCACCCTGGGCTCCTGTATGTCCCACTCCCAGGCAAGAATATCGTGGGAAGGCCAGTGCCCAGGGGTCCCCAGTGTCGCCCCATCTGATGGACGTTTGTGGGGCAAGGGGCCTGTGCATCGCAGGCTTTGGAAGAGCTGCACACACATTTTGGAATACGTGTAGCAGTCAACAATTCACACTGTCCATACTCTTGGATATAAATACAATGTACGCACCACGTGAGAGCTCAATTACAGCTAGATGTGCTGGTGCACACCTGTAATTCTAATATCCGGGAGACTCAGAAGAATCAGAAGTTGGAGCTCACAACATTTTGGCCCTAGCCTTCTAAGGTCAATTAAGACTCAGGACATATGAGAACTTGTACTGTAACGTCATGGACCTCGGTAGTGTCCCAAATTTTCTGATCAAGAAGATTATGGGGCCAAAGAGGAAAGTGATCGATGACATAGAGTGTGCCTAAGGAGAGTCACATGGGGAGAAGACACTCTCTCAGGCTTTCACAGAGAGCACATTGGCCAATCAATGGCCGTGACTCAACCACATGGCTGCACTGACAAAGGTTCTACAATCTGAGGTACAGGATCTCAGCATAAATCCTGAGGGGATTTCACTGACCTTATCTGACCCAAAAGCTACAACTCTTGTTGCATAGGTCTTAACCATCCAGTAGAAAAGTATGATGATGAAATATAGGAAATAAAGCTATGCTGTTATGTTGAGCTGTGGGGGACTCAGGTCAATAATTTCTGACATTGCCAGTTAAACAGAAGACCCAATGCTATTATGGGCTACTGGACTCTTTTAGAATATTTTGCTGAGTTTACACACCTATAATATTCAATAACAGAACTTAGAAAAAATGGGGTATACAGATGAATGTCCATTTTGTATCTGTGTATTCAAAGTGGTTAGGATAGATATATAGTTGCATTCTCTTAATGAATAGAATGATTTGTTCTAATGGTGTTTGTAAATAGGATCACAAGTCCGCATCTTGTACAGCAATTAACCACTAAGAAGAATATATGCAGTGTATTATTTGTTGAAAATGTACTTCTGATTTGATTTGAAACTGTCTCATTGCTATCTGTTTATCAATAAAACTTTGAAAAAAAAGAATAAACGTTCACTGAGATCTGAAAAAAAAAAAAAAAGAATCAGAAGTTGGAGCTCAGCCTGGGCGAGTCAACTTAGGGAGACCCTACCTCAAAATAAAGCTTATAAAGGACGGGGGGTGTGGCTCACTACTGAAGGCCTGGATTCAATGTCCAGCACTACAAAACTCGAACAAAACAAACCCAGCAAAGCAACAAACCAAAATGAACAAAAAACACTGATGCTTCACTCAAATGAGGGCACAGGGCAACATAAATGATCAAGACCCAGTACGTATATGTGTCGAGTCCCCAAGATGAATGTGATTAGTACATATCACAAACATGTATTAGCAAAATAGAATCACCTGGAATGACAGTGAACCCCCAGAATTGTAAAAAAAAAAATAATAATTTTTGTGAAAGATAATTTAAGTAAGTTTCATAAAAATTTGAAATCTTACATTACATAAATATGTGAGATCTAACCATTATCATTTATACTTTTAATGGGTACTTTTGGTTTTTGGTTTTTCTGGTTTTTTAGGTATCACACTGGGGCCTCAGCCCCATTTATTTGAATTGCCAGAGGTTCCTCAAATGAGCAGCAGTCTTCAGTTGCGGGCAGCCCATCCCCCTGCTTGGGCAGCACCCAAGAGAGACAGACGTACATGTCCTTCAGACTCCTTTTTCTGAGGTCTGGAGTTCTCAAGAAAGTATTTCTTATCTCTAAAAAACTAACTCTGCAGGGCCACCCAACATGCGCTCACTTAAACACAGTTTGCCCGTGTGGGCTAAATGCTAAATATTTTGCATCCTTTTCATCACGGACACAAAAGAGGTCAAGTTGATACTATCGAGGAATGAGCCAGGCTGGAACAAGTGTCCATGCTGCCTTCTTTCTGACCCCGGGGAGACACTTCTCCAAGGCGTTCACCCGAGCCCTTCAGAAGAGCGAGATGTGGGGACCTTGTAGGGGACTCCTTGGCCTTGGCCCTCTTTGGTGGCTCCAGAGTCTAGCCACTTTCAGCTCCAGAGTAAGGTGCAAAATGGACACTTTCAGGAAAGGAATCTACAGCTCACAGAATTTAAGCACTGGGGGACAGCTGCAGATATAGGTCCAAGGGAGCTAGGAGGTGCTTGGTAGATAAACCACATCTTTTGCGAGTAGCCCAGTTTGTCCAGGTTGGGACGGCAGGCCAGCGGCACCATCGGGGATGGCCCACAGAGCAGCAGCAGTACTTCATCCCCTGGGGCAGAAAGGTGCTCCCGGATCATGTCAGCAGTCACAAAGCCCTTGCTGTAGGCCCAGCCTGGTTGGCAAAGAGCAGAAAGCACTGGGTTGGATCTTTAGGGACTTTCAGGATGACTCGGATCAGCTGCAGCATTGGGTTATTCCTGTCCCTTCAGCAATCATTCCGCTTCTTTGCCTTTCGAGGCTCTGGTGGAGAGATTTCTTGTTGGGATGAATGTTAAAAGTCCCTTTCCCAGCGTAAGTGAGCAACCCGCTCGGCCCCCAGAACTCTACCACATATCCAACCTGGGGTACACACCCTTCAGGTAGACCTTGATGACAAGATCTATGTAGCCTTGGTCCTCATCACTGGTGACAGGAGCGTATGGCCTGATGACCAAGCTGCCATTGATTCATGCAGAGGCAGACATGTTTGCCCACAGGCAGCCCCAGAATGTGGTGGGTGGTAGGCAAGGCAAAGCGGAATTTCTTGGTGTTGTGGCTCACGGTCATCTTGTCCAGGAGTCGCAGCAGGTACTTTTCACTGGGGTCCAGAAGTGTCACCTGCAGCCGGCAGGACCTTCGCAACAAGTGCGTGCCCACGCCCACGCTGAACAGAGTAAGCACTCCCACCCCCAGGAGGCCAGCAGGATGGGGCTCTGCAGGCCAGGGAGCTCTAGCGCTTTTTCAAGACCTTTTAAGCTTACTGGGTACTTCTGAAAGCTTTATATACTGTAAACATGGGCCTGTGAAAGTAAGAATTTTAAAAATCTAGAAAAATAACTTTAAAAAGTAAACATGAAAAATGATTTTTTTTTTCAGACAGGGTCTCTGTACTTCAAACTAGCCATGAGCTCACTTTGTAGCCTAGGCTGGTCTCGAATTCGCCATGATCCTCCTGCCTCAGCCTCCCGAGTGCTGGGATTACAGGTGTGAGCCACCACACCTGGATGAAAATGATTTTATTATATTTTTTGAAAAATGATTTTAACTTAGAAATTCTACATTCTTAAATTCACATTTTAGGTTACTACAATATCTACAAATTCTGTTCTTGTGGGGTCTGTTATCTTTCACCACTTACTTCGTAGGTCACTACTCTCACCAACACACTAGCTATGTTAAATTTTCTACCTTAATGCATGAAATGGAAGTGAAAACACGCAGGAACCAAGGAGGCGCTGTCACCGTGACCCTACCAACCACCCTTCGGAGCCAGCCCTACAGCCTCGGGGCAGTCTGTGAAGTTCAGACACCCGCGCCAGCTGGGCAACTTGTTACCGAAAAGCAACTGGTTTTCTATGCTGTTCTTAGAAGACCTCTAGGTCAGAGGAGAACAGATCCTGGTACTCAGGTGCTCTGAGGTTCCTCTGAAGTGCTGAGACAATGTGGAGACACTTGTTATAGATTCATCAATAACTTACTTTGCTGTGTGGGAGATTGAACCCCGGGCCCAGTACAAGGTGAGCACAAGCTAAATCCTACCACGGAGCTGCATCCCTGGCAGGATAAGCCTTTCCTCGGAGGGTGAACGCCCGAGTGACTGCCCGCATGTGCTGGCATCAGCTCTGTAGCGAGCCTCTCCTCCGGACCCAGCTCTCTCTGGATATATATCGGAGATATATATATATATATATATATATATATATATATATATATATATATCAGGTCTCACTATTCAGTTCATGCTGGCTTTAAACTCACTTTGGAGCCCAGGCTGGCCTCAAACTCATAGTGACCTTCCTGCCTCAGCCTCCCAATTGCTGGGGTTATAGGTGTGTCTCATGCCTGGCTTACCTACCAAATATTTTTAAAATCATCTGTGATGTGACAATATATGGGTTTTCACCCCTAACATATGCCCATCCTAATTTCAAGCAAATCATGAGAATAAATGGTATTTTTAGGGTATCACTAAGAACTGCAATGTGATACTGGTTTTTACTGGTGTAGTTATGGCTACTGTATCTTCAGCCACGCTTTGTGAATTTCTTCTATGCTTGAACAAAATTCTCCATTTCTGTTAGAGGTTAGTGAAAATGAAGAACAAATTTCCATCCAAGCTCAGAGACGCCCTGAATTCTATCTGTGCCCTGCGGGGTACCAGTCACAGCCCCTTTGTGAAGCTCCTGTCACCTCCCAAGGAGCAAAACCTCCATCTATGCCGTTTCTCCCTCTCGCCACCCTCGCTAAGGTGGCAGCCCTGAGATTCCTACACTTCCTGGGCTCTCTGTTTCTCTGCCTGTGTCCCTTCGTCCTTGAGTTTAAAGACCGCAATGGCTGTACTGATGTCTTCTAATACTTAAAAATAAGTAACACTCTGGATTGCGCTCACACTGCAGAGATTACACCAACGTGTGGATTACCCCTTTCCCTAGCACCGTAGCCACTTGGCCAGGTGAGAGGCCACTATTCCTCTCCTCATGCTGGAAAACTAGAAGCAGGCTGAGCCGGGCATTGGCATCTGAGCCACAGCGTCTCCTGCAAGCTGACCTTCTAACTTAGTTTCACTACCTCCTCTCTCCTCCCAGTCCCTCAGAATACACAGGCTCTGCCCGTTACACCTGCTCTACCACGCCACTGCACGGTTCCAGAAGGGAGAAGCCAGGGACAGGAGCCAGGACTCTGATTTGAAAGCAATCTTAGTGTTGGGCCGAGTGTGGTGGCTGCGGCAGGGGCCACCGCGATCCGTCACTCCTGTGAATGGCAGGTGCTGACTCAGCACACCACAGTAAGGCCACGGGTTCCGTGGTTGCGAGCTCAGTCAGAAACCACAGCAGATTTCATCTGTTCGCATGACTACCAAGAAATGGTGGATAATTTAACCTTTGGGAAATGTGATGCAAACAGAATTGAGCGCCCTGTAGTAGTCACCTTTTGGAGCAATCTAGAATACCCTTGAAAAGTATCCTCATCTGGGGGTGAAGCCCAGGGTAGGGCTGTGATTAACATGAACGAGGCCCTGGGTTCAATCCCCAGAACAAATTTTTAAAAAATTACAAACATGTTACCCCAAATTGTTAATTAGGCAAGCATTCTGTATCTTCAATTCAGATGGTAATGGTGGCCAAGTACCACCAAGGGAGAAGATGGGCTGCAACGGACAACTGTCGCGGTCAAAGCAAAACCACCCCAAAAGCAGCAGTCTGGAATAGCGTGACTCTGCTGAAGGCCAGCTTCTTCCTGCAGAGGGCCAATGGTATCACTAGCACTCACCTTAGCCTAATTAATATCCCAGTTTATCTACTGGTTTCATAAATTCAACTATTACCAACCAACATTCAAGTACCCTTCCTCCAAGTAAAGATATCTGAAGAAAGATCTTGCTTCCTCTAAACTTCTTGCTTTTGTTGTACTGGGATTGAACCTAGGCCTTGCACATGCTAGGCAAGTACTCTACCAGTGAGCTACTTCCCTATTTCTTTTTTGAATTTTGAGACAGTTTTGCTAGGTCGTGCAGGCTGTTCTCGAACTTGTGATCTTCCTTTCCAAGACTCCCCCGCACTTTTTTTTTTTTTTTTTTCTTTTTGAGACACGGTCTTGCTATGCAATTCAGGCTGGCTTTGAGCTCACTTTGTAGCCCAGGGTAGTCTCAAACTTGGAACAATCCTCCTGCCACAGCCTCCCGAGTGCTGGGATTACAGGCATGCACCACCACGCCCGGCTGCCCCCTGAACTGTTTAATGGTGCTGTATTCTCTACCAAATAATCCCACTCACAGGTATTGTTTTTATTCCATGCCTGTTTCCAAGTTTCCATTGAGACTGGATAAGCCATTGGTTTTCATTTTTTTAGGTAAATATACTAAATGAGTTCTAATTATTTGTGTGCAAGAGGTAAATACTGTGTTGCATGTGTACTTGTGTATAAGTATCTATTTCTGCAGGATCTGTCACTGTCACTATCAAGCAATTTCATGCTAGTTGAGGGCTGGGGAGTGTAGCTTAGTGGTGGGTGTCTAGTACACCCCCAGCACTGAAGTTAATAATTAAAAATGATGAATTATTCTCTATCCTTTACCAATTCAATGAATTCCACTCCACAGTATCTATTTCGAGGTCTGCACATGATCTAACTTGCTTTCTCCTACGCACCTGCCTGAACGTGACTTCCTTGTTCTTTACTATTTGTCCTCACACCCCAGTTACAGGACTTTACTCCGTTGTTGTCTCGTTTATCATGCTTGTTTTCTCGCTCTCTGCATGACTTATCTCATCTTTTGATTCCTCAAAGAAGAATACCACGCTCTAGAAATGCGTGTGTGCACACACACTCACTCTCCCCCGTGCTTTCTTTCACAGTGCATGTGCCAGCCTGGCACGGTCATGCACTGCATAATGACATTTCAGTGAAGAGCAGATCATTGACCTTTGCCTCTCAAGATGATCATTTATGATATCATGGTCACTCTACTGTGAATAAGCACCGCTGTGGAGTTCCCAAAACGTATTTCTCAGAACATGTCTTTGTCATTAGTTGACACGTGACGACACAATCACGTGCTGATCATCTGTCTTCCCTTCTGAACAAAAGCTCCCTAACAGCTTCATCATTAGGCTGCTGTTGTATCCCGGGCACCCACAGCATTGCCAAGAGCTCAATAAAAACTTATCTGAACTTGCTTTCACAGCCTTGACAGGAAGGAAGAGGTTAATAAAGACCACCCGGCCTTAAAAGATGCCCACTACATGGGACAAAGCTTCCTGGAGGACTGACCCTACCATCACGTTTTCAGGATGGAGAACGTGAAAGGCTGACTCGAAAGCAGAGGGCATCCTCTGCTTCTGCAGAAGTATGAATAAGACAAGGTACAGGGTATATTCCAGGAATGAGGGAGGGCAGGTGCTAAGAATGTGCGAGATAAAGAGGTTTAAACCACACTGCGGCAGGATTCAAATGAGGGTGGCAAGCCTACTCCTTATTTTAATGCCCTAGATAGGAGTCAAGCCAGGCAGCCATCGCAGAACCACAGCAAAAGACCACCACCCTGTTCTGCTGAAAAGCCTCAGGAGAAGCTGGTCTTGAGATAAGGAAGGTTTTCTCAGGAAGGGACACAGACGGCAGGGTGCAGGGCGTCAGCCAGTTTTGCTCAGTTAAATGCCCACTGCTGGGCTGGGCACGAGGTTTTCGCCCATTGAGAGAAACGCTGATGCTGTTCCAGGATCGTTGTGTTTCCAACATACTGGCATCTGCGAGAACCACGGAAGCTGCATTAGAATGAAGACCCACAACAGGAAATAACGAGAAGGGGCTCAACATTTCCATTCCTCTGAGCTGCGTGTTTCACTTAAGGTCTCATTTGTCTCGCCAGTCTCTGAGCAGGCACCGCTATTCACACTACTGAAACCCTAAGTAATCAGATTTTACTCTCACTTCTAGACCAAAGACCCCACTAACTTTCGAGCACGGCAGTAGTTTCCATAAACCACCTGAACGGAACAGAAGCAAAAAATGTTGCCCAGAGTCCGGTGTTTTCTCACACCGGTCTCTGCAGGTTGTTTCCAACGAGGTGACTAACACACCAACACACTGGAGCCTGGGCTGATTACAGAAGACATTCAAGGCCCGTGGGTCTGGGAACGGGGTAATTAACACTGTCGATCTCCGGCGACTCTTTCACTGGGTCCCCTGCAAGACTCAAAGACCAGGAGGTGCTCTGCGACGCTGCCTCGCAGCCGACAGGCTACACGCCTTGTCCGGAAGTCCACGGGGTCGCCGGGCCACTGCTACCCCAGGCCGGCGGGGACCCACACAAGACCTGGGGAGGAAGTGCCCTCCCGCGGCGTTTCCGTGAGGTCGCGCCCGCCGCAGCCCAGGTCGCCACACTCCTGCAACGGCACACCCCGCGCCGCGCGGCTGTCTCCACTCTAACCCCGCCCCCATCCCGCCCACCGAGGCCAGGCTCGACCAATCCCGTGCGCCATCAGGAGCAGCCCGGCGCGGTCGGGTTACGTCACCTACTACTTACGTCACTGCTGGTGAGCTGTCTCATTTCCGGCGCGCGGTGAGCTGTGGGAGTGGTGCGCCGTGGCCCACGTTGGGGGGCTTTTCACACCGGGTGGGGGTGAGAGGCGCGGCTGCTCAGGCGCCTCGCAGGTCTCTGCGTCAGAATTTCCCCCTCGCGCCAGCGCTGCCTCAAATGTCAGGGCTCGCCCACTCTTCCCGGGTTTCGGCGACCTAACCTTTTGGGGGCTCCAGAGGGGAAATTCGCCGAGCCTGCCGGACTTCTCCAGGACGTGAGAGACATTCATAGGAGACCTCAAAGGCACCTCCTAGGCCCAGTGTCTCAGCTTAAATTTTTCCTAATCAGAGAAGGTAGAATACAGGTTAAAAAAAAAATGATGTCAACTTCCCCAAGGCACTTGAAATTTCACATCTTACGTTCATCAAATGCTTTTGATGTAAGAAATAAGGAATTGGTCGAAATAGAAATAAGAAATTGGATGATCGCCGTGTAGAACTGCAGTGGTCCATTAATGCATTCGTCTATAGCAGTAAAGAAAACCCGCCAAATAGTAAGGGGTGAAATCAGCAAGTAGTGACCAAGCACCAGCTGGGTGCCCGGGCGGTCTAGACACTTGAGGATTCAGCACTGACCAAGATAGAATGGGAAAGTCCCCTCCTGGTGTGCACAGGACCGGGGGAGACAGGCAAGACGTAAAAGGAGATGAGTGCTGTCAGCCGGGCAGGAGTGGAGAACCATGGAGTGCTTATTTAGCAAAGTGAGATGCCCGATGGAAGAGTGGCTCGTAAAAATTTGCCTGGCAAGCGCAGGGTCCTGAGTTCAATCCCCTGAACCGAAAAAAAAAAAAAAAAAAAAAAAAATAGTGAAGAACCTGGTAGCTCCTTCACTAGGATGACTGGGATTGTGCTAGGTCGGGGCCATCGGTGGTGGTTGCCGCTGTGGTAATGCCAAGTGTCCAGCTCCCTGAGGCGCAACAATAGCTGTTCCTTATGTGTTAGATTTACTGTCTCACTAAACTGAAGGCCTTTGAAACCAGGGAAAGTTTTGAGTCTGTACTTCCCATAATGCATAAACACTTTGTCACATATTGAGTAAAAAAGGTAGTGGACAGGATGGTGTGATTCTAGAAATAGAGGGCTGCGCCAGGAGGTGTCTGCATTGCCAGTACAAAAGCAACGTCTTTTGGTAAATGGTTGGATTTGGGGGACTGTGTTCTGTAAGTGTGTGATGACAGAAGTATCTCAACTATAAAGAAAGTGTCACGAGTGTGAGTGGCATTATTATTAACACTAATAGTCAGCGGCGGGTAGAGTGTGAAATTCGGCATGAGAATATCTGAATCTGACCAGGGCTGCAGGGCCTTATACAGTCATTTCACCCTCTGGACCATGATCTTTGCCTCTGTAAGATGAAAAGTATAGTAATACCTTGCAGAAAGTATGTAATGTCTAAAGCCAATACATGAGAAAGAAAATATTAGCCTACTGTTAAAAGTACCGAGGTAATTACTGAGAAATTATTATTATTGGCTTTTTGAGACAGAGTCTCACTATGCAGTTCAGGCTGACCGTGACTTCACTTTATAGCTCAGTCTGGGCTCAAAGTGATCCTCCTGCCTCAGCCTCCGATTGCTGGGGAACAAGAAATAAGTTAGAGCTGAAAATCTTCGCTCTGGGGAGGAGAACTGAGAGTCAGGAAGTGCACACTCCGAGGCTGCTGCTGGGTGAGTCAGCTCTGCTCCGCAGCAGCCGGGTGATTCTGTTTCAGGTTCCTTGTGTCCAGCGTGGCTGGGGTGGCTCTGTTCCAACTGCGATCGTGCTAGAGCCCAGGGCTGTGGTGGCAACTTCCCTGGGGAGGATTCCTCGGGCAGTTCAAAGGTGTGAAAGCCTAGGCCTGATCAGCAGGTGCCTACTGTGCAAGGCTTTGATCAGTCCTCTGTTAATGTCCCTTTGGCCAAAGCCCAAAGTTACGGGGCAGAAAGTCCACTCACCCAGGCAGAGGGAGGGAGAGCGAGTGCTTCTGAAAAGTAAGTCAGTCGACTTATATTTGAGTTGTCCAAACTTGGTGCAGTGTATGAATTTCCTCATACTTAAGGCCAACTCAGATCCATTTCAGTTCTTGATGGTGAACACGTACGTCCTCTGAAAATACAAGCTTACTTCCAGAGCCGGAACAAAACAGCTTGTCTTGGGCTGGGAAGATAGCTCAGTGGTGTCAGCCACCAAAACCAGGCCTGATGGGTGATGGCGCACACCTGTAATCCCAGCACGAGGAGGCTGAGACAGAGGAGGATCACTACGAGTCGAGCTGGGTAGGGAGACCCTGTGCCAAATAAGTGATTTAAAACAAAAAAACCAAAAACTCACCTTGTCTTTTAGTTTTCCTTCCATCTACTAAATCCTTCCTGTTTGTTTTTGTTTTGAGACAAGGTCTCACTGTGTAGTTCAGGCTGGCCTTTAACTCACTCAAGGTGTTGCCTGCTTCCTTCCCAAAGAGCCAAAGGGGAAGTCATTCTGGAATTGAATTCTATAATGTTTCTTAGGCTATCAAATGATAGTTTTGAGCATCTTTCAGACTTTTGCACAAGTACAGAGTGTCACATACATAACTTTACAACTTTTAAAATGAAATACAGGGGCTGGTGAGATGGCTCAGTGGTCTAAAGCACCTACTTAGAACGAGCTTAGCAAAGCACAGGGACCGTGGTTCAATCCCCCAGCACCACATGCCAGCCAGCCCCGCCCCCTGGTGGGCTGAGCTGGCCACACACACACAATATAAATAAATAAAATAAATAAATTTTAAAAAAAAGCTTAAAAAAATAAAATGAAATACAAAGCACTGTTTGGTCTCATATTGCTGGCGACAGTGCTAAGTGGTTCAGCTTGTACGCCCTCCTCACTTCTGGGAATTTACCTTCCATCTGCTTGCACAAGTAGGTCGTGAATATAAAGTTATTCAGCTCAGAGGTGTCTGTACAGAAAATGATTGGAAGTACCCTATGTTATCAGTGAGCTGTGGGTAACTAACCTGTAGAACAGGCCCACAGGGCATTCTGTGGCAGAGAAGGATTCTTTCTGATATGGAAGGATTCCAAGATGTTCATGTGATACATGTACACAGGTGTAGGGGAAAGTTCAGAACACAGTGTAGAGGGGTATTTATTTATTTACTTATTCTTTTTGGGCATTTCATTATGCAGTTTGGGCTGACCTCAAACTATGCAATCCTCCTGCCTCAGCCTTCTGAATGCTGGGATTACAGGTGTTCACCAATATGCCCAGTACAGTCTACATTTTTATTCAAGAGAGGAAAATAATAGCTGTATTTACAAAAAGAAGTACAGGAAGGGAGTGCAAAAAAGGTTGTTACCTGTAGGAGGTGGGGATGGACACAGTGACCATGGGGATAGACATCTGTTCAGTGTAACTCTTATTATCTTGGTTTTTGAAACTATCAACTGTATGAATGGTCACACTGAAGGCAGTGGCACATGCCTGTAATCCCAGCAGTATGGGAGGCTGAAGCAGGAGGGTCCCAAATTGGGCAAGTGAGTAAGACACTCAAAAAATAAAAAGCGTTGTAGATGCAATTTACTGCAAAGGCCCTGAGTTCAATCCTCAATACTGGAAAAAAAAAAAAAGTATTAATATGGAAAATTTTTAAAGAAATAAATTAGGTAATGTACTAAATTTAATCCATTAAGTACTTCTTACATTTATCTGCTAGCATTGCTTTAATCCTTAGGCGCAGCAGCAGCAGAACCTTTGCTAGTCAGTATAGATATTCCTCGTTAGACTACCCTGTTTTTCTTGGTACGGTACACCTTGTTTCATACAACACTGTATGATTTTACTGTACACTCTAGTGTAGTTTTACATTATTATACATTACGCTACCGCGTGTAAGCGTTAAGGAAATGAAAGTAAACAAATTGGAGTTTCCTTGACCATCTGTTTTGAGTACTGTAATGTACGGAACTGTACACGATTCCTCATTTACCGACCAAGTGGCAGGAACAGAGCATTAGGGAATGCCTGCGCTGGGGACTGAGCCCAGGTCTTTGCACTACGCTACATACAGAGCCCGCCCTGAGCTTGGACCTACGATCCTCGCGCCTCCGCCTCCCCGTGTGCTGGCTCACAGGCGTGCACCACGCACTGCCTCTGATGACTGAGCAAGCGCTGGACAGAGTCGCCCGACACCTGGCGACCAAGTGTCGGGACCCCTAGGGCCAGGATGACCGGAAAGAAGGGTCCTAACAGATGTGCGGAGACCGTACAGAAAATGGGAACTAAGGGAGCCGGGAGTGCGCAGAATGAATGCGGAGCCGCTCCTCCTCCGCCGCCGCCGCCGCGCCCTCGCCGGGAGCAATTGACACCCACTATGCTCCTGCAGGGCGGGACCGTGCCATTCTCCGAGCGGCGCGGGGGAGGAATTCGTACGTCTCCTTCCCCCGCAGTGCGGGGGTGAGCTCGGCCGGAAGTGACGCACCGTAACCCGGAAGCGGCACGAGACTGCGTAGTGCGGCGCTGAGGGACGGGTGGGCGGTGCATGCGCGTCCCGCTTTAGGTTGTCGGGGTGAGTGGTCTCCGGCCGCGGGACCCCCACGGGTGAGCGTGAAGGGGCGCGAGTTGCAGGTCGGCCCCGCGTGCGCGTGGGGCGGCGCGCGGGCCGCAGGCTTGACGGGCCCCGCAGGGTTCCGGCTCCTGCCGGCGCCGTGGCCTGTCTCCCCGGAGTCGCGACGCCGAAGCGTCAGAAGTCTGCGCCGCAGCTCGCCGGCTCGGAGCTCGCCGTTTATTGAAGTCGTTTTATTGAAGCCAGTGGTGCACGCAGGGCAAACCCTGCAGAGAGAAGTAGGCTGAGAGCGATGTGGCTGTGCGCAGAGCGCTAGCGTGGGCGCTGCAGGGAGGAGAATTTCTATCCCAGTAAAGGCGGCTCAGATACCTAATAGCCCCGCCGCCCAAAATGTTAGTGGTTTTTAGCACTAAAGAAAAATGCCCTCCAGAACCCTTGGGAGGCCGTTGCAAGAAAGCTACTTGACGTTTCGCCTGGGCGTTGTGTGAAGTGCAACATCTGCATACTTGTGTTTTAGGGACCTTCGTATTGAACAGATTTTTAGATATTAGGTTTGAGAAAATGCAGTAAAAGAAAACAATATTAACACACATTAACAACCTTACTGTTCTCATCTTAGAGCAATTGAAACGGCTGTGTATGCCAATATTAACCTAGAATGCCGTGTTCCATGTTTATGGGAACTTTCCCTAGGAGGCAGTTTGCTTGAAAAGATTCTGACAGAATGTTTGGATAACATTAAATGTTTGTATATTCTAGAATTTCACTGAAAACATGAAGTATCTTTCTTCCTTTCCATTTTTTTGTTTAAAGATTTTTTAAAAGTGCAACGTAAAAATGGCTTCAAAGAGAGCCCTGGTCATCCTGGCCAAAGGAGCTGAGGAGATGGAGACGGTCATCCCCGTGGACGTCATGCGCCGCGCTGGGGTAAGACCCCTGCTATTTCCCAGGCCTGTAAGGCGTGTTGAATAAAACAGTATTTAGAGTACAGTAGAATACATTGAATATATACGACACTACAATGATGATGTAATAATAAGTGTTCACTGCCCCTGTGTAGTACACATTTTGCCTTTTTCTGTTTTTACATTTTGCCCTCTTTCAGACCCTTTCTTTCCCTTCCTTCCTCATTCCACTCTTCTCTACTTCCTTGCTGTCCCACCATTTGCCCATCTTGGGTTAGTGTTTCCCTCTCTTGCCCAGGTTGGCCCTGAGCTCCTGTGCTCAGATGATGCTCCTGCCTCAGTCTCCCGTAGCTGGTACTACAGATACATGCCACTGTGCCCAGCCTCAGACTCGCTCCTTAAAGAGCAAGTGCTTTTAAAGAAACACTCAGGACTAGGAAAAAAGGGAAAGAGATTACTCTTGACGTCCCCTTTGTAAATGTTGCCAGGCCTTTGCCCCTCAGGTCAGCCCGCCTCCTCGCCTGTGTGTGTGTGGACCCGAGGGTGCCTGTTGTGGGTGTTTAGCTGTGTCCTACATGCTCTTCACATCTGTGCCCAGCACAATAGCAAGTGCTTCAGCACTTCACTAAGTGTGCCAGGCTGCATTCCGATCACTTCTGCTAACCTTGCAACAACTCTGAGAGTTAGGTATTGAGGAAACTGAGGCACAAAGCTACTAAATGCTTTGAGAAGAGCCAGAACATAGACCCAGGCCTAGTCTATTTGTACGTTGCTGGTACACAGAAATCAAAATCTTTCTTGATATTGCTGCTTAATTCTGTATTGTGTGAACATGCCCCATCCCATCTAGCCCAGTGGTGCTGTAATACATTTTGGTTTTTGCTTTTGCTGCTAAAGATTAAACCCAGATACTTGCGCACACTGAGCACACACTGTACCCTGGGCTGTGTTCCCAGCGCCAGCAGTACTCTTTACAGCTTTCCTTGTGCAAATGTATCTTAAGTTATTTTAGGTTCTGTACCTAAAAGAGTTGTAGTCACCTCAAGGGGGTGTATGGTCACCATCGCTAGATTTTGCCAAGTTGCCTTCCAGGGCCAAGCAATCTTTTCCAGCAGCAGAAGGATAGGAACATTTCCTGTTTTCCAGATCACCTCATGGTATCATCACCTTTTTTGACATTTGCAAGATAATGTGGTATTTTATTGCTTTAACTTGCATTTCTATCTTTGGAAAGTACAGTGAGGTTTAAATGGCAACAGTGACCTTATAGGATGGGTTATTATTAGGATGATCATGTAATTAATCTCCCAAACCAGAACTCTTACGGGAGAACGGCTGTGGGGACAGACCTAGTTAGTAAATAGATTTATCTAGCATGGTAGCTTAAGTTCATCATTATTTTGTCACAGTATTTCCTGCCAAGTTATTTTAAAACACATGTAAGCTATGAAAATGTCAACTCTTCAAATCTGTGTTTCTGCCTTCCTAAATGTCACCGTGTCTTTCCTTAGATTAAGGTCACTGTGGCAGGTCTGGCTGGGAAAGACCCGGTACAGTGTAGCCGTGATGTTGTCATTTGCCCTGACACAAGTCTGGAAGAGGCGAAAAAGGAGGTTTGTTCTCCATCCTTGAAGTTTTTCCTCTGCATGTTTTTCATTAGTTTCCTAACGAATTGAAGTCTGTGCTACAGACTTACTTAGAAACGTGCTTCGCTGGGGTATCTTCCCCACTGTGCTGGCAGGCCAGGAACTTTGCATTCTTCGCTGCGTCCGTGGGACTTGGCCTCTGCCGGGCACCACAGTGTGCTCAGTAAATGGGTGCTGGGAAGCTGGGGGGTTTCGGGGGGTGCCAGCTCTGTCACCAGTATTCTGGTTTGCAAAGTCACCCTTGCTTCTGATAAAAATTATTTTCATGTAATTCAAGAATTAGCTGTTCCATTTTTTACTTATTTTTAATTCCTATTTCTAGTGTTTGATTTTTTTGAGACAGAAGTCACTAAGTTACCTAGGGCACAGACAGAATCCTGCTTCAGCCTCCCAGATTGTCGGGATGGTAAGGGTGCACCACCATGCCGGCTCCCTTCATCCTGCTCTTGAAGCTGCTCTTTACCTGTGTCCCCTCAGTGGCACAGAACAGGTGTGTGAACCACTGGATGTAGAACAACTCATACTTGATGAGTGGCTGGATTGAGGAGGGCTGAGAGTTCTGCTTCTATACAAAAAAGGGCCCGCCCTCACATTTGAATTCTTGAAAACTTTTTTTTTTACATTGTATTTGGTACAGGGTCTCACTACATAGCTCAGACTGGTGGTGATCCTCCTGTTTTCAGCCTCCCCAGTGGTGGGATTACAGGCATGCGCCCCCATGCTCAGTCTCAGTGGCCAGCTCAGCGTGTGGTGCCAGGGATTGAACCTCAGTGGAATTCTTGAAACTTACTAATAGCCTGATGGAAGCATGAAGTAGAAGGAAGTATTCCCTCTACTCAGTTTTTGCCCCACAGTATCTGGGTGTTTTAGATCAGTGGCTACCTTGTGTAGGTATTTGTTAAATTCAAATTCTGAAAGTATTAAAAGAAATTCAGGGCTGGTGAGATGGCTCAGTGGTCTAAAGCACCTACTTAGAACAAACTAAGCTAAGCAAAGCACAGGGACCGCGGTTCATTCCCCAGCACCACATGCCAGCCAGCCCCGCCCCCTGGTGGGCTGAACTGGCCACACACACACAAAATATATAAATAAATAAATAAATAAAAATTAAAAAAAAAAAAAGAAATTCACCCTTCACACCACATTCTCTTTCTTAATGTCCACCCCCCAGGATCGTTGAGCTATCTCCCAGGCCCTTGATCCATTTTTCTGTTCACAGTTTTCTTCATTTTAAAACAAACAGCAGGGCTGGGGAGATAGCTCAGCAGTCTAAGTGTCTTCAGTTTCTACTTTCTGATCTCACCAAGCTTGAAATTAGATTTATCTGGGAATGTTTCAGTGTTTGGGACACTTAAGTATCATTTTTTTTTCTTCTCTCACCAAGTTCTGTTTTTCTTAAAGTTCAAAGTATTTTAGGGCCGGCCAGATAGCTCAGCAGACTAAAGCACCTGCTTAGGCAGAGTGCAGCGGCTGGGGGTTCTATCCCTAGTGTGTCATGCCAGCCCTGCCCCCGGGGTGCAATGAGACATTGATTGAGACTGGGAGTGGTGGTGCATGCCTGTAATCCCAGCGCTTGAGAGGCTAAAAACAGGAGGATCACTCCAAGTCAAAAAAAAAAAAAAAAAAGTTCGAAGTATTTTTCTTATGCTTCTTACTTAAAATTTGTTTTTGTTCAGTTTTAGAAATGGCTACCTTTATTCCTGTTGCAGGACAATTCATACAACATAAACATAAGTGTAAAATCAAAGAGATGAATGCGTGTTTCTTTTCTCATCGCTGACATCCAAAGTTAAAGGGGAAAAGGTTTATTTAGCTCACAGTATAGAGGTTTCAGTCCATCATTGGTAGGCACCAGGCAGGTGGCTTGGCGGAGGGCTGTGGCAGAGGAGAGACAGTTCGTGGTAGGCAGAAGCCAGCAAAAGCAAGCGAGCAAGCAGGGGACCTTAGCAGCTTTTTTCTGACCCTTTGATACTCTGTCTAGACCACTGCGATGAAGGTAGTGCCAGACTTGTCAAGTGACCAATTTAGTAACCTTGTACTCTAAAACTCAGCACATCCTGAAAAACAAAAATATTTTACAGTTTGACAGTAATCTGAGGTTCCAAATGAATACAGATGTTTAAAGTACACAAGTGGATGTGCTGAATAAGAGTGACATATGGATTATAATAAAAGTAGAAAAGTAGGATCACAAGTCTGCATCTTGTACAGCAATTAACCACTAAGAAGAATATATGCAGTGTATTATTTGTTGAAACTGTACTTTTGATTTGATTTGAAACTGTCTCATTGCTATCTGTTTATCAATAAAACTTTGAAAAGAAAAAAAATAAAATAAAACTCAGCATCACGTTTTGAATCAGTCACACTAGATCGGCCCCTTGCTGGATAAGCCCTGCCCATGACTGCTTCAGGCTGGGGGGCTTAGGGGGAATCCAGACACAGCCAGAACAGCGTCCCTTTGTCCCCTAGCATGTCCCGGGTCTCTACTATAGTCAACATCCCTTGGTCTGTGAGAATTGGTAAGGTAGTACTTACACACATGTGTACATACAGTGTACACATGTTGCTGCTGCTCAGGCTGGTCCTGAACTCCTGGGCTTAAAAAAATCCTCTGGCTGGGGCCGGGGAGATAGCTCAAGTGGAATAAGCGCTTCCCTGGCAAGCACAAGGGCCTGAGTTCAATCTCCAGTTCCACAAAAAGAAAAAAAAAATCCTCTGTCCTCAGTCTCTTGAGTAGGTAGGGCTATAGACACAAGCCACTGTCTGCATATTTTTGTCTTTATGAGTGATTTTTATTACATTTGATGCTTTGTCATGTGCTACTGTATCCAGATTTCCTGCATTTTTTTGCTAACTATGAAAACATTCCATGATTGGGATACCTTAGTCTGCTTAACTATTTTTTTGTTTGGTGGTTGTTTTTGGTTTGTTTAGGGGTCCAATGCCAGGGCCTTCTGATGTTAAAGCACGTGCTCTGCCACTTCCTAACTGTTCTTTAATCCAGGGTGCTTGGATTATCTTTTGTATTTTGCTTGTGATTTAGATGCAAATATTCAGACCATTGCTTCAGTACCCTTTTGAAATTAAATGTTCTCCTCTTGTTCCCACTGTGCCAGGGCCCCTATGACGTGGTGGTTCTCCCTGGAGGCAACCTGGGTGCACAGAATTTGTCGGAGGTAAGCCCCCACCCCCTTGCTTCCACGTCACAGAGCAGGCAGGAAAACTCGAAGCACTCCTGAGCGCATGTGCTGCTGGGTGGGTCATTCCCTGCTGTCTGGGGAGGCCATGAGCGGACAAGGAAGAGCAAAAGTTAACCAGGTGGGTTCTAGAAACCAATTGGGGTAACACTTATCCCAGAAATCAGCTGAATTTCTAGAAGAGTCATTGCATGGGTGAGCACGGTCCAAGGTAGGAGGTGAACAGCGTCCCTGAATGCCACAGGGTGACACGATTTTATGATGGGTCAGTTTAGATCAGAAGTCGGTAGACAATGGGGCCATGGGGCCGAGAGGAGACAGATGGCACAGGACACTGGGGACACGTAGGCCTCTGCCCCAGGAAGACGCAGGTCCCTCCCTTTTCTTGTCTTTTCACATTGATGGTGTAGCAGTATTTCTGGCAAGTAGATTGAAGTTGTTGTAGTTTAAGCTAAAAGCAGCCAGCGCCCCACGAGAGCCCACTCTGTCCTCGTGGTGACTGGCTGTGCTTCGGTTTCTCTGCCCAGTCGCCAGCCGTGAAGGAGATCCTGAAGGAGCAGGAGGGCAGAAAGGGTCTCATCGCCGCCATCTGCGCAGGTAATGTGCTGGACTCGCCCTGGCCCCTTGCCGAGGCTGCTGCCTGCAGGAAGCTCGAGCATCCACGTGTGGGTTCAGTCTGGGTGACGTGAGGGGTGCCATGAGGTCGTGCCATCTCAGCAGTAGGCCCTCTCTCCCACTCTGCTGTGCCCTTGGTCTGCATCTGTGAACCGCCCTCTCAGCGTGTCTGACCTCGGAGGAGGGTGGGGGCCTCTGGAATTCATTAAACAGCTGGTGCCGCAGATCTTGCTGCCAGGAAGCCTGGCTGCCAGCACACAGGTCAGCAAGAATCCACCCCCGCCCCGAGCCGGGCCCTGGGACTCCCTCCTGCCTGCGCCTGGTGTCCCTGCCTCTCCGTGCGAGAGGCCCCAGGCCTTGCTCTTCAGCTAAAGGTCTTCAGTGTCCACAGGTGTCTGAGGCTGGGCTTGGTCTGTTTTCTGGTACCATCTGGTCTGTCCTGTTCCTTCATGTCAGTACAGTAGGGTTTTCAGGAGAAGTGAGCCAGGCCTTTGCGTTGGAGCGGCAGCGCTGCATTCTGGCAGGAGACACTGCTCATTGCCGGGTCCTTGATGTCATCATGTGAGTCGGTTGGCGCTGTCTCCTAGGCAGGGCACGGAGCTCTGGCAGTCTCGTGTTTCCCCCTGGCCAGTTTGGGGCCGGGTGCGCTCAGCGTAGAGGGTGAGCATAGCACGTGTGAGCGCCTGGGTTCGGCCCCAGCGCCCTACCAGCAGAGCTCCCAGCAGCCTTTTCTAGTGGCAGGAGGTGACTGGTGTAAGCCCACGAGAGCTACTGTAGGAGAGGCTGGGAAGGATCCTGAGGTGACCACTGTGGCCGGCCTCTTGCTGCGCCTGGGACCCTGCATCCCCAGCACCACCGCTCTGGGGACAAAGTCTGGGGTCCCCCCTTGGAAACAGGGCTCCTTCCCCTTTCCTTCGACCAAAGGAAAAAAGCAAGGGTTTGCCTGGGTTGCTTCCCTTACAATTCTATTGACATGAAGACCAGGAACACTTTGTTTTTAAGTATCACTGAGACACTAAGTGGCATTCGCACTGCACCCACCATCCCATGCCCTAGACAGGAAAGAGAGGATGTTTGCCGCACCTTTACGCAGCAGTGGCCCCACAGCCTGCTTCTGTGTGAGAGCTGAGAGGAGAGGGGTGCACGGCGTGCAGGCAAGGGGGTGGCACCAGGCAGACTGAAGAGACTGAGGGGCCAGTTACCCGAGCCTTCTGACGTTTTTACAGTGGGAGCTGGAAACAATTTTGCCATTTCAAAACATGGCAGCCCCTGATACTGAGGGAGTTAGAAACAGATTGCAGGGGAGGCTTTCCTGAGCAGGTCCTGTCCAGGGCAGGGATAGGTTGGCCCTGCCACAGCCCAGAGTTGGCCTGGCGCTCATTCTCTCCACGTCCACTGGGTGGCGCTGCGGGTGAGGATTCTGCTCACTCTAAGCCTGCTGCTGGCTCAGCATTGTTCGGAGGGCTCCATGGGAACCTACAGTCGTGCAAGAGGAGTAGCTCCTCTTCCCAGGTGGGGCTCTAGGGTTCTCAGCTGCAGTACGCGGCAGTCACGAGCTTACCCAGTAGTGTCGCTGGAGGCAGCAGCATTACCACCCTCAGGAGCAGCCTGAGCACTCCTGCCTCACCGTGGTCCCCTCCTCATGGCACGGTCAGCCTGGAGCACAGCTTCAGAGTGAGGCAGTGTGGGTTCCTCAGTCCTTCATAGGAACTAGTGAGGTGACTCATGCATCCACGCAGTAAAAACTGAGTGATGGCTTGAAAGTTACTGCCGCATACGACTGTGTTGTGTGTAGAAGGGAAGTGGAGACTGTTTGGTTTGGTTTTGTTGAGACAGGGTCCTGCTGTGTAGTTCAGGCTGGCCTTGAACTCACTTTGTAGCCCAGGCTGGCCCCTCAGCTCATAGCAGTCCTCCTGCCTCAGCCTCTCAGTGCTGGGATCACCTGGCCTAGACACTTTTAAATGTTGCACCCAGACTTGGTCTGAGGCAGACACTTGCTACAAGGCAGAGAGCTTCGGTTCTGGTGCTCTTGGTTTGGTCCTGGTCTGCTGGAACGCAGTCTGAGCAGCGTAGGGCCGTGGCTGCTGTGTCCTAGGACTACGGGCCGGGCCAGCAGGTTTACCGGAGCCGTAAGCACACACACCATCATCCTCCAGCTGTTCCAGCCCCAGTGCAGGCTGCGGCCAGGAACGTACGCCTCCATCTGAGATAATAAGGCACAAGAAAAACCCTGGCAGCTTTCAGATAAGGTAATGACTATAATGTTTTTAGTCTGAGGAATGTTATGGTAGGTATCTGTTGTGATGGTCCGTGAGGCTGACCATTATCAGTGAATATGTGGGCTGCACACCTGGGCTAGTGATGCTCCACTATTCTAAAGACTTCAACTGAAGAGAGGGCACGAGCGCCACAGGTTGACCTTCTGCGTGCTTCTGTGCTCAAGCAGGCTTCACACAGTCACGTGTGCCTTTGTTTCTCAGACTTCAGCGCTAATTGCCCAAATTTCTCCTTCCAGGCAGCGTGCTGTTCTTCTTAATACCCTACTGCTCAGTGTGTTTGGATGGATGGATAGATGTTCATGTTCTACTTTCAACTAGGATGGTAAAATTGTAAAGGAGAAATAAAGTGCAGAAGTTAAGAGTGCCTGTCCTCGCGCTGGGAGGAGGTGGCACCCAGTGTGCCCCAACTTCGGCCTCCCTGTGCAGGGTGCTGGTGCCTGCGTGTGCCCATGGGTGGCAAGGGAGAGCTTTGATTAGATGGTGTTGAAGTGGTTTGAGTTCTTGCAGAGCTTAGCCAGGTGTGCGCAGCAGGTGCTTCTAAAGACTATACTCCTCGTTTCAAAGAGGGTTTCATTTCAGAAGCAGAATCTTTACCTGAGTGCCTCTTGGTTTGAAAGACTGCTTCTCCTGCTGCAGTTTTGAAGCTTGGGTTTCTCTGCGTCTGCACTCAGATCTTCTTATTAATCTTATTTTTAGGTCCTACAGCTCTGTTGGCTCATGAGATAGGCTTTGGAAGCAAAGTTACAACACACCCGCTTGCTAAAGACAAAATGATGAATGGAAGTAAGTATATGCTGCGCCTTCACGCACAGAGGGCCCTTCTCACAGCGCTGTCATTAGCACGCTTTCCTGGGCAGGGTAGCGCAGCGCGTGGGCTCCTGGGTGCACCCTGGGAGGGGCTCAGCCTGGCTGGGCTGGGCTGCCTGCCTCTGACTGCCCAAATGGAAGGTGATCGCAAAACACCAGTTTAATTAATGTTCTTTCTGAGCACTTTGTCAGCAGCCTAGGGTAAATTTTCAACCCCGACAGTAGATTCAGAAAGTGCCCTTTCACCCAAGGTCCAAAGAAAAGGCTGAGCGTGGCCTCCTCCCTGTGGACAGACACGTTGCCCGCACACATGCCAGCAAAGCCATGGATTTCCAGAGTTGCTTTTATAAAAAGCAGGCTCAGTTCCTGGTAAAACCTGTGACCTGTGGGGAAGGGTGACGTGAAAGGCTGGGCTCCTCTCCTCCTGGCCATCCCCCCTCTTGTCACAGGTGACATCTGGGAGCTCTGCAACTTTCTCTGTACACAGTGCACCTCCTTTTTAATATTTTTATTCAGATGAGGTCTACTGAGTGCTTCGGTCTGCCGCTTGGTTTCATTGTTTGAGATGGGCTCTGGCTGTGTTGCCCAGGCTGGCCTTGACCTTGACCTCAACCTTGACCTCAGGTTCCAGGGGTCCTCCTGCCTCAGCCTCACGGGAGCTGGGAGGGCAGGCGCATGTGTGCCTTCTACGCAGCTGCAGCATGCTCTCTTTTTTTTTTTTTTTTCTATTTTTGCGTTACCAGAGAACAGCGTGCTCGTTCATCTTAGGTCTGTTTTACCCACTGGCTGTGGGGCTGTGGCAGGGCCCTTAATCTCTCAGAGCCTGAGTTTCCTCATGTGTCCTTTGAGGGTCATTGCCTGGCGTTGGCAGTTAATGACGGTGCCCTGAAGGCTGCCTGGTCTGGGGCTTGCTGGGAAGTGGGGTCTCACTCCTACCACCAACATGAGGGGCTGTCCTGGACACAGGGCAAAGGCTGCCCGTCCCAGCTACTGTCTGGAGTGACTGACGTTAGGGACTCAGGAGGCTCAACTGCTGAAGGGCAGACCTGGGATTTGAGCCGGGAAGCTCTGTTTGGGGTCAGCTGGCATCTCCCCATGGCCAGCTGGCGCGAGTCTCGGCCCCTGGGGCTTCAGGTCCAGGCGGCCACTGGTAGCTGTCCAAGTTCCAAACAGGTCTGGGTGTTCCGTGCCATTGCGGACAAACCCAAGCAGCGGCCTTTAGTCATTGACCCCTTGTCCGTCCCTAGCTGTGCCACTGGATTTTTCTCTGTAGAGGTTTCCTGGCTTTGGGATCTTTGCCTAAAGCTTTAAAAAAAAAAAAAAAAAAAAATTAAATCTAGGCCTTGTGCTACTTGGTGCATGAAATGTAGAACACGTGGTTGCTTCCACCTGGGTGCCTGTCTCAGGCTTGGTTTGGGCTTCCTCTTGCATGCTGTTCTTCGTCATGGCCAGTAGGTGGCGAGGTTGGCCAGTGTAAGCCTCTTCCCAGTTCCAATCAGGAAGGAATTTTAAGCCCATTTGGCCAGCTTTGGCTCTGCCTGTACGGTGTTACCTGCAGAGTTGTTGCCGGGGAGCCTTTAATGTTTTCCCTGCCTTGCCCTCCACCCCAGCTGCCCACGGCCTGCTCTGGGTTCCTAGCTCAGCACTGAACCTGTCCTGGCTGAGTTTGGCCATCAGCAGGGGAGGGGAAGAAGACTGACCCTTGCCAGCCAGGACCCTTCTGTTTCCTGTAGTAGCCTGAGCAGGAGGTTCTTGGTGGCTCCCCGGTGAGCTGGCGGGACATGAGCCCCTGTGGGCACAAGGAGTCCACCTTGGAAAGAAAGGGACCCGAGGGCATGACTTGGAAGCACCTTGCTCTGCTTGTAGGGCTTGGGCGGGTTTTCTGTTTGGCTCCCTGGAACAGGGCTCTGAGCATCCCACGGGTGGCCTGGAATGTGCCCGTGTGGTGTTCTGGCTCAGCTGAAGGGGGCAGGGTGGGCCCATGCTGGGCCTGGGCTGGGCGCCCTGGTGTCCTCTGAGTCTGCCCCTTGCGGAGTGGGTCACCATCACTGTCACCAGCGGCTGAGAGGTGAGCTCCATGCTGTCTCTGCCTGGCTACTCCCCGAGATCTGGCACTTCGTCCCTCAGCTCAGTCTCAGACCTTCACCCCTGTAGCTGCTTTGCAGCGGGCCTCCAGCCCTCGCTGGACAGGGTCCTCTCTCTGCAGCCGGGACTGGGGGTGGGGGTGGGGGTCGGAGCTCTGCGCTCACCTTCCTAGTCACCAGGCAGGTTGGGGCCAGGAACCTGCCAGAGCAGGTGGGAAGCAGGGCGGAGACTGAGTCACGGAGCCCTTCACATAGGGCAGGTGGCAATGGGGAAGACCACCCTGGAGTGTGGCCGCAGGAGGGAAATCAGGCTGGCTGCCAAGGGTGGAAGACTTGGGGACAGTCCCAGTGTGCTGGGTGGTCCTGGGAAGAGCCAGGAGCCCCTGGGAAGACCCGCCTTGCTGAAGCTTTTGGGCTCCTGAGCTCCAAGCACCTGGGTGGTCACATGGTCACCTCATGGCCTGGGCACCATGAGTTTTTTCGTGGCCAGCCACATAGGGAGGTGACCCCAACAGTGCTGGGATGGTGACTGGTGCCATGTGGTGGCATTGCTGGTGCTGCCCACCAGGATGAGACCTCCTCTTTCCACTGCAGATCATTACAGTTACTCTGAGAGTCGTGTGGAGAGGGACGGCCAGGTACTCACCAGCCGCGGACCAGGTACCAGCTTCGAGTTCGCGCTGGCCATTGTGGAGGCACTCAGTGGCAAGGAGGTGGCGCAGCAGGTGAAGGCGCCCCTTGTGCTCCGGGACTAGCGCCATGCTGGGAGCAAGGTGGATGAGGCTGATGGTCTACCAGGGTCTGAGCCCCACACGCAGCTCCCCAGCCACCAGCAGAGCCCTGCACCTGCCGCGGGGCTGCTGCTGTAAAGCGACTGCGCTGGGCCTTCCCAGCCCGCAGCTGTGTCCCTGCATTTCCGAATAAACCAGGGCAGCTCAAGGCTGCCTACGGCTGCTATTCTGTTTCCTGTCATTGATGTGATCTGGTTCTGTATCCTCCAGTGGCACCGAGGAAGGAAAGGAGGACGGGGCATCTTCCGCAGCCTGAGGGTGAGGCACAGGGACAGCTTTAGCTGCTGTAATGTGCTGTGAAAGTACCAGTGAGCCTGCTGGCCGTGCTCACTTGGAATCCCAGTGCTCTGGAGGCTGGGGCAGGAGGATCGCAAGTTCAAGTCCGGTCAGGGCAATTTAGTGAGCCCTTGTTTCCGGATAGAAGGGCTAGGGGAGGTGCCAAGGCCCTGGGTCAGCATCCTCCCACCCCCCACAAAAGGAAACAAAAACTACCAGTGAGGTTGGTGGTCATGGTTCTGTTTGTAAGACAGTCACTCTGGTGGCCAGGGTCCCTGGAGGAATTGCAGACCTCCCACAGCTGCCCAGCACCCACCTTCCCTTCCCCGAGCAAGGTGCCCAGCCCTCCTGGCACCCATGCAGCTCCTGTGGATGGGTGACGTGCACAAGGAGACAACTCGGCCCTGGCCACAACTGGAGCCTGGTCCTGGCCGCACCAGCCAGATGGGGCCCCTGTGGGCTGCTGCGGCTCTGTCTGCTGGTGAGGTGGAGCGGGGACACTGAGCTGGAGTGCTGGCAGCCATCTCATTACTGTGCGGAAGCAGCTCCCGGCCCAGAGGCTGAGGCAGCCGCTAGCTGTGTAACTGCGCCTTTTGGTGAACAGTGTGAAAGACATGAAGATGGCGTGAGGGCCAAGGTGCAGGACCACACGGTGGGGGTCTGACACCTGTGGTAGCACGAGGGAACTTCCATCCCGTCAGCACTGCTGGTCTGTGTCCTCACACAGCTAGTGTAGATGGGGAGGGAGGGGAGGGAGGGGAGAACAAGCCTAAAAATTCATCCTAGGAAGAAGGGTGAAGAGGCAGTGACAGGGGACCCCCCCCATAAGGGACCAGATCTGCAGAAATAAGAGTGGAATGACAGGAACATCAAGCGCCCCTGAGGCTGGTGCCCCGGGGTTGGGGGGAGCTGGGCAGGGGGTGCTGCAAGAGCTGGGAGGTCACCCCAGGACGCACCCCCAGGCCCTGAAGAGCCTCCCTTTTGGAGCTGCCAAGGTGAGGTCATGGTTGTGTTTGTAAGAGTCACTGTGGTGGCCAGGGTCCCTGGAGGAATTGCAGACCTCCCACAGCTGCCCAGCACCCACCTTCCCTTCCCCGAGCAAGGTGCCCAGCCCTCCTGGGCAGGTTGGGGCTCAGGTAGATGGATCTGTGTCCACTGTGCCCTTGGGGTGAGGAGCAGAGGACAGGCCCTGGGACTGGAGGTTGGTGGGAAGGATTTCTTCCCAGCAGGGACCACCTGGGTTGGGCCGGTCTTTTGCAGCTCCAGAGTAGTTGGGTCTATACAGTCACTGTGGACCTTGGTGAGGGAAGTTCGGTCTAAGAGAAATTGCCAGTGGAGCCCAAATGGGGGAGATCGCTTCCCCAGAGGCAGAGCAGGGGTTCTGGGAGCCATTTTAGCCAGTCCTGGGGCTTCCTGGCCACTCTGGAATTTCTGGCTTTGGCCAGTGGTGAGGGGGGGCCAGCACAGTGGAGTCCTGGCTTGCATGGGGACTTGGCCTTGGGGTGCAGGGTGGGTCCTGCCTCTTCCTAAGCATGGGGCTCCCTGAAGTCGAGGGCTGTTTGCCAGGTTTATTACTTCTGTGGTTTTGACTTTTTTGACAAAAAAATAATTCACCTTGCAGACCATGGCTGGGAAGTACAGGCTGGGCCAGGTAGAGGGGGCGGTGGGCTTCTGGACCCAGTCTCAGGCCAGTTCTGCCACCGTGGTCACATGAAGACTCTTACAGAACACATGGCTCTGGGGACAGCCACACTTCTGGGGGCTCTGCTGCCCAGTTGCTGCAGCTCCCAGGCGGGGCTGCACACCCCATGGAGCAGGCGGGCTTGTTTCTTTTCACACTTTCCACAGGCAGCATCCTGCGAGGCCACACCACACTGTCGGGCCCCTTGCCTTCACTCACAGTGACCCACAAAGCGTGTTCCCTCCGGGACAGGGGCGACATCTGCGAGCTGTGCCCTCAACTGCAGCCAGCCAGCTCCCTACAAAGTGACCATTGTTTCAGCCATGGAGGAGGGAGAGAAACCTGGTCTCGAGCTCACAATCCCATTTGTCCTGTGCCACAGGACTGTCATAAAACCAGAGGCTGCAATCACCAGGGAAGGGCTCTTCTCAGGCCCACACAGGTGATGTGGGGGCGCCTGGTCAGCTGTCCACCTGCCTAGCTTTTCTCTGAGGAAGGAGGAGAACATCAACCTCTCCCCAAACGGACGCTGCAGAGTGAGCTGGCCATCCTGAGAAAATGCCCACATTTGTCCATCCCGGGGGCAGTAGCTGGAGGTGGCCCCCTTCCAGGGCTTCTCTTTGAGACCGAGGCACCCTGGCCAGCATGGAGGAAGGCTTAGCTCTGGGGAGAAGGATGGCCTCATTGCTACCACTGCCACTGTCACCACCGTCACCCCCAACTCCCCTGACATCATCATCATCATCGCCACTCCCACCGACCACATCACCCTCACTTCCTGCAGCTCGTAGGGGCCCAGCAAGTCCTGAGCAGCAGGCTCCCAGAGAAGACACCTTGTTCCTGCGGGCCACCTGCCTGCGGGCCTATTCTGCTTAGCTTTCTGTGCAGAGTGCCAGTTGGCGGTCCCTGGCTCTGCAGAACCGTAGATTAAAATTAACACTAGAAAGCTAGTGGCCTTTAAGAGTGGAAAGGGACAGCGGTGGCATTGGAGGACCCTCCTTGCAGTGGCTGTCTCCGAGGCCATGCCTCCCTGGCCGCGTTTGCCTGCTAGGTCAGGACACCACACCATGTGCCTGGCTCAGGCTGTCCTTGGCCCAGAGGATGCTGTTCCCTGAGCGTACCGCCCACAAAACGGTGTTTCCGAGCCCAGGAGCCATCCCCCACCCTTGTCTGTCCTCTGGCGCCTGAGCGCAGCATGACTCCTCCACTGCTGCCCGTGCTGGGTGACCAGTGCCTGTTCGGCAGACCCTGCTGGACGAGGCAGGGCAGAGCGCGGTGATGGCGACCCCAGCGTCCTCCCTGCACTCTGCTGGGCTGCAGCAGTCAGTCAGTACAGGAGTAAAACACGGTGTTCTCAGGCAGGGGGTGAGGTCACTGTTCTACCACTTGGCCACGCTTGCACATGCTTACCTGGGAACAGCAGCCACTCGGGCACCTACGCCAGACCCAATTATCTCGGGGTGGCGGCTGCTAGGACTGTGTCATTAGTCCAGAAGGCATCAGCTTCAGTGCCACTTGGGCTGCAAAAGCACTTTTCAGAAATGTAATTATACAACAAATAAGTCAGTACCTGCTGCTAGGAAGACTCAGACAATGCAGGCATAGGCGGAGTGAGACTCAGGAAGCCTCTTCCCGGCCCTTCCCGGTCCCTCATCCTGCCAGGACAGCAGACTCGGATCTCAATTCGTTTCTTTTCCACACATTTTCAAACATGTCATGGTTCAAACCCACACCTACCCACGTGATACTGTTTTGTGCATACACAGATCGTACTTGATAATTTCCTTTTTTTTCTTTCTTTTTCTGCAAAGCTTTATTCCGGAGGGGCCCAGTCCTTCTAGGCACCTGCCTTCCTCATGGCGGCCAGCACGTTGCTCGGCTCCTCACACTTCTTCTTGGCGTGGATGTGCGTCCCCACCCTTTTCTTGATGAATTGGAGGGGCGTTTGTCCTTGGAGACCTTGAGGAGCTCTGTGGCGCACTGATCATGGGGGGGAAGCCGCACACACCCCTCCCCCCGCCCCCCGATCTTGTAGGGCATGAACTTGGTGTGTTTGGTGAGGTGTCCAGGACGTGGCTACTGTTCTTCAGTGGTTGCTGTAGCGGGAGAACCAGCACCATGGGGAACTGTGGGAAATCACAACAGTTATTTTTATACAAATAAAGAGTGCTGGTGCTGCGTATATTCTCTTGCAAATTGGATTTTTGTTGAAACTTAGCCATGTCTTAGAAATCTGCCTATGTTGGGTGGATTTTGTTTATATAATAGGTGAACAAGAATCCACAGCACAGCTGTATGCTGATGTAGTTAATTAACCATTTCTCCACTAATGATATCCTCCCAATTAATAAAAAAGTAACCAGGTGAGGTTACTTTGTAACCGGTGTGTGCTTGTGGGCCCAGCCAATCAGGAGGCTGAGACGGGAAGACTGCGTAAGCCCTGGAGTTCCAGGCCAGACTGAGCAACATAGCAAGATCTTATCTCCTTAAACAAAATGTGCCAGGCCCTGGGTTCAAAGCTCTGTAAAAGAGAAAGAAGAGAAAAAAGAAATGAAGTAAATAAATTCATTTTTTAAAAAATGTATTTAGTACAGGGTCTCGCTACACAAATTGGACTCATAGTGATCTTCCTGTTTTCAACCTCTCAAGTGCTGGGATTACAGGTTTATGCCACCACACCCAGTCTCAATCCCGTCTCAGCGTACCCTGCGGGCAGGGCTGGCAGGGCAAGATGGGGATCAAACCCGCAGCCCCTGCGTCTGCCTAAGCAGGTGCTTTAATCTAGACGCTGAGCTATCTGGCCAGGCCTTGAATTCATTTTTATTGTGCTAAAAACACCCAACTCAGAATTTGCCATCCTAGCCATTCTGAAGTGTGCATTTGTGCAGGCTCACCAGACGCCTGCCTGGGCTGTACCCGTTGCTGCCCTCCCTGTTCCACTGTGCCCCACAGGGTGACGCTGGAACTCTGTCCCCACGATGCGCCACTGTCCCCTCCTCCAGCCACCAGCAATACCACCCTGCTGTCTTCCTCTGATTCAACCCCCGCACCTGGATCCTGAGGCTTTGTGTGTGGTGTCCTGGTGTCTGAGCGCCCCCATCCTGCAGTCCTCCCTCCGCCCCGACTTGCGGTTCCCCAGTGACTCATGGGCGGGGCTTATTTGTATCTCTTCATGGAGCAGCAGCTGCTCTAGTCCTTTGTCCATTTCAGAATGGGGTGTTGTTGACATCAGTGGATGGTGGTAGACTTTTACCATTACTCAGTATTTTAGACGTCTTGCGGAGCCAGGTGTGGTAGAGTTACATGCCTGAAGTCCAGCTGCAGCTGAGGCTGGAGGATCTCGGAGTGCAGGAGCTCGAGGCCCACTAGCTGGCAAACTGTTGAGACCCAATCTCAAAATAAGTCAAAAGGGCTAGATGTGTAGCTTTGTGGTGGAGCACTGGCCTAGCCTGTCTGAGGCCCTGGATTCACCCTCAGTACCACCACACACACACACACACACACACACACACACACACACAAAAGTTTGAGAACAGTTGTGTGCCTGTCTCTTCAAGCAGGTGTAAATGCTTTTAGACAATTCTGTGAATCCAAGAGCAGGCCAGTTTTAATTTTCATAGATCCAGCTATATTATTTTTCTGTTTGTTTGGTTTTTGTCTCTTTGACACGGGTCTCACTATGCCATTCAGCCTGGCCCTGAGCTCTCTTTGTAGCCCAGGCTAGCCCCAAACTCACAAAGATCCTCCTGCCTCAGCCTCCCGAGTGCTGGGATCAGGGTGTGCACCGCCGCCACACCCACCCATGCTGTTCTTTCATTTGTCTGTTTCCTGCTATGCTCAAGGTTACTGATCTTTATCAGTCTCTTTATTTTTACTTAAAAGTCCTTGTTATGAAATAGCTTACGTGCAAAGAAATGACAGGAATGTGGTCCAGGCCACCGGAAGTGAACGCTGCTCGCCTGACCCAAGGGCTTTCTCGGCTAGCGTCCAGGGAGCCACGTCCAAGCATTCCCAGCATGCTTAGTGCAGCCTCCACAACTGTCACCAATACTTGTGGCCTCCTAGTTGCCTTCCAGCTCGGGCAGCAGCAGCTTCCCAGGGTGATCCCTTGTGGCCTGGGCCACCCAGGTGTTCTTGTCCTAGAGCCAGGGTGTCGCGACTGCTCTGGTTACCACGAACCCCTTTGGTGCCCTCAGGAAGCCCTGGAACGCCTTTCCAGAATCTCTTAAATACGTAACATACTGGGCAGCAGGGGGAATGAGCTATTTTGCAATCTAAGTTTCAAAATATTTAAATCAGTGTCATGAGCCTGGTGACATTTCCTGATGGGGTGATTCGCCCAGCCAGGTGTCTTCAGGACCCCTGGATGCTCAGGCTTTCTCCGGTGACAGAACGCGCATGTCATCCAAGGGACAGCCTGTGGACCTCTCCTTGCTGTGCCCTGAATTTTCAAAGCAATTTGGAGAAAATGAGTATTTTTCTGACTGCGGCCTCCTGCCAGGAGCTTAGCATGCTTTCTATTCACATAGGCTGTTTTGTTTTGTCTTTAAAACAGTACTGAGGGGGTTTGAGCCCCAGTACTGCACGCTGCACGGGCCCTGCCCTGGGGTGCACTGAGCCTTCTGAAGGCTGGAATCCCAGCTCTGGGGAGGCTGAAAACAGGAGGATCACTATGAGTCCCAGCTGTGTAGTGAGACCTTGTACCAAATACATAAAAAATAATAATAAAAATAAACCAAAAAACAGTACTGAGAATCAAATCTGGGGGGTTATACCACTGCGCTCAGTATCAGCCCCTTTCTTATTTTGAGACAAGTTCTTACAATAAATTGCCCAACCTGGTCTTGAATTCGTGATCCTCCTGCCTGACCCTCCCCAGAAGCTTGGATTACAGGCATACACACCATGCTAGCTTGGTAGCTCTTTTAAAATGTTAGATTTTTTTTTTTTTTTTTTTTTTTTT
>NW_004524689.1:5081997-5082743 GCF_000260255.1 Octodon degus
GTTGAATCCAATTTGCCTCTAAATCTCCTTGATCTAGTGTTTCATAGTGAGATTTTTTGTCCTTTGTATTGAGCAGAAATTGATATAACATAGAATTAGTCATCTTGAAGCCCCACAGTTCAGTGGCATTTACTGCATGCACAGTGCTGGGCCTGGGTCATCTCTATCTAGTTCTAAAACATTGTCATCATCACCCCAAAGGAGAACCTGGACTCCCCCAGCCCTTGGCCTATACCCTGTCCTCACAGATTTACCTCTTCTGATATGGCCAGTGGAATCAGCCAACACTTTTCCCTCTGGCTTTTTCACTGATGGTGTTTCAGGATCCCTCCAGAGGGTGTCACATGCCAGACTTTCCTGTTCAAGGCTGAGTCGTATTCCACAGGATTAGGTATCATTTTTATTTATCCAGTTTGGGTAGTTTTCTGGAAGTATCTGCTAAAACTAAACCAAAGTGGAACACACTGTAACAGATACATACGCACGTGGCCCCGAAAGGCCAGGTACTCGAGTGGCTGTCAGCACTGTACCAACAGCTCTAGCAGTTCTCACCTGTTACCTTCAAATGTCGCTTCTTCCTTTCCGCTAGTCTTTCTGTGCTGAAAGTGTACCTTGCATCTTCCCGTCCTGTCCTTCCATCTCTTCTTTCTTAGGCTCTCCACTGTCCCGTCTCTGTGATGCATTCTGGGAAGTAGTCCAGATCCCTTGTCCTGCACCTAATTCCTAGGGTGCGTCCTGTCTGGTGG
>NW_004524689.1:5083853-5107674 GCF_000260255.1 Octodon degus
TTTTTCTCTAATTTTGGTCTGCAAACTTAGGTTGTTAACCATCCAGAAGACAAGCTTATTGTTATTATCAAACAATTTAGGCTATCAAGCTTAACCTCACTATCTCACTGCATTTCAAACATCTTAGGCATAAAAAGGAACCGGTATTTTTCATCAAGTATTGATATGTTGAACTTAAGTCCCTACATAATATGATAATAAAACATTTAAAAATTAGATTATATTTTAAAAATAGGATAAAGAATTAACAGATACTTATTTAATCATGCTGAATACACTTATCTGGTGTTCTGTGTCTGGTGATCCTGGTATCTGAAGTCTTTGCACTTCTGTCAGTCTCTGGATCCCACTGCTCTGATTTGTGGTGCTTTGCTTGCTGTGTATTTAGTGGGGTTTTCTAGGAAGATTTTCATTTCCTGCCTTCTATTTTTCACTCTGTGAGGATCCTGTGAGGTTGAGACTCAAGCAGAGTTCTTGTAGAGAGTTTGCATTTGTTTCAGAAAGTTACCTAAGGGGGGGCCACGGAGATGGCTCAGCAGAATAAGTGCTTGCCTGGCAAGTACAGGGTCTTGAGTTCAATCCCTGGTTCTGAAAAAAGAAAAAGTTACCTAAAGGGCCGGGGAGATGGCTCAGTAGAATAAGTGCTTCCCTGGCAAACGTAGGGGTCTGAGTTCAATCCCTGGTTCCACCAAAAAATAAAAAAAGAAAGAAAGAAAGTTACCTAGGAGGCCGAGGAGATAGCTCTGCAGTCTAAGCACCTGCCTGGCAAGCGCAAGGAGTTCGATCCCTGGTAGCACATGCCGTGCCGGCTCTGTCCCCGGCTTGCTGAGCCAGCCACCAAAACTGGGCCTGGTGGCACACAACTGTAATCCCAGCGCTGGGGAGACTGAAATGGGAGGATTGCTACAAATCTGAGCTGTGTAGCTAGACCCTGTACCATCACATAAAAAAAAAAAAAAAAAAAAAAAAAGTTATCTAGGGCCTGTCATTTGTGTGTACATGCAAATACACATGAGACTGGACCTGTATCGGTTGCAGAAAACTGTCTGGGTATTTTAAGCTGAGGGGGGTTTAGTACCAGGAGTTAGATGCAAGTCAGAAAACCCCAGGGCAGCTGGAGGAGGGGAGTCAGGAGGCCCCCCTGGAACCACCAAGCTCGAGTATGCATCTCTGCAGCTTCCATTTGTGTCCCAGAAGCTGGGCCTTTGCAGGGTTCCCATGGTAACCGCATCTCACCACGGAGAAGCTGCTGACAGCCTGAAGTGCCCAGTCCCACCAGCCGGCCGCTGCCACGCTGTCCCTACATGCGTGGCTGCACGATCTGGGTGGCACAGAAAGACAGCCTCCGCCCTGCTGTTTCCAGAGCCTGTGCGGGCCCGCTCAGAGGGCAGAGTGTAGCCCACGCCAGCGCCCTGCCGTGGAGGAGCTCGGGAACTGTTTTTGTTTCAGCCTTCACCAAATAGCATCTCCTGGGTGCCGAGTCGCACCGAGCATGTCTGAGGAGTGCCTTCCCCGGTGGCGCTTTCGGTGCCCGGGCTGCCCTGTTCTTAGCCTGTTGCCAGGTTGCACCTATTGGGTCTCTCCATCCTCTGGCTCCATCCAGCAGCAGACACCACCAAAGGGCTAAGGAGTACTCACTTCAAATACTTTCCTCGCATCTGTTTTTACTATCAAAGCCAGGGGTGACATCTCCTCTTGGCATATGATACAGTTGTCAAGCGCTTGGGAGAAATTTTGCTTTTCCTAGAGAAGGGCGTGTCACCGGTGTTGCCACCTTCCCCTGCCTGCCTTGTGTGTGGATGCAATGTCCGGATCCTTGGCAGCTGTTCTGTGGTCAGAAGCAGAAAGCCAAGTGAAGTGCTGAGATCCCAGCCTCCCGGCCTGGCCAGGACCAGCGGCCATGCATGCCGACCTCTCCCACAGGACGGGCGCGCGCACTCTCCTAAGCACTGCTAATGGATGTCTCTGTGAATTGCAGCCCAGAGTGTCCCAACCAATATGGAAGAATGTCTCTTTACGTGTATCTTCTGCAAATATCTATGGCTCATTTAATTTGAAATTCTGAGCCTTTTAAAATAGGAATATAATCCATTCATTCCTCTTTTGTGGATTATTAGAACATTTTCTGTTGTTCCGAGGGTCTTATTTTATGTTACTTTTAGCACTTTTTCTTTTTAAGTCAGATTTTCCCTTTTCTTTGCCATCTGTTGCACTGATACATTTTGAAAAAGTTCATCTTTGTTTAAGTGCTTTAGAAGTTATGCATCCCCTTCCTGCTGTCCCCAGATGATTTTCCAGTCTCTTTCCTCTTTGGGCTGTACCTCGCCCTGTCTTTCTGACTGTTCGTTTCTTGAACAGTGGTCAATCTGCTCTCAACCTCAGGAAACAAATTTTTTTCTAGATGTTTTGTTTTTAGTTCTAAGATTTTCTTTTCTTTTTATGTATTTGGGACAGGGTCTACAGGGTCTCACTATGTAGATTGGACTTACAGTGATTCTCTTGTTTTCAGCCTCCCAAGTGCTGGGATTACAGGCGAGCGCCACCACGCCCAACCACAGTCACTGCCTCAGCACGCTATCTGGCTGGCCCTTGGAGTTCTGGCTTGCTGGCTACACTCTGTGTTCATCAGCAACCCCGCCACTGTAACATAATGAGAGAAAACTCGTGGTTGCCGAGGCTCCAGTCCGTGGCCCTGCTCTTTGGGGCCATTGGTGGGGGAGTGCATCATGGCAGGTAGTGTGAGGAGCAAAGAGCCACTGGCCTTGTGGCTAGGATGGGCACGGGGAGGCGGCCCCTCATCTCCCTGAAGGACACTCCCGGCCTGGAAGACACCACGAGGTGCTGCCTCACAAGGTGCCGAGCTGAGAACCACACCTTGACCACCTGGGCCTTGGGAGAAACCCAAGTCAAGCTGTGCCGCAGTTAAGCTAGTCCAGGTGGCTGTGCCTGTCACCCCAGCACTCTGGGAGGCCAAGGCAGAAGAGCTTCAAGCCGAGCCTGGGCAACATAGTGACCTACAGAGACCCTGTCTCAAGATAAAAGATGAAAAGGGCTGGAGAAGACCCTGAATTCAATCCCCAGTGCAGGGGGAGGGGAGGGGACCAAAATAAATGCAGCCATTTTAAAGACATTCTTTCAGAGAGCAAGCCTAAGCACAACAAACTTCCTGAAGTCTAATCTATCTATCTGTCTATCTGTCTGTCTGTCTATCTATCTATCCATCCATCTATCTATCTATCTGTCTATCCATCTATCTATCTATACCTGGGATTGAACTCAGGGCCTTGCGCTTGCCAGGCAGGGGCTTATGCGGCTGAGCTATTTCCCAGGCTCTGAACTTTTAGATGCTTCAAAATTTACTTGAAGGGCTGGGGAGACTGCTCAGCAGCATAAGCCCCTGCCTGGCAAGCGCAAGGTCCTGAGTTCGAACCCCAGTACTGAAAAGAAAAAAATTTCACTTCAACACTAATTTTCCTTACTCATTTGTAGGTGATATGCCCCCGCCCAGGGCAGTGACCGTTATCTTCAGGGTTATGAAGTCCTGGAACGGGACAGTAGGTGCGGGCTCATTTCCTTCCATCTTTCTGCAGATCAGACATTTGTCCTCTAGTATGTTTTAGTGGTTTTCGTCTATGCCATTCCTTCTTAAATTCTTAGCTTTCCTAGGTTTGAATTTGTTCCGTGGTTGTAATGTTCTGCCTAACGTCTAGGATTATTTTAACACCTGTTTGCTTTGTGATATGTTTGCACGAGGTTAGCCTCCATTTGGGTTTCCTGCATTTCTTGATACTGATTTTTTTTTTTTTTTTAATGTTTGGCAATGTAAAATTTTGCCCTGCGTTTGCACCTGAAACTTCCCATGTGCTGTCTGCGGGTGGAGGTCAGGACTCCACGCGTTTGCCTCCGGGAAGCGCCGCAGAGGCAGGGCCACGCTCTGGAGGGACGAGCGGCACCCGCGCAGCCTCAGCGCCGGCGATTCCAGGTTTCCTGAGGCTCAGGGCTGCCAGGCGCAGGTCACCAGTATTCGGCCGAGGCCGTGCTCCACGAGGCCACCATGAGGGCCAAGCTGGCAGCTGAGAGTCTGAAGACGTCACCCGGCGGCTTCCGTCCTGCGTGTCTGTCACTCCTGCAACACAGAGCATTCTCGCAGGCACCGCCTTTGGTCTCACTTCCGCATCAAGCCAGACCAGGCCCTCTGCGTTGTCTGTCGTGACTTCCTGAAGCCATCTGACATGCCAGTAGATGTTGGTTTGCAGGTATAGGCTGCTTGTGAATTTCCTATTTTCAGGCATTTACCAAGAGGGCGGAGGCCCGTGTGCTAGGCTCCGGACCGCATTCCCCCTACCCCAGGACACTGTTTTCCTAGCTGTGAGCTATAACAGTGCACCCCACACCATTTGGGTGACATGTGTCCCTTGTCTAGGTGGAGGGCCACGCTTGTAGGACAGACCTGCCAAGATCAGGCCTTACAGCCAGGGAAGGAGTTGAAAACCTTGCTTTCCTCGGAGGCTAGCAAACACTAGACCAAAGCTTTTCTGTGAACTTTCCAGCCAGACCCAGGTAGGGAGGAGCGAGGTGCTAGACAATTCCAGAAAATACAAATGTACTTTCAAGTCGGCCGCAGCTCGTCCCAGGACACCCTGGTGTATACGTAACGCTGCAGAGTTTTATGTGCAGCTTAGGGTGTGGCATTTGTGTATGATTCAGAAAGAATAATACGAGTTTGTATAGATGGAAATGGGCAATTTGGGTGGGGACCAAGACAGACTTACAGTGCTTGCTGGGTGGGAGGAAGACCTCTTTCTCCCTATGCCAGCGTTGTTTGGAGACAACTATCCACAGCAGTGACTTTTTTTTCTTCCATTTTATGTATTTGGTGCAGGGTCTCACTATGCAGCTCTGACTCGTAGTGAGCCTCCTGTTTTTCAGCCTCCCTGGCGCTGGGATTACAGGTATGTGCCACCACGCCCAGACTCTGTATCTGCCCCCCCGGGACGGGGTTGACGTGGCATGCAGGACCAGGGATCGAACCCTGGTTTCTGCACTTGCTAAAGCAGGTGTTTACTCCACATAACAGAATCTGCTAAGGGTACAACTCGGGGTGGGGGTGGGGTGCATGAACAGAAAACACTCACAATCTAACTCCAGATTTTAGAGGAAGAAAATTAAAGGAACATTTTATTTATATATATTTGTTGATGCTGGGAATCACACTCAGGCCCTTGTGCTTGTCCGCAGGTGCTTTTGTCACTGAGCTACATGAATGGCCCCAAATCAGGGTCTTTAGGCAACGCCTATCAACTTCATCTCATCAGGAGACAAATAGCAATTTGTTATTGTTAAAGACCATGAATCCTTGCAAAAGGAATGATTGACCTGATTCAGCAACAACTGCGTTGGGAAGGGAAAAAGATACAACTTCACAAACAGATTTCTGGCTGGCGTCCTCAAATCCCTCCTACACAGCTGATAGTTTTGACACGACTAACAAGTACTGTGTTCCACAGCGTGAGATTTCCTTTTGTTTTGTTTTGTCCTGAGACTCGAACCCAGGGCCTTGCGCATGCTGAGCATATGCTCTACCTCTGAATCACACATCGGTGCATCCTGCTTCCCTTTTTGTTGCTGCTGATGGCAGGACCCAGAGTGCTCTATGTCTGAGTTGCGCCTGGCCTCTTATTTTTTGAAACAGGGTCTTGCTAAGCCACCCCAGCTGGCCTCAAGCTTTGATCCTCCTGCCTCTGCCTCCCAAGCAGCTGGGGTCATAGTGTGCGCTGCCTCACCCGGCCTCTCTGTACTCCCGTGGCTTCCAGGCAGAACCTGTGCGCTGTGTCCTACAGTGCTCCCAGACAGTGAGGCCCTGGGGATGGGAAGTGCCAGAAAGGTGTGTGGGCAAGCGGAACAACCAGGACCCCTCAGGAGGCAAAGCCCAGCTGGAGGAGACAACACCCAGGCCCCTCCCTGTCCCCAGGGGCAAATGCAGAGTGGGGGGACATAAAAACAAAAAAGTTGGGCTTGGTATCTATATAGGAAGATAAAGCCATGGCGGTGATTTTTTAAAAAGCCTGCATTCAATGGGCTGTTGTTTGCTTGGAATGTGGGCACTGCAGTGGGGGACGGAGCAGCACCCAGTTGGAGGTGCCCTGCACTGGCACGGAGCACCCAGCTGTGCTATCTCCACTCGGCCCGGGGTGCAGGCCACCTGGGCTCTCGCAAACAGCAGACGTGTAATTAGAGGCTCCGGGCTGGGACCAGGCGGTGTGCGGACAAGTCTCGTCCTGCGCTGGCGCTGCCGTGGGTGCTGAGTTGCCCCTGCGGCCTGGAGCCGGCGAGCCAGGCTCCCATCACTCACCCAAGTGCAGGAACTGTCAGCTGGCTTCTGCTCAGCCAAGAATGCTGATCAATCACAGAGTAGAAACACTGTGTACGAGGACACTAGGTCATCCAAGAGCACGAGGACAGCCAGGAATTCAAAATATACAAAGTACGGCTTCCTGTGTGCTGTGCCGGAGGCCTCTCTGAGGCACAGCCAGAGGAAGACTGGCGCTGGGGCCAGAGAGACACGACTTGCCGTGACTGGCACTGCAGGGAGGGCGCTGGGCGAAGCCCTTATGACCGTAAAATGAAATCCACGCAAAGCGTGATTAAGATGCCCACTGACGTAGGTCTGAAGTTATTTCCAAGGAATGAGGGAACGAAGGTGCCGTGTTTTGTGCAAGAACAGTGTCATGAGCATTCCTGAGGACCGGTTCTTTGGCGATGCCACCTTTTCCATTTTACAGGACGGGGCAGACTGGCGCGTCACAGTGGCCTCTCTGGAGGGTTGTGCGGCTGGCCTCCTGGGAGGAGGCAGTGGCATGACAGAGAGCGACGCAAGGCTCTATCGGAGACAGGTGCAAGCTGGTACTTGGAACAGATCCTTTCCTAGCTGTTCTCAACTCCCCAACCCCACCTGTTGTCACGGGGCACAGGACACTGAGGAACAAATAAATGATAGTTACGGGGCCACTCTGATGTACGTGATTTGCTTAGGTACAGAAAAACACACACAAGTGTGTTTACTACTCTGAATTCCAGGCAGATAAAAGCAAAGGGAGCCTGTTTAAACATGCTGCAGTAGCAGATTCCTGGTGGCTTAGGTAAAAGTGTCTTCAAGTTTGCCACTTTCACATAAAAAGCAAGAAAAATCCCATCCTCCCAACAAGCAGATTGCATCAGACAGAGCTAAATCATCCTTCCGTGGAGTTGCAGGGAGGCGGCGGCGAGGCCAGCCATGCGTGGAGACCCTGGGCTCTCCTACCAGATTCCAGATAGACTTGATTTACGCAAAGAAAGCCCGAAACTGCTCTCAAACACTGCGTGAGTCCCATGCAGTGGCCACAGGGGCTGGAGTGCTCCGCCAGGTGACCCAGTCTGCAGGATAAATCCCTGGGTGCAGTTGAGTTTGAACAAAACTGACTTTCTTTCTTTAGGACAAGAGAACCTCAAAGCTTTGACTGGGTTAGAAATGAGCGCCTTTGCCTCCTGGCTCATTACACACGGAGGTGAGCCAATGGAGCTTCAAGCCTATGGGTTATGTGGAGGCCTTCACGAATTCCCAAACTCTCAAGCCCTTCCTGTGGCTCGCTCAGTGGCTGTCACCTAAGTGGTGCCTTCTCAGGGACAGCGGCACCTTCACGACACCTCTTTTAAAAGTTTCATGAACTTGTTACAGAATGTCTAACAGAAGGCCAATTCATTTCTAAATTGATCATTAAAAATGGAACCAAAGTTCTTTTCTTGTTTGAGACAGGATCTTCTATGTAGTCCAGGCTGGCCTCGAACTCGTGGTGATCCTCCCTGAGTGCTGGGGTTAAAGGCGGACACCACCACGCCCGGCCTGAAGTTCGTCCTGATAGTAACTTCTGTATAAGGGTGCTGGGCCTGTGCTAATTTCCGGATTTGATAATATGTTATCACTGGTGAACTGTGAGTAATGAGGACAGAGGACCTTTCCTATTTTTCAAAGGTGAGTCTGTGAAAAGCCCATGTAGGAAGTAACTGTGCGAAGCTCTGCGGACTTGTAAGGAAAAGTCTGCAGTATATCCTCAGACTATTAATTATGTGAGGAAATTAGGAAGTAAAATGGAGAGTGGTTTAGAATCTATTTTGATTTTGGGGCCGGGGACGTAGCTCAGTGGCAGAGCAAGTGCGCCTTGCGCTTTGGTCTCCAGCACCATCACTACCAACAAGGAAATATGTTCTTGAACTAGCAGACCTCTGGATATGGCTTTCTTTGTGATGAGCTATGAATCATTTTAGAAGACTTCCTACTTTTTAACAAGGCCCCAAGCAGTAAGGAGACAGCCTCCTAAAGATGGTTCTGTTCCATAACATCACTAAGACAGCCCCTGAGACCTTGGGGAAAATAGGCAGCCAACAGTCCTTGGTTAGTATGGTTTTGAAGTTTGCTAAAGCAAGGCAGGCGACCTGATTCCTGCTGGTGGGACATGGCGCCCAACACTGCGTGAAGCCGCCGCTCATCAGAGCAGTAGCTGAGGGCCGCAGGGACCGAGACAGAGCTGGCTGTGGAGCGCTGGCGCTCAGCCCGCTGGGGTGTCAGCTGGGGGGGTGGCCAGCTGTGGCTGTCAGCGGAGCAGCAGGCACTTCAGTGTGGCTGGGGAAAACGACAGAAAAAGGATATTCTTGCAAAAATCAAGAAAAAGTGCAAAGAAGGAAAAATGCTGAACTAAAGATATTAACTGCAAGACAGAAGGCAGGGGACAGGAGCTGCAGAGGATGAGCCCAAGGGGCTGTGCCCCGGGTGGCCTGTCAAGCATTCATGGCCGAGGGACCAGGCAGGCAGAGGGAGGCCCAGAGTCCCGCCTTTCCTGCTAGACCCCGCTCCTGTCAACCCCGCTGCCTCTGCCTCCCAGGGAGCTACTGAAAGCCAGGCATTCTCCTGTCTTTCTGCCCAGCCCTGGTCTCTTCTCTCTTAGCCTCTGCCTCCAGCGTCCCTGTCGCATTTGGCTTCTCTGCAGCGCTCCCCACACAACAGCTGTGCTCATTTCCTAAGCCTGATCACACGGTGTTCCCCTGAGGCCGGCAGCTTCGGAGCAGTGCCCACTGCCCTCTTCCCTGGCCCAGCCTGGCCCTGCCGGGGGCGGCAGCTTCTGGCACCACCCACTGATTTCCTGATCCAAGGCCTCCCACGGCGGGAGGGCAGGCAGGCAGGCAGATGGACGGTCAGACGACTGACTCGTTTCCTCAGCTCACCCCTCGCAGCTCTCAGTCAGCCTCCCTGTCACCCGCTGTTCATTGCCTTCCTATGCCTACCCCAAGCCACACTGCTTTAATCCCATAAAGGACTCCTTTCTCCCAGGGTCTGACCTGTGAGTAGTGTCACTGTGTGGTCAGTGCGGCCCCCACCTGTGTGCCAGACACAGATGACTAAGGAAATGCCTGGGGACGGGGCCCTCGCTAGGACTCAGTTACTGCTATTTCTTTTTTTTGTTTATTTATTTATTTTGTTTGTGTGTGGCCAGCTCAGCCCACCAGGGGGTGGGGCTGGCTGGTATGTGGTGCTGGGGGATTGAACCGCGGTCCCTGTGCTTTGCTTAGCTTAGCTTGTTCTAAGTAGGTGCTTTAGACCACTGAGCCATCTCACCAGCCCAGTTACTGCTATTTCTATGCTGCCCCTTTGCCAATGGGAAGCAGGAGCAGGGCCTTCGAGTCACCTGCCACCCAACTCCGAATGAGGTGGGGCGGAGTTCCCTCCCCGGTTGTCTCATCTGTCCCAGTTCTACTTGCTTGAGCACCAAGCAAAGTGTAGGCCACAGGGCTACCTCCTGCACCCCCAAAGCAGCAGGGAACTGTGTTCCTGGGCCAGCCTACATGACCATGCTGGCTCCACTGCACTGTCCTCAGTGGGGACTCCCAAGCCCTCAACCATGTAACATTTTTTTTTTGCGGAACCGGGGATTGAACTCAGGCCCTTGTGCTTGCCAGGGAAGCGCTTACTCTACTGAGCATCTCCCCGGCCCTGTGTTAACTATTTTGATAGTAACACCAGAATCAAGTTCACATTCTTCATTACAGGTAAATGCAAACAGCTCACTTTCACTGTAGCTTTTATAATGAACAAAGCCCCTCAGCTTCACTTCTAGAAAATTATAGTAAGGGGCTGGGGAGCTAACTTGGTGGTCTAAGTGCCTGCCTGGCAAGCACAAGGACCTGGGTTTGATCCCTGGTACTGCATGCCATGCTGGCCCCAGAACCCCAGGCACACGGTGACAGCCACCAAAACTGGGCACAGTGGCGCATGCCTGTAATCTCAGAGCTGGGGAGGCTGAGATAAGAGGATCACTAAGAGTCTGAGCTGTGCAGCTGATGAGGCCCTATGAGAAATAAAAAAATAAAAGATGAATAAAAAAGAAAAAGAAAATGACAGCAAGTTCCAACATGAATCTCAAAGAATCTCCCTTCCTCTTAGAAGTGATAAGGTTGTCAAATTCAAACATTTGGTAAGAGTTTAAGGCAAGAAACATCATTGCTGGTGTCATAAATAAGTATTATAACTTTATTAAAATGAAAAGACAATATTCAAAATAATGCAACAAAATGAATAAAATCCTTTGTCCAATACTGTACACATAATGCAGAAATCAGTGCATTTTTCTAAAGCATGTTTTAACCTTCATTTAGTTCATACTAAAATATAATAAGCTTTAAATAGCTCAAATGACATCATTCAGCAGTTTAAACTGTAAACAGCTTGTTTAACTGTTAAGAGAACATCGCAGACATGTTCCTCTGTTAGCGAGCACCTTCTCCTTCGTGCTTATCCAACAAGATAAACGCGGCAGAGGATGTGAAGACAGGAACAGAGCCGGGTCTGGGGCAGCAAAGCGGCCAGCCGTGAAGGTGTTCAAAGCAGGAAGGCGCCGATGTGACCTCTGGCCTTAAGACATACCACGCTCTTGCTCAGAAGTGTTTTACTTAAAAAGCAAACAATTCCCAGGAAATACTGAATAGGAACCATCAACACAAGGCCAGCTTGTGCTGTATTTGTTTATTAATATAGTCTAAAAAAACAAAAACAAAAAACACAACACACATCCCACACAGTAACTCTCAACGGCAGCTACCTGCTCCGATCTTTGTAGAAGGGACACCCTGAACCCCGGCTCCTGAGTGCCTGTGTCTGACTCGGACAGGTCCCACTGTCCCCGGGGCCCACGCTGCAATGGGCCACTTCCCTGCGCCATGGCGGGCGCCATAAGGAAAATTATTGGCGGATTTCCTTATCTCTTCTTTGTTCAAGAAGTGAGACATGCACAGGTGGTGATACGGCTCTAGACAAACTGCTATCCCTCCGCTCAAGACAAAAAAAAACCCTGGAAGTGTGAAGTCCTGGGATGATTCTGAAACCAGGCAGGTACAGACCTGGTCAAGAATGTATGCCCTCCATGGAGAAGACCACCTCAGAAATAAGGAGCAAAACCTAGCGGGCTGGAAACCCTCAAACTTACTAAACAAAAACAATGTTTTGAGTGATTCTGATCTAAAGCATACTGCTTTCTTCCTCCGTTTGCTCATTTCCGGTCTGTCGGGAGCCACTGCGCTGGCTTTCCACCCATCACTGTGAATATATATTACTCTAAGATAGTCACTAGGGTTAACCTGCAGCTATGGTCTAGGGTTACACCACAAGTTTATACATAGGCAGATAGCGTAGCATACATCGAAGCTTCCCCGTCCTTCCCTCCCATCACATCTTTAAGTTAGAACCTCGAGTAAGTTCTCTCAGCGTGGCAGCACCTCACCACCTCCTCAGCACAGAGCTCAACTGTCTCACGCTGCAACCTGACAGATCGTTCTGGGAACCTCAAAGCTGGAGGACGGAGAACCACCTGCTCCCACGTCACTTCCACCGCACCGCGAGCCCCAAGTCTAGGGAGAAACCACGTAGGATGAGTGTTTGCGCTTTGTGTGGCCACCCAGCTCCGGTTTCATCTTCGAGTCCAGCTTTTCCATGGCCGAAGCCACAGCACAGTCAGCAGGGAAAGGCTGGATGTGGGTGCTCGGGTTTGTTTCTTCCGCTTCCCTAAAAAACTTCTCGTACTTGTCCAGGTACGGGGGCCTCTCGGGTAGCAGGTAGTAATGCGTGGAGCTCACCTTCTTGCCATTCTCAATGATGGGCAGGATGCAGGGAACTTTGTTGGCAGAGCCCTCGCTGTTCTGTCTCTGCAAGGCCTTGCTGCTGACGTACTTGGGGTCTGGGGCAAAGCTCTGCGTCGGGGGCATGACCCCATTGAGGTAAGACGGAAGGCTTTTGGGACTTGGTGTGCGGGAGTTGCTCTGGGACACGGGTTCTCTTGGGGGGACCTTGGGAGGCCTGTCCTCATCACTGTAGGTACTGGAAGTCACCTCTGCCGACCACCTTCTGTAATCTGGCTTCACTGGCCGGGGTGGGATGGGAACCCTGGGGGGCACCTCAGGCTTGTCTTCATCAGAGTTGGGCGAAGCCCTGTGTGCGTAGCTGGATATGCGGATGGCAGGCTTGCTAAAGGAGCCGGCGGGGCCTGAGTGCGACCGCCTCAACCTGCGGTGGGTCTGTGGGGGAGGAGGACGGGGACTGGGGACCCCTCCGTTTTGGTCAGGCTCGCAGCTGAGATCGGCAGCAGAAACACTGGGGGTGTCAAAATATGCATAGTTGATCTGTCCACACCCACGGAAGCTGCGCCGGCCTGGAAGGTCGTATCTGAATTGGGAAAGTGTGCAGTCTTCCAGGAGGAAGTCGGTGTCTGAGCTGGTCAGGAATTCTACCTCGCAGTCCGTCTCATCCAGAGAGAGGTCTTCAGAGATGGGCAGCGGAGGCAGGGGCCTGGAGCCCCGTTCACAGAGCGCCGCGCAGGGCACGAGCGAGGAAGGGCAAGCTTTGACCGGGGTGAGCGGAGGCGTAGAGGTGCAGGCCCCGCTCACCGAGAGTTTCTTAAAGCCACACACGACGTGGTTCTCTTCGCGCTGCCTTAGGCTATCACTCGGGGCAATGATGAGAGGGGGCAAGCTGGACTTGTGAGAGGGCCTGACTGCTGCCAAGTGGTGGCCGTTCATCGGAGCAGGCTGCGCCGGGTGCCCTGGAACAGACAAGGGCCATCATGAGGGGCAGGCTCCTCCCTGGCTGGGGGTGGGGGGCAACACGGAGCCCTGGCAGCCTTGCCGTCTACACCCACAGCACCACCTTAGGCTAACTAGAGCCACAAGATGGTGACCTGGTTCAAAGAACAAGCTATCTCCTCCATCTCCCTTGGACATGTGCGCGGCGCACGCCCACACGTCTCAGGCAGGTTCTGTGACGTGCGCAAAATGCGCAGAGGCCGAGCAGCATGTAATTTCCATGCGCACCGTGCCGTGCCAGCCTTGCCATTTAGGACACGCAACAAGGCAGGGCAGGCCGGGCGCGTGTGAGATAACCGAAGGGCCTCGCCACCAGCGCAGCATGCCGCTGGGAGGACGGACTCGCTGGCAGCAAGCGCCCTGATAAGCAGCTCAATAAAAACCTAAGGCACATAATGTTCACATCCGCAGAACTATAGACATACAATTTTCAAAGCCGTGATCAACATTCGAACCACTTTCATCTCTAACACTTTCAAACGTGCATTCGATATTTCTGATAAAGGTGAGATCTTGTCCAGTTTCAAAAGGTTAAGAATGCAAAGCAGCCGCAGAGCTCATTCCTGACCTGGAAAGCCGTCCTCCCACTGTGCTCACTGGGAGTCAGCGCCTGGGGGTAAAGGCAGTGCGAGGCAGCAGGCCCAGAAAGTCACCTTCAGAACTGCCTGCCACTAGGGGTCACACTACTGGTGGACATAGCTCAAGTTTCCACTTCTCAAAAATAATGCTGCAGAAGAGGCCCGCGGCCCTCCCGCCCGCCCGCCCAGGGGCCAGGATACATACTGACAGATGGCAGGTGCTCCGGGGCTGGCGAGCTCAGACTGTAGGCCATGGTGATGGGGTCGATATTTAAGAAGGTACTGAAGGGAAAGGAAGGAGAAGGGCTCGGTCACTCGAGGAGGAGCCGCTGTGTCCCCTGTGCACAATCACACCACACGGCACACAGAAGCCGGAGGCATCGCATCCTCCACTTACTTTTCAAACTCGCTTCGACTGCCCCAGCAGGTCTTCATACTCCCCAGGGCCTGGCCATTGTGTAGAAATCCGGTCTTTAATGGAGCCCGAATCTCCTGAGCAGCCACTCCTGCTGTGGACATTGTGCCTTATTCTGGGATGTCTCCAAGTCTGAAGCCAAGGGCTAGAGGTCACCCAGTAGCTTTCATTCCCTGAGGGGGATCGAGAAGAGACAGGACACTCAGGGGAACAATTCAGAAATATATTTATTAGGAAACTCTAAATTAGGGTACAAATAAATTAATATTAGGGAACGTGAGGAGTGTGGAAGAGAAAAATTCAGAGCAGGCTTCAGATCTTACTTAGGAGAGTACCTGTACCCCCTAGCATTATGTACACGCCAATATACCTCTCTGTATCTGCATTATCACTGTATCTGCATCAACTCAAGGCTCAAGAATGTTTCCACAGCATGGGGACCAGTCCATCGTCACAGAATGCGATCAAGGTCCCCTTCCATCGCGCCCAACCGCTGCACCTCAGGAAGAGCCCTTCTAAAGCAGCGACTGTGGACCTTTCCATCAGGGGCCCAAACTCTGACTCAAGACTCACCTAGTACAAAGTGTCAACACTGCCATTAAACCTGAATACTGAGGTTTTAGTTTAGAAAAAACCCAACTCTCCTTTAATATCTTTTGTCTAAAAGCCAAAACAAAGGCCTGCCACTGCCGCGCCACCACTGTTCTAAGGATAGGCTGCACTGGCAAGGCATCCAAGGGAGTCCAGCTTATCTTCCCCAAGCTGACAAAGTAAATCCACAAAAATACCGTCCTTCACACCGCAGACCCCCCATGCAGTGGAACCCGAGATGTCACCAGAGGTTCTCGACCCTGGTGCCTGGCCGCCCGCAGCCAGGGTTTACTCAGCATCTGCTCTGGCCCTGGAAGACGTGCTCCACTTCTTACTTTCTCGAGAAATAGTTATGTGGAGATTCTCATTTCCATCATCTAGTGAAAATCAAGTTTTGCAAGGCTGTAGTGGGAGCCTGGGACTGAGGCTCCCTCCCTTTCAAAGACAAACTTCAAGGTACATTCCTTACATTCTCCCTCAGTACTTCATGTCGCTGCCGTGCTGCTAAGCGCAAAGCTAAGTACACCTTTCTTAAGCTTTACGAACCCCTCTGTTGTCGGCTGTTATCGTCCGGGGTCCCCATGGCCTCTATAATTTACTTTTTAATATCTGTCACATCAAGTACCAATCAACATCAATTTCACTGCCTTCGGATATCCTCGCTTACTTCCTCAGATGCTAGGATCCTGTCAGCTCTCTGCAAGAGGACCCTTTGGGCGGTGTGCCTACGAACACAAGGCTTTCTCCTCTCCCCAGCTATCTGCACACCTGCCAAGCACTGGCGCCAGGCTGAAGACTGCGGATGCCATGCCGGTGACGCCGCCGCCTCTGCAGGGGGGTGGGGCATGCGGGCTTTCCTAATTGCTCAACAACTTAAAATCTATTATTTACAAATCTGTCACCTCTTACTAGACTATGAGCTTAGGAGTAGAGGCTGCGCCCCAACCTCCTTTAATCATCACATTAGTAGACGCTCCGAGGGTGAGTGTTAAAGGAAAGATTGGCCCGAGCCACCCAATTCCTATTGTCCATATCAACAATGTGTACGGTGAAGAGCTATGAGAATACAAGTGTGCACTACTTGTGGGGTTTTCACATTAAAAAGGAATGTGGAGACAGTGACACCCTACTGGCTAAAGGGTGCAGCGGTGAGGGGTGTGGGTCCCCAGTACTGATTCTTTGCATCTCTGGATCGCCCAGCCAGAAGCTGTCTGGATGTGCTACGCTGAGATTTTACAATAGGTTTAAATACTTCAAACAGCCAAGCATTACTTTTCTTAAGATCATCTTCTCAAAGACACATGATTAAAAAAATATCTGCCATTGAAGAAATCTCAATCACTGGGAGGTCTCTGCGGGTTGGGTTTTGGACTATGGAACAGCAAATGTGTTATTTGCCATCAAGTAAAGCTATATAAAAACCAAAAGCCCAACACACAAAAGTGGGCAGCCTTTCTCTCGGGGCACCCAGCTCAGTGATTTGCCACGCTTTTTTCTAAGCATTCTACAAGCACTGGTGAGATAGGGAAAGTATTTGTGGGAACACAAAAAATGAAAGGCAAGATAGGAAAAGAGCATCACATTTAAGTCGTCTGGAAGCACACGTTTGAAGCCTGTTCATCCAGATTACAGGAAAATGCTGCGGGGGCTCTGCAGGCCCAACCCCCACCTGTCGGCACGCCAGCGCCAGCGAGTACTACTAGTAATTACTGTGTCAGCCTCCTAGTGCCATCTGCATCTGCAGCTTTCAACAGAACGATTGCGTAACGCTGGCCTCGCTGACTGCTGTGGAATTCTCAACTTACATTTCAATGGTCACTTAAAATTATTTATATGTTTTAGAAAAAGTTATTTTTTATTCATTGTTTCCATCACCTACTTGTTAGCTTTCTTAAGAAAAAAATTTTTTTAGTATAAAAAGAATTGTGTTCACTAAGCCAGCTCACTTCTGACCACAATGGTGTCTTTGTGTATTCATAGAAGGTGACCTGCCTCTAAATTTCAATGGGGAATTGTGAATGGGCCATGTTATGAAACTGTCCGAACTTCCTACTTGCTTGCATGGGAGAAATGAAGAGGGCGATATAATTGCCATATTCTCTTCTTCAGGAAAATAACTTCAAGCCAGAGATCCAAAAAGAGCAATGTCCCATTTATCTGAAGAAAGTATTTTAAAAAATTATTCTTCAGACTGTAAATTGAGGGTTTGAAAGCACCTGAAATGCTTTTCTACCTCTCTGAAAACCCAGTATTCAGTCTGTATAGGGGTGTGTGTGAGAGAGAGACAGAGAGACAGACAGAAAGGGAGGGAGGAAGGAAGGGAGGGAGGGACAAAAGAGAGGGACAACAATGAATCTGGCCAACTGCAAGCTAGAATGAAATCCTGCTCCAGTGAAATTTAGCGCTGCATGTGTCAAATGTTGTCTGGTTCTAATAACTAGAAACTAGTTCTGCTTCACAATTCATTAGAAAAACAACTGCAAAAAAGCTACCTATGCAGGACAAAGCAATACCTGAAAGGACAAAATGGCACTGTTATGAAATGCAAAAATAAAAAAACAAGGGTTAATCTAGGTAGCATGGTGTAGACTAGGATCCAAATAACACAGCAATGACAACTTGGCTTGTGTTCACGAACTACCTTCTTAGCAAGTCAAAAATGCCCTTAAATACCAGCTCCAGATACAGACAGGCTTTTGGTTCACACCACTGATCTTCATCTTAAAGAAGACGGGAAGGACCTTAAGTCCTGTGGGTTTGAGGGTCTCGTTTTGTTTTCTCGCAGCCCTCCCCTCTTGGCCAAGTTTTGACTCACTTCTGTGGCTCCAGCTCTGCAGAGATGGTCCCTGAATAGCTGGTTCCAGCCTGGCCCGGGCTTCAACTCTGCGTTCCCTATTGTCTGGCGATCACTCTTCCACTCGGATAGTCGGCTGGCATTTAAACCCTATACGCCAGGCTCTTTTCGCTTCCTTCGCAGCTCCACACACCAGTTGGGGGATCACACAGCTATCTAGGAGCACCACTTTCTACCCGAGTAGACCGACACACTCAACTACAAGCTCCCCAGCTCCCCAACGTGGGTCTGCATTTGCATCTGTTCAACTTGATTCTCCTCGCGGTCCCCAGCACCCATCTGTCCCAAGTCTGAAAATAACCCAAGTGCACACTGCTGTCAGATCCATCATTCCCAAGGACACCTACCTCTTCCTCTCAAACCAACCTCTTCCCCTGCTCAAGAACCTTCAAAGGCTCCCAAATAAAACCTCCCCCTGGAATGCACGTGCGTAAGCTTTGCAGACCTTTGTCACCATAAAAAATAATGCTAAACAAAGGCAGTCTTGCTACTTCTATAAGTATATATTTTATATGCAGCCCATGAGAATTCCTTTGCAGCTGTGCGGCCCAGGCAGACCAGGTGGTCCGACCCACCTGCTGTGAGGCCTGGCTGCACAGCCTTGGCTGGCCCCAGCCTGCCTCTGCTGCTCCAGGTCTTGCTTCTCCAAATCTGAATCCCACTGAGGCCTCAGGCCCCCCACCCCCACCCCCCGCAGCTTCCCTCCAGGAAAGCGGCAGCGTCTCATCCCTTGGTCCTTGGGTTGTGGTGTTGGGCCAGTTTCCCCTCCATCCTCCAGATCCCCAGCCTGGCAGCATTTACTCCTAGTTCATAGTGATTACGCAGCCACTGACAAAGCACCCAGCTTCCCTAAAAGCTATTCCACACAGGCTGAGCGCTAACATGGACAAAGCGAAGACCTACAGTGACACCGGGACCTGACTGTGCGGGGGAGGAGACTGCCAACAGTAACAGAGCAGCGTGACCCTGAATTCATTTCCCAAACCAATGGCCAGCTTTCTAAATTGACTCTGGTTACTGTGAATTTGCCTGAAGCCATTAGGGGAGGGTTTTCTGAAAGAACGAATTTTATCTTTTCTTACACGCTACTCCTTCTGCACCTACAATGCGCCTAACTCTGTTTTTACTGCCAAATTTAAGGTAACTTCCCTTAAAAAAAAAAAAAAAGAAAGAAAACTACACTCAAGTCACACTGCACACCTTCTTTATTAAGGTGAAATGACCTGCCTTCAGCTTGCAGATAGTCTCTTTTACTTTTTCATACTCTCTCCCCCCCCCCCAAGCTACCTTAAGGCAGTAACCTAGATATGCTCACCTTGCCACCAGATCTCATTAATAAATCTCAGGCGCAATCCACAGGAGGAGGAGGGGCACATTTTTGTCATACAACTCACCCAGTTCTGCCCAGTGCTTCCTTATTTAAGAGTGTGATGTAATTTCCTTCTTCAATCTGGTTCTCGAACCTGATTTCTGTTTGTTTAGGGCGATAAATGGTCTTTTCAGCTGCATTTAACAATTACCTACAGAACCACTTCCATAACCAGGGAAGACATAAGGCAACTATATTTACAACCAAAATTTTTAAAAAGGAAAATAATTAGCAGTGTGACACACTGCATGATTTTACTTCCTCCCCCAAATATACCAATGTCTGCAGGTTTATGTTCATTTAAAAAATGTCTAGCCATTTGAGAAAACACGAAAAGGAACCCACTATCTGACTGCGATTAACGCACTGGTGAGCAGGCTAGCCAACACATCCCCATTCAGCTCATCTGCTGTGTGGAATCTTATTAATGGTCTGAAAAATCCCACTTGCTACTCACTATAGGTTTAGGGTTTATGGTGGTTACGGTGTTGTGTAACCTGCGGCTATTTACTGAAAGCAAAAGAACAAGCTACAGAGAGTTTTCAAAGACAAAGGCTCCAATTCAGTGTTTTAGATTTCATTTTAATAGGCTATGATTTAGGGGTAGGAAAGAAAGGAGGAGGCAAGAAAGCTTCTGTCCTTGCACGCGCCACCACGGCACAGCAGAAATTGCTTAAAATTAAATGTGGGGATGACTTAGGATAAAATGCGACTGGAAGCACTTCTGGATCAATTCACACAAACGTGCCTGTTTCAGGGACTGTGACAACGCGGCCTGAAATGTGAAAATGCACACTGGTGCCTGCGTGTGCAGTACCACTCCCTGGAGGCCCCTAACCACAACCAGCACAAAAAGGCCCATTTGTAGGTGCTGAAATGGAGGCGAAAGGAAAATATCTTCAGACTGTCAAAATCAAAATTAAATGACATGATTTCTTCAAGAATTCAGAAACTTTTCCAGCAAAGCACTTTAAGAAATGGCAAGCCAAACAACCCTACTCGCTCAACCCCCCTAATCAATAGCTTCTTGATGCTCCTGGCCCACACAAGCCAAACACGACTGCAGAAAGCCGAAGAGCAGGAATGTTATTTGCTCCTTTTCCTACAGAGCACAATACTTAAAATACAGACAGAAACATTCCCTTTTGACACACACAGATAATAGATTCCTAACTGTGAAAGATCTGTGAAATCCATTGAATCTTAATGACACTGAACACAATGGCCTAATGACGGGAAGTGAGTCTTTAAAACTTCACATTTATTTAACAAGCATTTAGGTTACCCAATGGGCAACTCGGGATTGCTACAATTAACATACACCATTAATAACAACTAGTACCCATGGACGCTTATCTGCCAGGCGCCGGCTGCTGTGTAGGCTTCAGTGTGTTACTCAATCTTCTCCCCAGCTCTGCAGCAGGTTTCCATCACTACTCATTCAGAGAGGAGCTGGAGGCGCAGAAAGCTAAGGACTGCTCCAGGTGGAACCTAGTGCCCAGGAGGCCAGGTGGCCACAAGGAAGGCCAATTTCAAGGCCCGGCTTTGACCCCGTACAACTGCCTCCCGTGCCCGTCACCAGGGATGAGATGTGATCTAGCACGATGCCTGCCTTTTATGGGGAGCACACAGACCCTGGGGCGGAGTGGGGAGTTGCTTGCTAACAGTTTTCTCGGGCCAGGATAATCTGGAACCTACATAAATTTGTTTTACTTGGACTCCCTCAAATTTTCCTGTGAAGTCACTATTGTACTTTGGGCTTATATATCTAAAAAGGGTGGGTTATGGGATCAACCTGACCACCTACCACCATTATCAACTATTCTCCCCAACCCTCCAATCTTTAATGACACTCTGATACCTGACCGTGTGAAACCTGTTACACCTCCAAGGCTGATACAGCACAGATCTGACTTGATTCATCAAAGGGGCTACTACATAGGTATACACCCTACTGGCCTTCTGCAATACACGACCACAGCAGGTATCCCAATGGGGGCCTGAGAGCTGAGGTCTGTCATAAAATCCAAGGTAGCACCTCCTGTTGGAGGGCCCCTACAACGACAAAACACTTTCTTCCACCCCACAACCCCTCTCTACAGCAGGGACTGGGGTCTCCACTTGGCAAATGAAGAAATGAAGCCAGGCCTGAGCGGGCTTCCTGGGACACTTCCACTACCTCTCTGCTCTGCGGCGCCTTGTCTTTCTCCTAACAACCTGTACCTGCGGAGACTGAAGCAAAAGACTGCTAAGTGCTGGCTGTGGAGGTGGGCTCGGGACTCACGTGGTGCTCCTCTCAAATTCATAGATGGCAAGGACTAATTCTTCTCATAAATATGTTAGCAGATGCTGACTCTGGATGAGGCACTGTAAAAAGTGAAGAGGACTGCAAAAGACACAGATGCTGTCTGTGAAGTATTTGAGTCAAGGGGAGCAGGGCTGGCAAACACCAAGCAGTCTTAGCAAATGCAGACTAAGGTAATCAAGGAAAGCAGCCAGGGACAGTGACAGCGCAGGGACATGAACTCGAACACTGTTTACACAGGTGCTTAGGGTAGGAAGGTCTAGCTGAGCTGATACCCTAAAACCAAAAGCCGAAGGATGAAAAAGCACCAGCCATGAGAAGAGTTGTAAGAACCTTCCACACACAGCGAATAGCATCTTCTGAGTTGTAAGATTAGACAACTTTCCCCTTTGTGGGGCATTAGTGAGAGTTTTTGAATAATGTCTTCTGGTTCTTACCATTCTATTGTTTCTGAGTTTGGACTTCATCTTATGCGGTCCAAGTCCCACGTGTTACAATCTGTCCACGAAGCGTGGTCTGTGCGTAATACCACGGTTTATGGCACAAGGGACTTGGCCAGAGGAGCAATGAAAACTCCAAATCTCAGAATCTCTCCTCCTCTTGCCTTCTGAAACCTGAATCCCATGCTAACTTTTTCTACCATAAGCTAGTGACTTTGCTAGGACCCCGAAACCACTTTTATCTACTTTTGTTAAGTGTGTGTTTACACTACGTGAATAATACCAAAATACTACAACTGGATCTTTCTCTAGCATAGCCAAACAAACGCTTGCAAAGGATGCTAAGTGTCTCCTGAGGATGCGGCACCAGTTCACACTCACTGCGCATAATAGAACTGCTTCTCGGGCAGCGAGCTGTCTGAGCACCACCTTTCCCTCCTCTGCTCAGCTTCCTACAGCAACCCGATGGTATGCTGATGATCAGGTCAGCTTCCCAGCATGCTAGATTGGACCTGTAATTTAAGCAACTTGCTTTTAAAAGCTACCATTAGTATACGCAGAAAGGAAGTACCATCCAGTTCAACTTGAGAAGCAGCAGTGAGGAGTTATTTTCATACAAAAACTCAAGACTACAGCTTAATCACACCTCACAGAAGGGTAACCAGCAACTATTGTGTACTGAAAGTAGAGAAAAACAATTTACTAAAAAACAATTTTACCTGGCAAAATCACGAATAATTCAGACATGTCATAACAACCATAAAAAAGATTTACTTTCCAACCCTTATCAGTGACTGGGCCAACTCTGCAGAGCCCTAAAATGCAAAACATGCTTCCCTTCATTTATTTATCAGCACCAGCTACGGGCAAGGCTGTGCGAGATAAAAGCTGGACGAGGCAGGGCTCCTGCCCTGAAGGAGTTTGCTGTCTAAAGTATCTGCCGGGTTAGAAACCGATAGCTGAGGAGTTCCATCACCAGGAGCGAAGTGTCCACCAGAACACACCCGTGTGGCGGGAGGAAAAACCGCTACAGAAAATGAGGGGAAGGACAAACAGCTTGGGAAATCCATGTTAAAAACCTGTAATATTTACATACCGGATGGGCATACTTATAATAATGACACTTAAAATCCATCGCAGCCAACAGGTTAGCAAGAACTCAGCTTCTTCAATTTTCAGTCTGTGAAAATGAGAGCTTTTTCTGATACACTACCTAGTCTGCCTTTAGTCTCTGTAAGTAAAATGCCTCACGAACCTGTATAAGTACAGAAATGTAAAGAAAGTTGTTTCTTTTTTAAAGCCAAGACCAAGAATGAACATAGATGTTTCAGTCTCAACAAACGGACACCCACTGCATCATTACAGCTTTATACAAGCTTTAAACTGCAGAACATTTGTTCTCCAGGAAGAAAAAAAAAAAAAAGGATTTTAAACCTCACCTTTCTTCACCCCTGACAGTTGCCTAGAAACCAGTCCTGCCCTACCTGTGGTGCAGGTGTACCTCAAGTCACCAACACATCTCTTTTAAAGCTACAGCCTCTCTTCTGACTGCACTTAAGTTTATGACTAACAATCTATTCACATTTTTATCAGGTAAGAGACTGGTTTCTTTCAAGCAATGATGAAATCCTAATAAAGACCTACCAAGCACCAATACAGCCCCAATCACGGTTAAGGAGTCATCTCATTTGTACAAGGACACCATACACATATAAATACACGAAATTCCCAACGGACGTGCACGTTTTGAGCATGAAACCCTGCAGTCCCACGCCTTTTGAAGCAGTAAAGACATTCAGAGCGAGGAATCACGTTACCAGGCGAAGGAAAAAAAAGGACACAAAACAACTGGGACTAATTTAAAATTTCAGGTTTAGGAAATGCCCGTAGGTCGCCCAGAGATGCGGGGACCCCGGTTGGCCGCGACTGAGAGCTGGGGATCAACTGCGGACGGGCAGTCAGCGAGCTCTCGGGCAGGATCTGCGGGCGCGCGGGGCCCCCGGAGCTCGGGCGGCTATCGCCCACCGCGAGGGACCCGAGGTCGCCGCTCCGAGCCCGCCGCCGCCCGAGGCGGGTGCCGGTGTGGCCGGGACGTGTGCGGGGCGCCTGGG
>NW_004524689.1:5108000-5133187 GCF_000260255.1 Octodon degus
CCGCCGCCGCCGCCGCCGCCGCCTGTATTTATAGCATTGCGCCGAGCTTGACGTCACGCTGCCCGCCCCGCCTCCCCCGCGCAGCCAATCCGGGCGGCCGGCCGCTTAAAGGGGCGACGGCGCCGCGGCCGCGTTTGCGTGGGACCCACCGGGCGTCGCGCGGGCTCGCTGGAGGCAGGCTAGGGTGCCCCCAGAGATGGCCCGGGACGCGCGACGGCGGCTTCCTTCCGTTACCTGTGTTGGGTCAGTGAGCAGCTGCGGGGCCGCGAGCAGCAGCCCTTTGACGCGGAGTTCTCGGAAGCCTGCGGGCAGCCCGTCTGTGTGCTCGCGTGCGGAATTCCCCTCGTATTCGGCCCGGCTTTCCCTCGGCCGCCGGCGGGCAGATGGGCCGCGAGCCCGCGAGGGGGCGGCGGGGGCGGCGGGGGCCAGTAAGGGACGGAGGAGGCGGTGGGTGGAAAGAGGGACAGCAGGGGACAGTGAGAGGCGGCGGGGTTTGGGGGCCGCGAGGGCCGCGAGAAATGGGATGCAGGGCAGCGAGGGACAGTGCGGGACAGGGAGAGACAGCAAAGGAGTGTGCGACACAGTGCGCGGCAGTGAGGGACGGCAACGGGGACACGAAGGGCGTGGAGGCCACGTCGGCCACGTCGCCCGCGCTCCTGTGCGCCAGGAAGCTGCCGCAGGCCCGGAGGCGCTGACCCAGGCCCGCCCGCCCGCCCGCCCCGCCACGGTCGGTGCTTACCTGTCACTTGTGGGACCCGAATGACCTCGAAGCCTCCTGGCACCGAGGGGGGGTGGGGAGGGACGGCCACTGATGCCCAAGGACGCGTCGCCAGCGAGGCTGCAGAGGTTTCTGGGGGCGCCAGTGATGCAACTTGGGCTTATAGTTTAACCGTAAAATAAATAACACAAATGATAACAAACCAGGAGTAGCTAAAGTGAGAAAAAAAAGCAAACAGACAGAAACCCTCCGGTTGGAACTCAGCAGATTCCTGGGTGGCGCTGCGGGTAGAGGCGGGGACCTGCGGCTGTCCTCCCCCTCTCGCAGCCCTTCTGGCCCTGGTGCCTCAGGCCTGGTAGTTGGACCGCTAGCACTGCCTAATTGGGGCAGTTTAACATATGGAATGAGATTCTGGCCTCATTATCAAGTTAACTATTAACCCTGCACCCCTGAAATGATTTGCCTTTTCTTTGTCATTGTTTACTTACGTTCTTTAATTCAAGGGGCTGCTTTTGAACTCAAAGCTTTAAGCACCAAATTAAATATATATCTATATGTAGATATATATCTATATATACACATCTCTTTCACTTTCTATATCTACATATCTATATCTGAAGTGTCCCTTTCCTTCCTGCCGTGGTATTTATCAACAGTTTAGTTATCCCAACATATTCTTTTACTTACTACATTCATTTAGGATTATTTTCGGATTATGAAAATTAGTCACAACTATTGCTGATTTTCTCAGTTAACTACATTGTTTTGGGGACTCGCAGAAAAATCTATCCAGATCTTTTCAACCCAGACGTAAACTGGTTTTACATTCCCAGCTTACCCATATGCTGTTATCAGGGGTTTTAAAAAAAAAAAATCTGCCTGAGAATTTACCTGAGAACATCTTTTCAGACCGCACAGGAGCTTTCACTGAATGGGGACTATCTGAGCTCCAGTTTCATTGAAAAGGAACCCTAGTTACGCTATTTCAAGTCACCACAATACGGTTGTAATTTGTGCTTTGGCCTTATTGGCATGCTTTTACATTCTCCTATTCATAAAACAGTGATAATCGCTAGGGCAACCATCGAACACACCCCTTCTTTAGAGAAAGAAGATCAACAGGAGATAGTCATGAGCTGTAGGATGTGCTAATGTTTTGGTAAATTATCAAAAATCATGTGAGTAATACATGATTAATCTGATTTTTGTCTTCTATTTTAAACTTGCAAAATAAATAGATATCTCATTTATTCACTTTTTGGGGAAAAACCAGTTATAGCTGCTGGCTTACTGAACTCTGCTTACAATTATATTTATATGAAAAGGGTTTCTCAGCTGTGGGGGAGTTGGGAAGACTTCCACGCCACACAGCTATTATCTAATAGTCTTCTTAATGATACTTTGCAATACGACTCATTTGTCAGTACTATTGTAGAACATTCCGGGAAGAGATTAAAAGGAAAATGCTCAGGAACATGGAGTGATTCTAGCGTGCTTATGAAGTGATCATCTATCGATCATCAAAGGATTTGAACACTGGGTTAATGATTGAGAGAAAATATTCTTTTTTTCTCAAACCAACGTGTTTTAAACTGTTACCAATAAGAAATAAGTTTAGTGGGTTTTTTAAGTTTCTCACAGAAAATTTAATATAGAGTTCATTTCTCCCGGAATTTATGTTAGCTGACTGTTTTGAATGGAATTCAAACATCAAAAATATGAGGATTGTGTCATATTGACCCAAATTGTCATCTTGCACTTGCTTTTCTTTTTGCACAAGGAGAAACTGTCCTTGGAGCAAGATCAAGCTTGAGGTTCTGACTCAGAAAACTGAGAATCACATTACTTTCCTGGGGCCATCGCTCCTTCTGTCCTCTGAAGGAAATGCCACAGTCGTGCAGAGGCAGGAACAGGCTGGACAGGGCCTTCCCAAATGTGCATCTGTATTTTTTTTTGTATTGGAGTCCTATGGAAGAGCGTGCTTCTTTTGGTGTATATTCTCCTTGATCATACAGGTTTCCTACTAATAAATATTTTGAAGTGAGACACTTTCTGTTACCTTATTAGTCCTAGAGTCTTGATCTCTATGTATGCATGGATAGAAATGTATATTAGGCACTTTTTACTTGTCTGTAGTAAGTGTGTGATAAAAAAAAAAAATACACCACACACATAACAGGGCTGGGGAGATAGCCCAGTAGAATAAGTGCTTGCCTGGCATGCGCAGGGTCCTGAGTTCAGTCGCCAGTACCACAAAAACAAATAAAACCAACATGACAAATGGAAGAGCTGCACTCCTTAGAGAATGTTTAGTATCCTGCGCTATATTTTGGAGGCATCATGCATAGGCATATGCATTATATATATCCAGTAAACTCTGTGGATTACTTTATTTTTTAATTTTTAAAATTTTTTTTATGTATTCAGTATAGGGTCTACAGGATCTCACTACACAGATTGAGCTTAGTGATCCTCCTGTTTTCAGCCTCCCAAGCGCTGGGATTACAGGTGTGCAACACCACGCCCAGTCTCTATCACTGTCTCAGTGCGCCCTGCGGGTGGGGCCAGCACAGCAGGCCAGGAACTGAACCCCAGCCGCTGCGCTCTGCCTAAGCAGGCGCTTTAATTTGCTGAGCTATCTCACCAGACCTCTGTGGATTACTTTAAAATGTACATGCTCATAAGCATTTCCACAATACAGCAGAGGCTTCCACTGACTTTTTACTCTTAGGACAGACACATTGGAAAAGTAGCACAGGGCTGGCCAGATAGCCCAGCAGACTAATGTGCCTGCTTAGGCAAGTGCAGCCACCGGGGTTCGATCCCCGCCCCCCGGGGGTGCGCTGAGACTGCGATTGAGACTGGGCGGAACTGGGCATGGTGGCGCAGGCCTGTAATCCCAGCTCTTGGGAGGCTGGAAGCAGGAGGATCACCACCAGTCCGATCTGTGTAGTGAGACCCTGTGAAAAGACCAGGTACTAACTACATTTGAAAGAGAGAGAGAGAGAGCAAAGAAAAGTAGCACAGTAATTAGGAATTTTACTCTACCTTCCTAGCTTTACACCTAAAAGATTAGTATGTCAGTATCTATCATTCTACTATCTATTTGTAACCTATGAGAAAACCAAGTGGTTGTAATGTATTAGTCTGTGGTTTTAACTGTTAGGGACAAGGCTTACCTACTTTGTCTTGGTGTGGGTTGGGGTTTGGACAAGCTGTGTATATAGTTGCTTGTTTTTAGCTGAGCTGCCAATCTTGTACCTAACGCTTCCTTGACAAACATTTGATGATGTTGGTGGATTGATGATATCCTATTTCTAAAAATTTTAGAACCTTTTAGTGTCCTCTAGCGTCTTATCATTTTAGATATTTAATCTAGATATTCCAGGATAATTTTTTTTCAAGATTCTTTTAAGCATTAACCTGACTTTATCTTCAGATTTAAACATTTAAGCATTTTGTCCAAAATCAATGCTGTATTTCTTATTATCTGGCCAGTAGGGTGTGCTCTAGTCCCTCACCAAATTAATTAATTAAAAAAATTAATGTAAATTTTTCATTAATAGAGTTCACAAATGTGTTTCACTTCCCCGTGGCCGTAAGCACACGTGTGGCGTGTTTCCATACACAGGAGCAACAGATGTGGTACAGCGTAACATGAGAAGGAAAATTGTGAAAAATAGAAAGCTTTGGAATGCTCATTTCTTTGGCTTAGTCCTAAAAGAGTTTGGGGCTATTTTACCCGGTTGGACCCTTGATAGCAGGTATTTTCTTTTATCTGGATAAAGAAGAAAGAAAATAATGAGTGGGAGCTCTGGAACCAGAGGATTGGGCTTGAGTCCAGCTCTAGCCCTCGCGAGCTGTAGGACTTCGGGCCAGTTATTACACTTGTGCTGCTTTGCAGCACGGAGCTCAGCATGGATCCTCCTACGGGGCTGCTGGACAGATACACGGACAAATGCATGCTCTTGCCACCCTGCCCAAGCAGGCTCTATAAGCGCCTGTTCTTGTTCTTGTTGCTATTCTCATTGTTGCTCTATATTTATTGAGAGGTTTTTAAAAACATCTTTCATTATAAGGTGTCCAAGTCCTGGATTACTTGCTACTGTATCTGATTTAATTTGTCCAGGAGTTGTTTCATTAAAATCCAAAAGCGTGATTCATAAGAAAACATCTCTTACTTGACTCTGCCCCATTTGCTCCCCAGAGGCTGTAAAGCACTGACTTGAAGAACGCACTCCGTACAGTGGGGCTGCCCGCAGCCCTCAGGGCGGCAGGGAGAGCCTTAGCGCGCTGCAAGGAGCCCCACGAGGGCTGCCGTTCCTGAGCTCTTCCTTCCAAGCCCCAGAGGCTGCCGATGTCCCTGGCACTGCTATCTGTTGTAGGATTTGGCATCACTGTTCTCTAGCCTGGTCACAGGGATAAACTTAAAGTATAGGGCAGGAGATTTGAGTTAGCAAAGAACGGAATTGATATAAAAATTCAAAGGTTAGAGCAAGGCTAGAGGTTCTACAGCTTTAACAAAACCTTGAGAATTAAATAGACTCCTTGAGCCACTCTAAAGTAAGGAAATAATCATAAATCAGAAAGCTTTATATTCCAAGACCTTCAATGTAGCATTACTCAGAATAGTGAAAAACTGTCTCTTAGTAGGACAACTGCCCATGTAAATGGGGGGTATCTGTTCCTACGCTTGTGGAGGTTTTCTAAATAGGAATAATTGCTTGTGAAGATTTTCGTGGGTGCTGGAGCTCAGTACCTTAAGCACCTGCCTTGGAAAGCACAAGGTCCTGAGTTTGATCCCCAGTACCACAAAAAAGAAAGAAAGAAAGAAAAAGGATTTGACACATGTTGCACAAGACTTTGTGAATATTATCACTACTAATAATAGTTAATACCTTTATAGCTTTCACTAAAAAGCATAATGAAGTCTATAGTTAGTCAATCTAGAGTAGATACAGATTTAAAAAATAGAGGAGGTTAGGAAAATGATGGAAACCATGAATGCCCAACATAGGAAAGAACTGAAACCCATAAAGCAAATTCAAGCAGATATCTAGGGCCAGGAAGATAGCTCCATGTCACTGAGTGTCACTGAGTGGTTTTGCTCAGTGGCAAGTGCAAGGTCATGAGTTTGATCCCTGGTACCAAAAAAAGAAAAAAGAAAAAAAAAAAAAAGAAAAAGAAAAAGGAAAGAAAGAGAAAAAAGATATCTAGGAGATTAAAAATTTTACTAAAAGTATACACCCCAGAAACAACCAATTTGAAGACAGAGTGTCAGAGCTAGAAGATGAGTTTGCCATTAGCAACCATGCAATCAAAGACTTCTTAAAAATAGCAAGGTAGCGTGAACGAGCCAGGCCTTAGGTCAGGATTTGTGTGAATTAATGTAACTTGCCACCAGCAGTGCGAGGCCAGGCTGTCCCCAGAGCCTGGGTACCAGGAAGATGACACTTGAGTCACGTGCCCCGTGCCACAGGCTGAGGATTGGATTAAAACCAGACAGTTGTAGTTTCCTTTTTGCTACAAACTCTTCCTTCATCATGAAAAAGAAAAGTAGAAACAAAACTGAATATGGAATATCTGTCCACATGTTATCAGACAGGATTTCTGAGGAAAAATGTCACTAGTAAAAATTCAGATTTAAAAACCAAAAAAAACCCCACGAGGAATTCAGTGGTCCGGTAGCAGAACAGCCTAGACATCTACCTCAGGTACAGCTTGGCTCGGGGTTCTGATGCTGTGACTCTGGCCAGCCCTTTCTCCAGCTGTTGGCTTTGTCTTGTTTTGTGCTGACTTAGTTTTGAAGCTCCTTGGTGGCCTAATGGCTGCCACCACAGCCTAGGACAATGATGGAGAACCTTTTAGAGTCTGCCCCAAATGCAACCCAAAAACCACGTGTTTGTCACACAGTGCCAACGTGGCCATGACACCTGAACACTGACCAACCACGGGAAAGCTGGGTAGAGCCCCATCTAATAAGTCTCGGCTGGTCACGCCACCACTCGATCGATGTCACTATTGCCTTCTGCACGTGTGCATGTCCCCTGTTGTGCTGTTCTGTGATGCTGGGGCTTTGCAGTGACGTGGCTGGGACTTGGCTTGCTGGCCGACAGGCCTCTGCTGCCTGTCACCACCACTGGCCTAGGGTACCAATTAAGATAAAAAGGCGCTTCTTGGTTTGAGCAAAACCCTAGGTCTGATTCTCAGGGGTCTTCACGAAGTGCGAGGGATGGCTGGGCCTGGGCAGAGGCCACCTGGGGACTCAGGGTGTCAGCTCCCCCTCACAACAGACAGCGACTGATTGTTTCTTGGAGTAAAACCAGGAAGGATGGCTCTAAGGCAAAAAAGGGAGTTGGAAGTTGTTAGGATAACACCACATGGCCAACGCTGCCATTTTCTTGGCTGTCGTGTTTAACACTGTTCTCTTCCAAATTTCCTGACGTTTTTCTGCCCTTTGACATCAGCGACTCCACGCATCAACTAAGTATCTGAGACAGTAGTAGTTAAAGTAAGTGGCCTTGCAGGGCCTCTCCTCCGCCCTTCACAGCCCCATATGCCTAGACATATGGGGCTTTTTTTCTTTATTTACCCCTAAGCCCTGCTAGACGAGCTACCCCAATGCAGGCACCTTTCAGGTCATTTGTCCTTTAATTTAGCCATCTCTTGCCACTTCTGAGCCTCAGTTACGACCACTACATGAGTGAGACCAAGGTTTGCCCCTTGTCCCCTCTGCTCGGCCGAGCTTTAACCCCGTATTTCAGTGTCTCACCAGCACCTGTCCCCTGGACGTCTTGTGCAGACTGGATTCCTCAGGAAGCAGGCTTTGACATGGAGATTGGCATGGAGACGTTTATTTATTAGAGTGTTGAGGAGGAGGAAGGAGAGAACTGGGCAGAGGCAAAGGCTGAATTGTGATCCCGGCCCAACAGTGGCCTTCTCTGACGCTGTGGAACATTCTGGAGCACATCTGACTTTTCAGAGTTGTCCCAACTTGGGCAAGAGCCTTCATTCCTCCAGCTCCCATTGGTCAGTCACTGGCCTGCCCTTAGAAGGAAGAATAATTTGGACATGGCAATTTTCCTCAAGAAAGCAAACTCCAAGAAAGGTGGACAGCTGGCAGATAAAGGACATTTTTGGGCAGCAATCCAGTAAGCCTGAGGAATAAGACTTTAACTCCTCAGGGGGATCGGGCCAGCCTATCACGTTTCTTCCTTTTGTTCTGTTAGTTTATGCCTCTCCATTCTCCTCTGGTTTTGTTGACAGTTCTTCTTGGATACTGGAGACTACGTTACCAGGTGCTTGTAAGTTAGAATTGTTAATCATTCTGGGACTCCGGATGTAGCTCAGTGGTAAGGGCCGTGCCTAGCATGTGTGAGGCCCTAGACTCAGGTCCCGGTACTTGTTACCATTTGGGTCTAGACGTCTTCCCAAAGCATCATGTGGTCCTAAATGGGGCTTTTTGGAGGTGGCTGGATCTGGAGTGTTTGATGCTGGGATCAAGGGTGTGCGATTGCTAAGTTAGACCCCTGGGGCTGGGTGTGGTGGCACACACACCTGAAATCACAGCACTCAGGAGGCTAAGGTGGGAGGATCGCTGTGAGTTCGAGGTCCTCCTGGGATACAGCAGGAGTTCAAGGCCAGCCTGAATTGCATAGTGAAACCCTATCTCAAAAAGATAAATGAATAAGGCCACTGACTGATTTGGCATAGTTCTGGTTAGGATTACGGGTGCCCATCCCGGCTGTGAGTACATCTGCCCTAAGGGTAGGTAGGCTGGATAAGATACAAGGGACAGGCTGAGGTTCGATGCTTGTCATCTAGTCACTTGCTGCTGGCTGCCTCCTGCCTGCCCTGCTTTGCCATGAACGATTTCTCTTTCAAGGACTGAAAGCTGTATGAACTACGAGCTAACTGAACCTTCCTCCTTTAAATTTGGGTGTCAGGGATGATGTTTCTGCAGCAAGAAAGTACTGAAAAAAGTGGTTAAAATTATCTGAGAAACCCAACATTTTCTTAATATATAGTAGTAAAGGGCCGGGGAGATGGCTCAGTAGAATAAGGGCTTCCCTGGCAAGCGCAAGGACCTGAGTTCAATCCCCGGTTCTGGGGGAAAAAAAAAAAAGTAGTAAAACCTGTACCCCTGGTAATAACTTTTAAGTCTATTCTGTTTGCTATTTTGCAGCCACACTGACTTTCTTTTGGTTAGCACTTTGATGTACCTTTTTTGAAACTTTTCTTTTTATCATTTGGATATCCTTAAATTTTGGGTCTGTCTTTTAAAGAGCACAGAGATGCATTTTTTTTTTTTTTTCAGTAGCAGGCATCAAACGCAGGATCTTGCACTTGCCAGGCAAAGCTGGATTTCTTTCTTTCTTTCTTTTTTGGTGTATTTTTTAGGGAAGGGTCTACAGGATGTTCAGGGTCTCACTACTAGATCGGACTCTTAGTGATCTGCCTGTTTACAGCCTTCCAAGAGCTGGGATTACAGGTGTGCGCCACCACGCCCAGTCTCAATCCCGTCTCAGCACAGCCCTGGGGGCAGGACTGGTGCAGCAGGTCCAGGAATTGAACCCCAGCCCCTGCGCCTGCTTGCAGGCATTTTAATCCGCTGAGCTATTTGGCTGGCCCTAGATTTTAAAATGTATAATTACTGATAATTGTGGTTTGTCTCTATCATGTGATCTGTCCCTTCTAGCTTGATTTTGTGGGTTTCTTCTTTTTCTTTCCTTCCTCTCCTTTCTTTGTGTTTTATTTTCTCACCTCATATCCCCAATTTAGACATTAAACCCTCTATTTCTCCTTTGTAGTGATTATCTGGAAATTGTAAAGTGCTTAATATAATCTAAAGCTAATCTCTGCCCCTTGACAACTGCAAGGAACACTCAACCACATGGTAGGTGATCTAACACCCGCCAAATTTTTATGTTCTATGCCTCCTAGTTTTAGTATTCTTGTCTAGAATTCAAGCTGCTTTTTCTTAAGAGCCACTAGTTGGACTTTATTAATCATATATAAAGCCAAGAATAATTTTGATTATAGTATTTTAACTACATAGTCTTTCTGTTGTTATTGTTCTTGTTGCTTACTCTTCTTGCCTTTCAAATATAATTTTAGAAGGGTTGTGGAAATAGCTCAGCAGTCTGAGTGTCTGCCTGGCAAACCCAAGGACTGGGTTCGATCCCTGGCACTGCACGCTGTGCCGGTCCCACCTCTGGGCCTTAGAGTGAAATCCAGTACCAAATACATAAATTTAAATTTAAAAATATTAAAAATTAAACTTCAGATATTATTTTAGGGCTAATATCTTAGTTACTTTTCTCTCATTGCTGAGACAAAATACCTGACACTCAGAATGAGGGAAGGAAAGGTTTATTTAGCTCACAGTTAGTCGAGGTTTCAGTACATACTCTGCTGGTTCTCAGGCAGAGCAACACATGGCAGAGGGCAGCCATTCATGGCAGTGGAAAGCAGCAAAGAGCAAAAGGCAGAGTAGCAGTTGTGGCGGCTAGCCAGCCCCTCTCCCTTCCTTATATTCCTGCAGAGCACCCTCCCCGGGCAGGTGCAATACCCACTCCCATAACCCCAGCATTGGATCATGAACTAATCACAAACAATAGAAGTCACCCCATGACTGCTTGAGGCTTTGGGGGATACCTAGACACAAACCATAGCTTCATAAAAAGTTTTTGTTTCAAAAGTTCCTATAGAAGTGTCCAGGGAGATAGCTCAGTAGAATAAGCGCTTGCCTGGCAAGTGCAAGGGCCTGGGTTCTATCCCTGATTCCACGAAAAGAAAAAGAAAAAAGAAAAAAAAATTCCTATAGAGAAATGACATATGGATTGAAAACAGTCTTAAGTTTTGTTTGCTTGAAAATGCCTTTTCCCAGCCTCATTCTCAAAAGATAGTTTTGTGTGTCTATAATTATCAGTTGAGAGTTTTTCCCTTAGAATTTTGAAAATATGATGCGCCCCCCCCACCGCTGTCTTCCAGTATTGTCAGTATTGATGAAAGTGTAGTCGTAAGTCTAACTGTTCTTCTTGTAGATGTTACATCTTTTGTCTCTGCCTCTAATGCCTTTTTCCTTGCAGGCATGTTACAGTTTTCTGTCTTGTTTTGTACAGTGGGGCCGTGGGAGCCCTTCTGCTCTTGAGTGGTGCTGGTTTTCATCAAATAATTGTCAGACATTATTTCTGTGTCCTTCGTTTCCTTTTCCTCATGCTTTTCTCCATTTCTGAACCTTTAATTAGGTTAGTGCGAGGCCTTCTTACTCTGTCTTTTATGTTTAATCCTTTGGTGTTTTCTGTTTATTTTCTCCCTATGCTGTTTGTGTCATTTCTTCAACTCTGTCTTGCTGTATGCTCTTTCAGACTTCAGCTACGCCCGCTACGTGAATGACCCTTCCGCACCAATGTCCTGCATCTGAAGACGTGCCTGGCTGCATCAAGCAAACTATTTTTGGATACTTTAGTATAGATCCTTTTAGGTGTTTATTTTGGATATTTAGATTTTATTTGGTCAAGTAAAAATACTTGACCATTTTTGGCAAGCTCTTTTTTTTTATCATACTGAATGTATTTTATATTTAATACCTAGTAATTTCTTTCTTTTTTTTTTTTTTTAGTACCTAGTAATTTCAGTAACTATGATCTTTGTGGGTTTAATTTTTTTTTTTAGTACCTAGTAATTTCAGTAACTATGATCTTTGTGGGTTTAATTGTGCATGTTGTTTTTTTCTGTCTAGTTTTAGTTTTAGTTACTTTCTTCCTCATGTGTTTTGTCCTTTTTCATTCAAAGTTCATGCAGTCACTTCAACAAGCTGAGTTCTCTGCTGGGAGTCCATCCTCTCCGTTACAACCAAGATGAGTGGTGCCTCCGGCTCTCTCCCCCGTGCAAGCCTCCTCCTCCAGCTGCAGAAGGTGTCACGGCCACTTTATGCAGTCCCTCATGTGGCATCTTGTTTGATGCGTGTCCGGGCCCTTTCCCCAAAGTCCCGCACTCTTAGCCGAGACACGGGTCTCCCATCAAGTCCTGACTGCAGTATTGTGGGTTTGGTGGCTGCACGGGCTCCGCGGCCATCGCTCACCTCGGACACCGAAGCATGAAAGCATCCAGCCGGCACCAAGGAGTGGGTGGGGCTGTGTGCCAATAAAACTTTATTTACAAAAACAGGCATCACCTGCCAGCTCTGCTCTAGGCCAGCAGGAATTGGCAGATATCCTCAGGGAGGTGCCAGCCTCATCATTTTCATGCCCACTGGGAGCCCTGCTTCCCGCCTAAATCAGCCTCTGAGGATGAGTCCAGTCACCGAGTAAACATGTTTTAAAATGCTGTGTTTGCTTGCATTGTGTTCCAAACCAGGGGATCCTCAGAAACCTTTCTGACCACGCTCCCTACCAGTTAAGCCCAAACTTCTCCCATGGACACCTTCGCCTTTTGAATCTCTGACTTGAGCTTAATCTTTTAGTGCTCAGCACTTACCGTCTTGCATCTACTGTGGCTTCAGCCACACTAAGACGCTCCTGTCATCCCCTCTGTGGTTCCCTTCTCTCCCAGCCCAAGTCCCACGCTGCCCTGATGCCTGTCCCACGCAGTGCTTGCCCTGGCAGCAGCAGCCCAGGGCAGATGGGAAGGTCACTCCCCTGGCTCCCACCTCTAGGAGACGCGGCCCGCATTCCGGGTCGCCACTGTGCTGCACCTCCCTCCATTGCTGAAAAATTGTTCTGCTCACTTTTGCTAATCATAATCTTGCTGAGGACAAGTGACACTCCTTATCCAACTGTGTTGACTTCCAGATGCTTGTTTCATCTCTGTCAGTGTTGACTGTGTCACTTTACTGAGACACTCATAATGTCTTCAAGCACCTTACATAATACTTTGAACACAGCAGATACTTAAATATTTGCAGAATGAATGAATCACAAGGTGTTTATTCTTTTTTTTTTTTTTTTTTTTAGTGGAACCAGGGATTGAACTCAGGCCCCTGCACTTGCTAGGCAAGCACTAATTCCGCTGAGCCATCTCCCTGGCTCCTCTATTTTTTTTTTTTTCAACAGAGTCTCTTTATATAGTTCAGGCTGGCTGGGAATGCACTATCTAGCTCTGGCTGGCCTTTAACCTCAGTGATCCTCCTGCCTCAGCCTCCTGAGTGCTGGGATTGCAGTTGTGCTCATGACCATTTTCTGAGCTGGTAAAAAGCCAGTATTTTATTGTCAAGTCCTTGTCATGTTTTGAGGTGGATATTGTAGCCTGTCCTTAGGTCCGTCAGTTGCTTGAAACCACCATGACATTTCTTCAGATACAGAACCACAGCTGTGCTGAGCCCAACCCATGTAGAATCACTTTTTATGGAGCCACATGGCACTGCGCCACACAATGCCACCAAAATCATAGTGCCACTCAGAGATAGCTATCTCTCATCATATGCATGCCGTGAGCTCTCCTCACTGTCAGTAAACACTCTTCCACAGTATGATTTTTTTCAAGGCTACAGAGTAATCCATAAGGCTCCAGCGTGATCCACAGTTGGTGAAGCCCAGTTCTCAGACATGTGACGCAATATTCTTATAAGTGATACAGTAACTACCTCATCTATGGCTTTCCATCTCGCTGCTCATTTCCTTAGGATAAATTCTAAGGAAAAGGACAGGCAGGAGCCAAGATCTTTCAGGCCTTCTGTGACTGACTGAGGCTATTGCCCGGCCAGCTGGGCACTGGCAGCAGGAGGCCTCAGTGTTTTGGTTGTCCTTAGTTCCAGATTTTGTTCTTAGCTTATTGGTTTACTTTTGGAGGGGCAATTTATTAGGCAAACTTTCATCAGTTTTTAAAAAGTTTGCATTTCTCTTTTGATGCCAACATTGAATACGTGCCTGTACACACACACATACATGCACACACACAGATGCACACTTACACACGTGTGCTGATTGCCCGTTACACTTCTTGTGTGGCTAATTTGCTAATGTTTTTTGTTGGGACATTTGACTTTTTCTTATGATTTATGTATACTAGGGGATAAATTTGTTGACTGTCACATATCTTATATTTTCCCCTTTGTATATAAATAATTTTATTTTATTTATTTGGTCCAGGGTCAAGGTACCCAGCGCGGACTCCCTGGCATGAAGTACTGGGGATTGAAGCTGGTCCTTGGGCTTGCTAGGCAGCTATCTCCCCAGCTCCTAAAACTTTTGTTTATGGAAACCTTTTACCTTTATTTATTTATTTATTTATTTATTAATGACAGAGTTTATAGGGTCTCACTACTTAGATCGGACTCGTAGTGATCTGCCTGTTTTCAGCCTCCCAAGAGTGGGGATTCCAGGAGTACACCACCACGCCCAGAATCTTACTTTTAAAAAACTTGACATACAGAAAAGCTAGACTTACAGGAAACTACAAGATTAGTACAAAAAGTTCCCAGATATTCCCCAAATGTTAATATTTTTTGCATTTGTTTCATTCGTTTTCTTCTTTTTTTTTCCCCTGTTTCCATGAGTTTTGTTTATTTTTATTTATTTATTTGCAGGACTGGGAATTGAACTCAGGATCCTGCACTTGTGGGGTAGACGCTTATCATACTGAGCTGTCTCCCCGGCCCTATAACTTCTGTTTAAACCCTTTACAAACAAGGCTATGACATTTTAGAAAAATAGCAGCACCAATTTTAGGATGAACTTCATTTTATTGAACAATTTAGATTCACAGAAAAATCGAGTCGGTGGTGTAGAAACCCCTCGGGCCCCACACCCAGCTTCCCCGCTATGAGTATCTTACATTACTATGCTGCGTTTGTTGTGGTGAGGGGATCAGCATCGATGTGTTAGAGTTACCTAGAGTCCGTAATTCATTCAGATTTCCACAGTTTTTCTTTCTTCCCCCCCTTTTTTAAAACCCATGTCCTGGGGAGGGGGAGATGGCTCAGTGGAATAAGTGCTTCCCTGGCAAGCACAAGTGCATGAGTTCAATCCCCAGTTTCACCAAAATAAATAAATAAATAAATAAATAAATAAAACCCATGTCCTTGTTCTGTTCCCCCCAGGACACACTCCACACTTAGTCACCACATCTGCTCAGGCCCTTCTGGGCAGTGATCGCTTCTCAGATTTCCGGCCAGGTACGCTGAAGAACTTTCTTGAGAGGTTCCAATGTTAGTGTCTCCTCAAATCCACATTTTGAATCCTAACCCTGAGGGTGATGATTTTAGGAGATGGGGTCTGGGGAGGTGAGTTTGTCTCGTGGGTGGGGCCCTTTGGAATGGGGTTAGTGCCCTTCCAAGGGGCTGAGAAGGCCAAGTTCTCTCTTTTCTCCTTCCGTATGAGGACACAGAGGGAAGGAACTGAAACAGACCTCACCAGACCCCAAGTCTGCTGCAGCCTTGACCTTGAGCTTATCAGCCTCTCGCTAGTGGGACATAAAATTTCCATCTTCTAATTCTGTTCTATGACAAGCCACCGCTTTATGGTGTTTTGTGATAGCAGCGCAGATGGACTAAGACAATCCCCCCATTTGAATTGATCTGACCTTTTTTCACATAATTTGATTAGGGTTACTGGGGTCTTTTTTTGATGTGGGGAGTCACAGAGGAAAAAGGCAGTTTTTAATTTCTTTGTATCAAGGGTGTATGTATACCAGCACCATGCTGTATTGCTGTCAACCCTGCTTGCATCACTGTGGTCACCTTTCTGAGACATTCGGAGCATTCTAAAGCCTATGGTAGGGGCTGGCGAGATGGCTCAGTGGTCTAAAGCACCTACTTAGAACAAGCTTGGCAAAGCACAGGGACCGCGGTTCAATCCCCCAGCACCACATGCCAGCCAGCCCCGCCCCCTGGTGGGCTGAGCTGGCCACACCCACACGCGCGCGCGCGCGCGCGCACGCACACACACACACACACACAATAAATAAATAAATGTTAAAAAAAAAAAAAAAGCCTATGGCAACAAAACCAGCCATGTTTAGGTCTGATATCTTGATCAAAATTTGAAGGTTCAATTTATCTCTCTGAATTATCCTGAAAACTGTACAACAGCCAGAAACCTGTTACATTCATTGCAATTCAAGGCTCTGAATAAACATGTGAGTGGAAAGCCTCTCAGTTAAGGTTAATTTTACACAGTGTGTGTGGGGGAAATGTTATGAACTAGGAATTAATGTTAGAGCATAAGGTCTTAACATTTATTATTCTAAATATTTCAGTGTATCAGTTGAACTATGAAATAGTGATATCCCAGAATTGTTTGCAGGGATGGGTGCTACCTGGAAGCAATCTCGCAGCCTGCTGATGTCTCATTGACCACAAAAAGCTTTTGCATGTCTGACCAGTTAGATTTCCCACATCCTACCATTGATCTTTTCCAGGAGCTAATAAGAAAGTTTAGCAAGACAATTCTGAATGATGTATTTGTACAGAAAGAATGAATTTCCTCTTAGTCGTACATCCGACACCCACAGGATACTTCATCTATGTCCTGGAAGGGAACATTTTCAGGGGAAATTTGATGCCAATGAGTGTTTGAATGTTGCCAGTGGATTTTCCATCTGGCTGTCGTATATATTCCGTAGGAGAGAGCTAGGAGAAGTTTTTTATTTTTTTGGTGGAACAGGGATTGAACTAGGTCCTTGCGCTTGCCAGGGAAGCGCTTATTCCACTGAGCCATCTCCCTGGCCCTGTTGGAGAAGTTGTGAGACAGGGTCAAAGCATACAGAGAACAGGGATAGAGGTAGGATTTCATAGATTCTTAGTGTTTCCCCTCTTTTTCCAAGATGAAGCAGACAGAGCAGGCTCAGGCTATTTTGTGCTTACAACTCTACTACAAACAGTTGAAAAGAAGGAAGGACTTCACAAAACACATGGGAGAGCCAAGGGTTTTCTGTCTAGAGCAAAGGGAAATTTATGATATACAGGTATCTGGAAGAAATGCAGCTGTTTTCTTGTTCTAAGGCTTTAAATAAGTGCACTGTGCATAACTAACATGTGTGCTTTTATAAAATTTTGTTACTTTTGCAAAGAGATTTAAATTAGAAGCTAAACCTCAGCACCACAGGAAAATCTAAGAGGTAATGAACCTGTTATAAAACCTGTTTTCACTGACGTCCTGGATGCCCACTGTACCTAAAATTAAAAAGGATTCCAGATAGGAAGGACCCGCAGCAGCAGCCCAGCAGCACGCCCGCCTGCCTGTGCACGGATGCGGTCCCTTCGCTCCCTGTCCACAGGCGTGTGCCGCGGTCTCATGTTCTGTTTTCTGGCCCGGTGTCATTCCGTTTCCACATCCTGGAGGGCGAGCTCAGGGAGCCCACATGGTTCCTGTGCTTTCTTCCTGAGATTAGACGCCCTCCCAGGCCACCTCCTGTGTGCGGCTCTGTCACGCTCCGGAGTGACCGCCGTGTGCAGCACCCTCTGAGCTCTTTTCCCATCTTGCCTGCTCTAATTTGGACCTCAAATGTCCCCCAATCCCCTGTGTAGAAGCTTGGGCTCCAGTATGTGCTGGTGGCACCTGAAAAAGTGGGACCTGAGGCAGGGGATCCCGAATTTAAGGCCAACTGGGACCACAAAATGAAAGCATGCCTCAGATGAACCACGGAGGTGGTAGCCAGGAGAAGGAGGTCCCTGAAGGGGTGCCCTGGAGGGAGCCAGGGGTGCTTCCCTTCTCTCTCTACTTCTTGGCATCCCTGGGGGTGCAGACCTCCTCTTCCACGCGTCCTGCCATGAGGCACAGGGCCACCACAGGCCACGTGGCTGCGGACTGAACATCTCTCAAACCACGAGGCAAATATAAGTCTTTTCCCTCCTTAAGGTGATCATTTTAGGTCCTTTGTCACAGGGACAGAAAACTAGCATGCTTGAACTTAGCCAGCCAACTGGCACGTGCTGTTTAGAGTTTCATTTCTCATGAAGTTATTGTAGGCTCTGAAATGGCTATGGGATGCCAAACCCAAATGGGAAAGCCTAAATGTGTTTCTTCAGACAGGTCTTGATTTTGGGTGATTGGGAATTCATTATTTTTACGAGAGACAGGTGGTAGTGCGCCTATCAAGCGTTTGAACATTGATCTTTGCTGCTGCTCCGACCCGATCGTGTCTAATCACGACTCCTCAGACCCATCTAACTGAACAAGCCTCCGGCACAGATGTTTACGACTCGAACCTTCGGCCTTCCAGGAACCACCTGGAGATTTCTCCAGGCGCCTGCAGACGCTGAACCTCGGGGTGTCTGCGGGCACTTTCCTGTCTTCCACTGTACCCTCGAGTTTGTTTCCCAGCCATGGAAAATGCCCACGAGAAAAAGTTGTGCAACCGCTATTAGTCACTTTATATTTCCTGTATTTGCTGCTTAATTTCCCTGGTAGCTGGCAATAACATCTAGGATTTAAGTTGCTCAGGGCTCTTCGGGAAAACCCACATAAATGTCTAAGATGAGGTTTGGCAAGCCGTGAGTCTCGGTGAGCTAACAGTGTTATACAGAGGAGGCAGGAAATCCCTCGCCCCGCCAGACACCCACTGGCACTTACTGCGGGCTGAGGACCATTGTTCGATAAAAATGGATTCTGCACAGTTTTAAATCTGACAGCTGCTGGAACGAAAATTTGGGCCTGAATTTAAAAATTTTTAAATGGGCATTTGAGGGACTTCTTAGAGAAGAACGGAGGGAAACTCCTTGTAGTGGGGTTACTGGAAAGGCCAGCCCCGCTTGCGCACAGGGGCCTGCTTTGCTAAGGGTGGGACATCCTTAAGCCCTGACCGTACAAAGAGGTCAGCTAGGGCCACTGGGGGAGGACCCGTTTCCAAGCTGTGCTTTCTTCACACTCAAGAACCTAATAAGCATGGAGGAAGACAGCGCCGTATGAAAGGAGATGCTACGTTTATTTTATTTTATCTTGTTTTATTTTATTTATTTATTTATTTTTTTTGTGTGTGTGTGTATGTGGAACCGGGGATTGAACTCAGGCCCTTGCACTTGCCAGGCAAACGCTTATTCTGCTGAGCCATCTCCCTGGCCCTGCTACGTTTATTTTTATTCCTGTGAACATGGCTCGCCTCGCTCTGAATTTTAACCCATCCTACATGTTTTTTGATAGGTTCTATGTTGGTTTTGGAGACAGTTTCCTTGTGAAGTCCAGGCTGGCCTCGAACTTGTGATGTACCTCATTCAACCTCTCAGATGCTGAGATTCTCAGAGTGTATCACCGCATTCAGCCTAATAGCTGTTACATTTTAATGACTTCGTGCACTTTATACTCATTGTTTACAAGCTGGTTTTTCAAATTGGATTTTGATCTAAGAATCTGATCAGAGGCTGGAGAGATGGCTCAGTGGTCTAAAGCACCTACTTGGAGCAAGCTTAGCAAAGCACAGGGAGCGTGGTTCAATCCCCCAGCACCACATGCCAGCCAGCCCCGCCCCCTGGTGGGCTGAGCTGGCCACACACACACACACACACACACACACACAATAAATAAATAAAATAAATAAATTTTTTAAAAAAGAATCTGATCAAATTCTGCCTCAGAGTTGATGGCTTTTTACTAAAGAGACATGTAAACTGGACAGAAGCCTGTTGTCCTAGTTCTTCTGTTTTCTCCACTGAAGCCAAATACCTATCACAAGTATTCATTCATGCTGGGCTACTCTGTGAAATTCTCTGATTTTACTTCTATCATTTTGTTGAGTACTGAAGTCCTAACTACTATTCAATTCCTCCTTCCCTCCCTCTCTCCCTTCTTTTCCCTTCTCTTTCTTTTGCAGTTGGAGAGGGAACCCAGGGGGCTCCTGCATGCGAGGTGCCAGCTGTACCCTCAAATTATCCCCCGACCACAGCTACTGTACAGCCTGTGTAACTTTAGCTACATAGCCCTGCTAAGCAGTTCTGTCTCCGTGTGAATGTCACAGAGTACATTTGTACCTGGGTGGTAGGGCTATTGGTTTATTTATCGCATGCTGAAGGTTGACCTCAGGGCCTTCACGATGAGTCATATCTCCAGCTCTTTTTATGTTTTGTGACAAACTCTCACTAAGCTGCTGAATTGCCCAGGCTGGGCTCTAACTTGCGATCCTCCTGCCTCAGCCTCCTGGAGCACTGGGGTGATGGGTGTGTGTCACGACACACATGTGGCCTCTTAGCAGAATGGTGCGTGGTGCTAAACACAAGTAGGAAGCTGCCACGGACCTCAGGCAGCATACTGTTCTACAGTACATTTATTTTTAAATAGATGACAGTACCCTCTAAACAACGATTAAAAATACAGCAGATGCATCAGCCATTCACAGACGTGTACTGTCCTCGTCAAGGGTGAGGCGCTGAATACAGCAGTGTACTGTCCTTAGGGATCTGGCGGCATTTAGCTTGTTTACAGCGGTGTCACCACAGATGCGAGAGGGATAACTTTGCTTCCAACAGCTGGACAGCCACAATGTCACCAGGTGACAGGACAGTCTCAGCTCCATTCTCACCTTAGGGAACCACCACACAGAGGCAGCCCCACAGGGACCGTAAGCTTGTTATGTGGCACACGACTGTATACGGATTTGCTAAACTTTCACTGCTTGAAGCATTTTGTTCTACTCCGTTCAGCATGGGTGGAGTGCTTTTACCACTTGGTGTCCCCACACGGCGACGTTTTCTGCGGCGCTGGTATCACGGAGGCCTTGGTGGTCAGCCCTGTGTTCTTAGCTCCGTGCTGGTATCTTAGGCTGTAGATCAGTTCCTTCCTTCAGAGCCAGCATCTGGTCGTGAATGTGTCATTCTTAGAGAAGGAGATGGCAGACTTGAGGTCCTGCAGAGCTGGTCATGCGCACAAGTGGGGGTCAGCAGCCCAGCCTCTCCTAGGGCACCTCCCCTCGCAGCTGGGGTCCTCATTCACTTCTCAGGGTGGCCACAGCAGTCAGATGGCTTAAAACACCCGTAGTTTATTCTTTCTCAGCTCTGGGGCCAGAGGTCCAAAACCAAGGAGGCACTTGCTCTGCGACTGGGTGGCATCTTTCCTGGTCCCTGCCCTGCTCCCAGCTGGGACTGGCAATCCGTGGCATACCCTCACAACCCTTTGCTTTTGACACAAGGTCTCACTATGTACTCCGGGTCACGCGAGTTTGGGGCCTGCCTGAATTACTTAAGTGAGTTCGAGGCCAACCTGGACTACATAGTGAGATCCTGGCTCAGAAACAAACCAAACAGACTAAGAAGACATCCCTCAGGCCACGTCCACTGACCGCCCCGCCTGGCCCTGCCTCCTGACAGCACCTTCAACTTGGAACTCACGCACGGCTGACTCGCGGGTGGGCACAGCACCCCATGATCCAATCACTTCCCAAAGCCCCTCCTCTGAGCACTGGAGACTTTGGGGGGACATTCCAGATGCAAAGCCTAACACCCTGGTTCCCCCCCCCCCCCCCGTACTTCCTGGACTCGTCGTCTAAGCCATCGAGCAGTGCTGGCCCTTAAGATGTCTGCTAGCTCAATGGACGGGACGCTAGATTTGCTCAGCATATAGCGCAGCTACTCTTTGGCTCTTTGTCCTCATTTTACAATATGTAGCTTCTTCAGGCAGAGAGCGTAAGAAATGCGTTACAGGGCTGGCATGGGCTACTCCTCCTTTCCCCCCACACCGTCCTCCTCTGGCCGCACACTGCCAGTTGCAGAGTGAGTTGGTGTAACTCGTTCTCCGTGGCTCCCAAAACGCTGGCCATTCTACCGTGTCCCCTGGGGCCTCCGGGCTGGCCCTTAGCCTTGGAGCCCACTCACTTGAGCATTTCTTCATCCTACAAATATTTATGAAAATCCTACTCTGTCCCACTTTTCTAGGTGGGGGAGATAGCTTTTGCATCTTATAGACAATAAATGGATTTATACACAAGATGGCAACTAGAAGCTGGGCGTGGTGGTGCTCACCTGTAATCCCAGCCCTTGGGAGGCTGAGGCAGGAGGATCACTATGAGTTTAAGGCCAGACAGAACTATGTGTAGTGAGACCCTGTCTCAAAAAAAACAAACAAAATCAACAACCAAACCCCACAGATACACTTCTTTTACCAAGAGAAGAAGAAAAGGAAAGAGCTCCTATAGCCAAATACGCCCCCACTTCTCATTTTGCTGTCCCCACCTCCCGTATTTGCTAGCAGAGAACTAGAGCTGGTATTCCTGGGATTCCGCTAGCTGACATTTCTCAATTCCTGTGACCTTCGGACGTCTCCCGGGGCTGTGTTCCTTCTGTTACTGCGCGGCTCAAATTCTTGCTTCAACCTACTTTCCTCAGAGCTTCTTGATTTTGTTTTTACAGGCCCTTCACAATGTCACTCTAAGGGACGTATGACCATTTCCTAGTCTGTGTTTAAACGAAGAAAAACCGAAGTGCATTGTGGACAGCCAGCAAGAACATGTGACTCAATCAGCGTGTCCCAGGGGTTCAGTTGCTGTTCTGCGCGTGCTCACAGGAGGCCTAGGGTGGGCGTTGGGTGGGGGAGGGGGAGCTGAGCGGGTGAATGCAGCGCCTGCCTTCCCCAGATGGTGGGGGACGCAGCTCAGTGGCAGAGCCCATGTCCAGCATGCACGAGGCCCTGGGTTCGTCCCTAGCACTGAGAAACAGAAACAGGATTTACAAAAGATTCAGTTGAATTGTGATTTTCATATTAGCGCTAAGCAGGGGATCGGTGGCGTCAGGGTCGAGGGAGACTGCGCTGCTACTGCATAGCCAGTTACAGTCTTCCCTTTCTTGTGACTAGCAGGATGGAACCAGAGTTTATTGGGGTCCGCAAGGGGTCCGCCTTAAAAGGCCTCATGTTTGCGTCTGCATCAGACACAGCCGAATGGATGACCCCTTCCCGGCCTCCTTTCTTTCTGCCCCTTCCTGACTGCTAAGAGGCAATCAGCATTGACCACAGGACCCAAGTCACACGCTACCGGGCTGCACGGATAGTATCTGGGACCCGCCCGCCTGCCGCCCGCCTGCCTGAGGCAGCCATGGCTTCTATCCCTGACTCCTTATTAGGTGACAACAATGTCACCTAATCCTGGTCCTGAGGTTGAAACTACAGGAGGAGAAAAGCCTCAAAACACAAAGTCAAGTAACCCTAATAATAGCTCAGGTGTGGTGGTGCACCCCAAATCCCAGCACTCTGGGAGGCTGAGGCAAGAAGATTGCAAATTTGACTTTTGGGTAACTAGCTGCTTAGTAAGACCCTGTCTCAAAATAAATAATACAAAAAAGGGATGGGGGGGAGCATCAGGTCCAAGGTGCCAGGCGTGCTTGGGGGTTTCTCTGTGCTTGCTGCCTCCCTGAGCCCAGCACGCCTGATGTGCCCAGCCAGAAGTAAAGAGAGGTGCAGCAGGTGTGTGTGTGTGTGTGTGTGTGTGTGTGTGTGTGTGTGTGTGTGGCACCAGAAGTGAGCAGGAGCCAGGCTGGCACCCAGGCGCTGTGGGCTGAGAGCCCCGCTCACTGGGTACCACAGGCAGAGATCTGGTGGAGCCCAGAGAACGCGTTTCTGCAGGTCGTCCTCTTGCCGCTGTTGCGGGGTCCCGCGTGCTTTGATGCCCCCTCATGCTACACGGTATAAGATGCTCACGCTGGATCTTTATACTCTGCCCAAGCGCGGTTAAAAACTGATACCTCCTCCCCCAGTGCATTCAGGGCTGATTCCCGCTCCTTGGTCTAGTTCTGTCCCCTGTGTTCTGGGGACGCCCCTCCGGCATCAGACTTGCTGTCCTGCGGTGGTGGGGGGCTCGGGTCCAGCTTAGACTGCAGCCCCGGACTGCTGGATTTGTTTCTTTCTGTTTTGGTGCTGGGGCTTCAACCCAGGGCCTCGTGTATGCTAAGCCCTAGCTGAAAAGTCAGTCAGAACCTGTTTTTTGTCACAAGTCAGGGACAAGATAGTGACAGATACGGAGAGTAAGTGTGTGATGGATGAGTCCGCCTGGTTGCTGGGTACGGCCCTGGAGGTGCTGGGAACCCACATGATCGGCTCTGGGGAGTGTGGGCCGCGGTGCTCCTAGTGCAGCCATAAGAAATAGAGCAGGCGCGGCCCTTCCCCACGGGAGGCCCTGCTCCTTCTTATACCAAGAGCTCCCACCAGGGAATCACAGTGGCATTTCCAGAGGTCCCATCTCCAGCACCTAAGCATGTCCTGGTGAAAACCCGCTCTGGTTGTCCCAAGCATGGAGAGTGTAGGGTTTTGTTTTGTCTTGTTTTTTAGACAGGGTGTTGCTGTGTAGTTCAGGCTGTTCTTGAACTCACTATGTAGCCCGGTGTGACCTCCGGGTGACCCTCTTTTCTCAGTCTTCTGAGTGTTGGACATTACTGGATTTGGGAGATCGTTCAGGTGTGCTCTGTTTCCTAAGCTAGCTTCCTTTTCATTGCTTCAGCATCTTTGTTTCCATTAAAGATTTACTCAGAGCAAGCTCTCAATAAATGACAATCCTAGCTTTCCCAGCGTTCCCTGGGAGGAGGAGACACAGAACCCCCTGGTGGGTCTCACTGGGCGGGAGCCTGGCCCACTCTCTCGGAGGTCACACAGCTTTAGGGGTGATCGCGTCCCACCCCCAGGACCAGCGAGTGTTCCCCAGCTCCCTGAGTGTCCAGCCAAGTAGCCCAGAGGATTAAAGCGCCTGCAAGCAGTCTCAGGGGCCTGGGCTTCGATCCCCAGGCCTGCAGATCCCCAGGCCTGCAGTGCGGGCCCTGCCCCCAGGGCTCACTGAGTTGGAGATTGAGACTGGGCCGGTGGTCCACGCCTGTAATCCTAGCTTTTGCGAGGCTGTAAACAGGCGGATCACTAGAGTCCAATCTAGCAGTGAGACCCTGAACACCGACAGTGTAGACCCTTCCCTAAAATACAGGAAAAAATTTTTTTTCACTGAAGTAGTTTTAAGGTGTTGCTTTCTGTGGCTTTCAGGGTAACTATTTCTCAGTGTCTTTTGGTGACTTTTAAAGACTTTTATTATTTACTTTCAATGTACACATATCAGTAATTTAATCAGCCTTTGGAAATTATTTGAAGGACTTCCCTTCCTAAGTAAGAATTAAATGGCAGTTCAGACAAGATAAAGGTACATTTCCATCAACCAAATTCTTGACCTGATCATTAAATTATTCTCCAGAATATCTACTTATGGACATTTTTATGATATTTGAATTTCTAAATCAGAATAGGTTCTTTTTGTTTGTTTGTTTGTTTTTTGGTGGAACTGGGGATTGAACTCAGGCCCTTGCACTTGCCGGGGAAGTGCTTATTCCACTGAGCCATCTCCCCGGCCCCCAGAATAGGTTCTATACTCAAAAAACTTTTCTAAGTTTTTTTTTTTTTATAAACAGATTGAGCTTTTTCCACACTCCTCTCCCCTTTAATGCCTTCTTCTTCTTCTTCTTCTTCTTCTTCTTCTTCTTCTTCTTCTTCTTCTTCTTCTTCTTTTTTTGAGGAACCTGGGATTGAACTCAGGCCCTTGTGCTTGCCAGGGAAGCACTTATTCCACTGAGCCATCTCCC
>NW_004524689.1:5133341-5152423 GCF_000260255.1 Octodon degus
ATGGGGGATTGAACTCAGGCCCTTGCGCTTGCCAGGCAGGCCCTTATCCTACTGAGCTATCTTCCCAGCCCCTGACCTTAACAAGTTAATCTTTTCCTTTTCTTACTTTATGCTTTGCTTTGCTGGGGCTCGGGGCTGGCAGGCAGTGTTGTCCTTGTGGGACCTCTAAAATACACCCAAGTGCATCGGCCTCGCCTTTCTCAGTCACCTGTCTCGATGACTTCACCTCTTCACCGCTGGCAGCTAATCTCTGGGTGGGCCTGCACCTCGCTGTGAAATGACACTTCCTTCGCGATCCACTGCCCACAGCCACTTGGCTCTCTCGGGAGCCCGGCGTCTCCCTTTCCATCGTCCACCTTCGGCACCGCTGCCAGCAATGGCTCTCGAAAAAACGACAGCCAATCCTGTCACCTGCCGCTTCCAATCTGTCCATCCCCATTTCTCCAGGAAAAAAGAAACAGACAAGATAAACCACATGCCCAAAATACAGATGTGATAGAACAGGCAGCCCTGCCTGGCCTTTCCATCCCGGCTGGTGCTTACTTCTTCAGGTCTACTGTCCCCGCCTCAGGGACAAACCTACACCTGGGCTCTGGGCCAGAAGGTCATTAGCCCCCGCCCGCCCCTCCACCGAGCTGTGAGCATTTCCCCATGCACACCCCTCTTGTCTCCTTCCTCGGGGCTTGCTTCCTCTGCCCTCTGCTTCTATTTAACACCAATCCCGCTGCATTTTAAGTAATAATCTAGATTACATAAGCTTTCAGGCCTGTATTGGTATGTAATGGTCGTATTTTAATAACAACCTCCCGCGTGGGGAGACTGCAGGCCCCGGATCACAATGCTTGGGCGGATGGCAGCTCTGACGCGGCCGGGCTGCCGCCACAGCTGTCCTTCAGCTTTCCCCTGTGAGAAGGGACATCACGGTGCCACTTGGCAGCCTGCAGGGAGGACCTCGTGAGTCAGCGGATGCAGCGCTTGGAGCCTGGGCTGAGCGCTTTACTCATTCCGTGGAGCAAACGCTGGGTTTCTCTGCAGGACTTTGAGAAAATACTTTAAAGTATTTTTTTTTTTAAGTATTTACGTTATTCCTGTATTTATTTGTTAAATCCTCAATTGGAGCACCGTAAGAACCAGTTGTAACAAATTAACTGTTGGTAGAATTCTGAGGACAGTGAATAACTTTTAACTTAAAGCAATTTTATATTTTGAAGAGGAAAAGGTTTTTTGATCTCAGGCAGAGGCTTCACTGATTCATAGATTACCTACAAGTTTTAAAACTAATTTACTGCGCCCCTGAAGAGTCCGGCGCGTAGATTCTGCCCCTCCGCGTCTGGCAGTCGTGTGACCACAGCAGCAGAGCCGGGCCTGAAGCAAGAGCCCGCTGCGGGGCGCCTCGAGCGGATGCGTCAGGACTTGGACTCGATTCCTCAGTTTTTCCATGCGCAGTGGAGTCTAATGTGGGCCATTATAAGTGATGCTGAAATAAACAAATTCTGACCTCAAAACTTCTGCGCATCTTTAATTATTTCCGTGGAACAGATCAACGAAGGCAGAATGATCAGATCCAAGGAAATGATGAAATCTTTGAATGCTAATGTTGAGCGTACCTGCGCGTAAGCTGTGCGGTTTTCTGTCCCGCACATGTGCTACCAGCCAGGGTCTTGCTTTCTCTAAATCTTTTCTAATTCCATAGCTCCCTTAAAAACATACAGAAGTGGGGCTGGGGAGACGGCTCAGACGAATAAGCGCTTCCCTGGCAAGCACAAGGGCCTGAGTTCAATCCCCAGTTCCACCAAACAAACATACAGAAGAAAAGGAGGCAAGTGTATCTTCCTCACATTTGCATTTCTTTACAGTATTAGTTTTTTTTTTTTTTTTTTTTTTTTTTTTACAGTATTAGTTTTTAATCCAAGACCCGTGTTTCAGATTCCAGGGCTTTGCTGATCAGAGGAATTTAATAGCCCCAAGTTTTGATATCTCATAAGTTTTTCAATTGCATGCCCTAAGCATGCTGGAGAAGAATCATGAGACCTCAAAACCCCAAGTCTAAAGGTAGACTTTCAGAAAGAACAACAGGAATAGCTACAGTTGGAATCAAAGACATTCCGTCTGGAAATTTATATTTTTATTTACTAGGTGGGAGTGTGTTGTTTCCATAGTAACACAGAGACTTTAGTTACTTTAAGAGACATGTGCTGGGGCTGGGGAGATGGCTCAGTGGAATAAGTGCTTCCTTGGCAAGCAGAAGGGTCTGAGTTCAATCCCCGGACTTCGCAGTGGGAGACCAATGAATGATCAAAATCATTAATTTTCTTTTCTACTTAAAAATCTGTATGAGAGGCTGGGGAGATAGCTTAGTAGAATAAGTGCTTGCCTGGCAAGCGCAAGGGCCTGAGTTCAATCCCTAGCTCTGCAAAAAAAAAAAAAAAAAAAAAAAAAAAAAAATCTGTATGAATTAGAAAGATGCGTAAATCTCTTTGTAACGATTGGTTGTGTTAAATTTCACCTCACCTAGTTTCCTCTTCAGTACTCCTCAGAATGATTGTGTACGTGTAAAGGGATATTGCGCACATTGATTTCTAAAAACTAGATAGACACGAAGACTATCAACCAAAAAGATACTGTGTAAATTCAAAAATCCTTCCTGGTGCTAAAGGTTTTCTCCTCAGGCGCTGCAGGAAGGAAGGAGTTAAACTCAGGGGCAGGAAGACTGGGGCCAAGGGCTCATTAGGAAATCTGGTATTTCAGGTTAGACTGGACTCCTTTGTTCAAGAGAAAAAGCACTTTAGATCTGGCTGCAGCCTCGAAGGTAGAAAACGAATTCTAGACCTCTCTGGAATCAGGGCCGGAGGCAGGGGCCTCTGCAATACCCTGAGCTGCGTTGTTTCCCCCAAATCCAAGGAGGCAGCACCCTCACTCCCATGATTACAAGAGCTTGTATAATTACAGCCACCTTCTCTGACGCCGCGAACCCGCCTGTCCTAGAGGACGCTTGGAAATGTCTGTTTCTTTCTTCACGTAGCCATCTTTTTTTCCTTTCACATTAACTGCAGATGATTCTTTAAGTAAAAGTGCCCATAAAGCTGCCGCTTTTGCTTGCAGAAGCTTCATCCTCCTCTTTGCACAGTTGAGGCTTCGTTGACTTATATTTCTCCAGTGATGAACTTCAGAGTGAAATCCTTCTTGCGGCAAATTTTTTTTTAAAGTTACTTCATCTAACCTGTGACTAATTAGTTAAATAAAAACAGTGTGTGCTCCTGCTATTCAGGAGTACATTTTGTTCCTGGACAGATAAAAAAGGGGGGCAGATTGTACTGCTCACTCCTCTTATTTTTTTTTTTTAACCACTCCCTTCCTTTCAAAATTATAAACAAAATTCCTCTTGGAAAGCTCCCAAGCTGTATGGTGTGCCCAGTGTGGGTTGGTTTTTGAACTGAATTGATTAGAAATTTACGGTACTCTGTGTTGATTGACTTTCATTCAACTGCTTAGTACTTGCAAGTGTCCTCAGGTTGTATGCTTGCACATGCTCATGAGACACGTCACAGGTGGAGGGGACAGCGGAGCTTCCCCTCCCCCCTTTCCCTGCTAGTCAGTCCTTGAGCCTCTGAATAAACTGGGGATAGGATGTCGCCCAATGAGAGGTCAGCCAGGTGACCCAGGCTTGGGCTTGATGGGGAGGGGAGGTGGCACAGGCTGGGGCAGGCTGGGAGGGCTTGTACAGCCAGCCTGTGCTGTCTTGTGACACAGATAAAGTCTCCCAGGGAAAGCCACTAGGGGTGACCATGTCTGACCAGATGTCACACCCCATCTCTTCTTCCCCTGTTCAGATCTCAGAAGGCCTCTCTGTACCCAGGCTGGTTCGACTTACGCAGATGGCTGTGTGTCTTCTTTTCCACGAGGAGAGCTTCTCCGAGCCCTCCTGTGTGCAGGAGTCTGAATTTGCCCAGGAAATCTGTGTGCAGCGGCTATTCTGAGCTCCCTCGAGCCCTCCAGCCGGCACACGTGTGGGAGAGGAAGAAAGTCCAGATAAGACAAGGGGCTCAGCAGGAAGGCGCGAGGGGGGTGCGTGGTCAGCCTGCAATGTAAACGCAATGAGAAATCTGGGATTTCGTGGGAAAAAGTAGCAGAGAAGCAGTCTAAAAGCTCAGGGTCTAGGATTGGTTGTGCTGTGAGCCGTTCGTTTGTCAGAGTCCCACTTCCTTTTTGTTTTTTCAATCTTTTTTAAAACAAAGTCTCACTATGCAGCTCAAGGTGGCTGTGAGCTCACTTTGTAGCCCAGGCTGCTCTCAAACTTGCATGGATCCTCCTGCCTCAGCCTTCCAGGGGCTGAGATTACAGGCATGCACCACCACGCTGGTGAGTCCCACTTTCTTCACTTGTAAAATGGAGTAAGAATGACTGCACGCCCTGTTTCTGTAGGGTTGTAGGGAGAATCTTTTTTCTGTACAAAAGAGCCAGGAAAGGTCATTTTAGAAAGAAAATGCGGTGGATGAGTGGGAAAGGGACTGCACAGCGGGAATCTGCCAGTGGCGCTGGGCAATTCAAGACAGCTCTCTGAGGAAGATGTCCTGGATTGTCTTCCTGTACCGAGCTAGGGTCCCGCTCCTTAGATGCGCCCCAGACATGTTCTATCCTCTTGCTTTTTAGCGTTGCAGGTAGTGCTTATAAGACTGTAACCTGGGCCGGGGGTGTAGCTCAGAGGCACAGTGCCTGCCTGGCAAATGTGAGGTCCTGAGTTTGATTCCCAGTACAAAATCAGTCAATCAATCAATCAATTGTGGGGTCCACATGTGATCTTATCCACATGGTACCTTAATAAACAAATAAGAACTTTTTTCCTTAAATAAAATCCCAGGACAGAACCATATCTCAGGATTCTGCTGGATGACACCAAACCACCACCAACATGGACAGATTTTTTTTCTTTTTTTGTGCCAGGGATCTAACTCAGGACCTGGCTCTATGCCAGGCAGGCGCTTATGCCACTGAGCTATCTCCCCAGCTACCACCAGGATTATCACCACTTCTAGGCGATGTAATTTGGGGAAGTTACTTCACCTCTTTTTCCCTTCTATTACATTTATAAAACATAATGAAAATATCTTCATTGGTTTTATCTTTTTCAACATTAAACCATTTTTACCTGCAAATTGCATATTTTATTTGTCAAACGCTCTAAAATATTATGCTTCCATTAGTCTTGCAAAATGCGTCGCATTATAACACCTTGCAATGCTTCTAAAATGATTCATAGAGTGAGCCATTGTCACCTTTGGTCATATGCACCACATAGATAAGACTGCACGAGCTCATGCACATGCACACGTGCGCTCTCGCAGGGCACGCACACGCACATGCGCGGACATGCGCACACAATACGCAATAATGTTGCCTATGACGGAAGAGTTCCCCCATTCTATGAATGATTTAATTTTAGATGGAACCAGGGCCTTTTGCGTGCTAGTCTTTGCTCTGCCATGGATCATCATCCAACTCTCTGGCTTCTTCTTTTTTTTTTTTTTCCATAAATTTATCTGACTTCTTCTTGATGGGGTTGTTAGATGACTTCATCATGCAAGTTTGAAGAAAGTTAACTAAGTGCGCAGAAAGGAAGTGATGGTAGCTGAACACACACCATACTCCTAGGACATACTTCCTGCTGCCCTGAGCCAGTTGCCTGAATCTCTATGAGCTCTGGCTGCTGGCTGGTCCCCCCTGCATGCTGTGTCACCTACCTCCAATGTACTTCTCATGCTATAGAGCAAAATGCTTTATTTATTTATTTATTTATTTATTTTGTGTGTGTGTGTGTGTGTGTGTGTGTGTGTGGCCAGCTCAGCCCACCAGGGAGCGGGGCTGGCTGGCATGTGGTGCTGGGGGATTGGACCGCGGTCCCTGTGCTTTGCTAAGCTTGTTCTAAGTAGGTGCTTTAGACCACTGAGCCATCTCACCAGCCCCTAGAGCAAAATGCTTTAAATCAATGCAAATGTGACCCCATCATGATGCCCCGCAGTTCTCCTGTGACTTTTCTGATAACCAAGTCCAAGCCCCCTAATTGCCGGCTTGCTTCTCTTGTCCTCTGGGGCTCTCCCACTGGCCCCTGCTTTCCCTGTGCTAGTGCCCATCTGCACCAAACTTCTCGCAGTTCTTCTGAGGAGCTGGCATTGAGTTCCTTCAACCCCACACCTCGCCCTTGCTCGTGCTTCTGCCTGGAATATCCCAGTCCTTCTGCCCGACTGACCGCATTGCCACCGAGGTCTCAGCTAAATGCTACCACTTGGTGTGGCTTCTCCTGACCAAATGTCCTTGAGATTTCTTCCTGGACAGAAGCTCTCTGTACCCCAGAGCTGCTGCAAACCATGTCATGCTTCGGAGAGGAGGAGGCATCGCCACCCAGCCAGGTCACGACTCACTCTCCTGCATTTCTGCTCATTCTGTCATCCAGGGTCTATTCTGAGGGCTGGGGACACAGCAATGAACACCAGGGCCCAGATGCTTGGCCCCCTCACGTTTCCATTCTAACGAGGTGGTTACACTCACCACTCATCAGTCACATGCCATGTAAATGCTGCCCTTTATACAGGGAGGAAAGAAATCCCGGGGGCTGCCCTCTGAGGAATGAACATTAAGGCTGTCCTTTCAGATCGAATTCAAAACCAGGGCGCTTGTCCCTGTGCATGACCAGTCTCATTCCTCTAAGAGGGAATGATTTCACTGAGAATCCATCCAATCTAGGGGCCTGAGACATGGCTTGAGTTAAAGGACATGTCTAGCATGCTCCCTGGACTCAGCTACCAGTACTGCAAAAAAGAAAAACACACGCACATGTGTAATCCCAGCACTAGGGAAGCCGAGGCAGGAGCATGACCACAAGTGGAAAAAAAGGCAGCCAGGGGACTACTTAGTGATGCCCCATCTCAAAAAAAAAAAAAAAGAAAAAAGAAAAAAGAAAAAAAAAAAGAAAAGAAAAGAAAAGAAAGAAAGAAAGAGAAAGAAAAAGAAAAGGGCCAGCCAAATAGCTCAACAGATTAAAGCAACTGCAAGCAGGCTCAGGGGCCGGGTATTCAATTCTCAGGCCTGCCTTGCTGGCCTCACCCCCAGGATGTGCTGAGATGGCAGTTGAGACTGGGCATGGTGGCACTTGCCTGTAATCCGAGCTCTTGGAAGGCTGTAAACAGGTGGATCACTATGAGTCCGATCTAGTAGTGAGACCCTAAACAAAACCCTTCCCTAAAAATACAAAAAAAAAAAAAAAAGAAAGAAAGAAAAGAAAGAAAAAGAAAAAGAAAAAAGAAAGAAAAGAAAAGAAAAAAAAAGTGATGATTTAAGGGGCTGGAGAGATAGTTCAGCAGCATAAGCACATGCCTGGCAAGTGCAAGAGCCTGAATTCAATCCCTGGTTCCACATACACACACACACACACACACACACACACACACACACACACACACACAAAAGCTTGTTCTAGAGCCAATTAAATTGTCTATATCTGATGTTTGCCACATTATATGAAAATTTAGCTTTGTAGTAAGCCTTCTGATGAGTAGACTAAACTGTTACTCTCCTTCAGTGTACACTGAAGTAAAACTATATTAAATACACTTTATTTACTAAGATCTTGGGTGACAATGTAGCTCAAAGTACTCCCATCACTCATCAGTGAAGGCAGATTAAGTACCTACTATGTGCTGGTGGCTTTTATAGTGTAGTATGAAGGAGTATTTTATAGTATAGTGTACAGTGTATAGTATAGTACATCATAGTATAGTACAGTATGCTATAGTACAGTATAGTTGCAGGACTCTGTCGTGGGATCCAGACCCTTAGCTGGATTCTTCGGGTCTTTAATGTGTGGACAAATTTCCTGCACTCTTTTGAACTTGACTCTATCAGGGATTATTATAAAATAGTCCTATAAATTATGTGTCCTGTATTAAATTGTTCCCCTTGCAAATCCTGACTACAACAAAATTGGTACCAGGAGTGGGGCCAACGCTGTGCTGCTGCATAGCCATGTGGCTTGAGAGCCTTTGGAATTAATTTGGAAAAGTTTTGAGAGACTGGCCAAAGAAGCAGCCCCTGTGTACTGTGAAGTATACTGGAGACTCTGGTGGGAGCCTGGAAAATCAGAGTACTGGTGGAAATGCCGCCATTTAAGATGAAGCTCGGAAAGCTTCCATGGAAAAGGGTTGTATTGGCTGTGGATCCCGGGCAGTGCACTGTGCCTTGGCAGAAAGCTGGTCCTCACTTTGCTTGTGTTTAGAGGTGACACCTAGGTGGTAGAAAACTTCCAGTGCAGTCTGTTGTGGGGATGTGGCATGGGTGCCCTTCAGAGCTCTTGGCCAAATCTGCGCTTGACAGAACGAAGAGCCCACAAGGTGATTTGGAACATTTGGCCAGAGGGGGAGCTCTAGCGGAGCTGTGGATTGCAAGGATAAAATAGAGAACACGGCTGTTATGAACAGGACCGTGGGCCAGGGATCTAGCTCAGCAGCACAAGCATCCACCTGGCAAGTGCACAGTACTGAGTTTGATTTCCAGTACCAAAAAAAAAAAAAATCCCAACAACAAAAAATGAGGATGATAGAAAAATGAACTGAAGCCTTTCATTTGAAGATAAGAGTGTATTTGAATTGCAGGAGATCCCTGTTTTTCAGTCTTGCCATGCCTTATTAAAAGTTATAGGGGGAGGGGGGCCGGGGAGATGGCTCAGTACAATAAGTGCTTCCCTGGCAAAAGCAAGGGCCTGAATTCAATCCCCAGTTCTGCAAAAAAAAAAAGAAAGAAAAAGTTAATGGGGGAGGGCTGGCCAAATAGCTCAGTGGATTAAAGAACCTGTAAGCAGGTGCAGGGGCCAGAGGTTAGATCCCTGGCCCTACCATGCTGGCCCCACCACCAGAGCAAGCTGAGACAGCGAATGAAACTGGGCGTGGTGGCGCGAGCCTGTAATCCCAGCTCTTGGGAGGCTGTAAACAGGCACATCACTATGAGTCTGATCTAGTAGTGAGACCCTGAACACCCTGTAGACCCTTCCCTAAAATACACACCAAAAAAAGTTAATGGAGGGCAGGGGAGGTAGCTCAGTGGCTTAGGTGCCTGCCTGGCAAGGTTGAATTTTAGTTACCCTTTGAATATTTTACTTTTGGTGCCGAAATGAATGCAATAAGAATTGTATACATGTAACTGCTATATTAATGTAAATCTGAATAGACCAAGCCATGTTAACATTCTACAAACCTGCCGAGAGACTACAGTTCAAGGAAATGTGTGTGGTTATCAAGTTGGCTGGGTGGACTGCGGTGGACTCTCAACTGGTGGTCAACTTGTAACCCCAGCTGAACTGAACTGGCATGGTGCTGGGTGTGGGAGGCCCACCCGAGGACTGTCGCCAACAGCATAAAAGCAGAACCAGAGGGGAGTAAGAGGTGTTGTTAGGGAGCTGTTGGTTCTGCTAGGGCTGTTGGTTCTCCTGGAGGAGACTGTCATGCCGACTTTCCTGATAGGAACCCGGCTGAGGAGCTGAGGTGCCTGATCTCATTGGAGGAGTCTGGGTGGGACCTTGTGGTCACTGAGAATGGCTGCGGTTAGCTTGGGGGAAGCTCTGGGTTTTACTTCAAGTATCACTTTCTAACTCTGGAGGGGAAGATGGCTCCGTATTCAGTGACCTGGTGAGGCTTGTCACATTGACTCTCCTGATGGGAACTCAGCTTTCCTCCTTCTCAGGGGACTTGGGACCTCACTGCTGCTGAGGAGAGCTGTGGTATTTGGGGTGGGGGGCTCTGGTTCTTCCCTTGAGCGTCACTTACTTCCTGGCTCCCGTGCAGACCCCTCGGCCTGCTGGCACAGATCCTCCATCCCGCTGGCCCAGGCTTTCTAGCTCCCACCCCTGGCTTTTGGGCCTGCCCAGCCAGACCCATGAAACAGGCCTGCACGAGGCTTGCCTGGTCTGTAGGCCTCCAGCCGGACTCACTCAGAACTCTGTCGTGGGACCCCGGCCCTTAGCTGGATTCTTCGGGTCTTTACCGTGTGGACAGATTTCCTGAACTCTTTTGAACTTTACTGTTCAGATGACTAGTATAATAATCCTGAAAATTATATGTCCTCTATTAACTTGTTCCTCTTGCAAACCCTGACTACAATACAATATAGTACAGTTCAATGTAGTATTTTATAGTGCAGTACAGTAATAAATGCTCAAGGTTTCTTTCCTTCTTTTTTGTCTTTTGGAGACAGGGTCTCGCTATGCAGTTCAGGCTGGCCTTAAATTCACTTTGTAGCCCAGGCTGGCCTCAGATTATCGTTGATCGTTCTGCCTCCGTCTCTCCAGTGCTGGTATTACAGACGTGTGCCACCACGCCCAGACTGCACCGCCGCAACTGGGCAAGGTTTCTTGAATGCATTAGAAACTTCGGCACTGGGTGGGCTTCCTGTACACTGTACATGGGTTATTTTTATTAAAAGTTTTATTCCTCTCCTAGGTAATTATTTGTCTCTGCACTGACCTCTCCAAGAAGTGATAGTACATTAGCTTTGCTACTTTCATTTCAGTGACTCAAAAATTTTTTCAGGGCCAGGGATGTAGCTCAGCAGCACGAGGCAAGCAGGTCCTGAGTTTGATTCCTGGTATCAAATTAATTTTTTTTTTCTTTTCTCCTCTTCTCAGCAGAGTACCATGAACAGAAGTAACTGGATAAACAATTCTAGAACAATGTTCTTTACACATCAAGACCCCGATATCTGTTCCTGAACCAGCCTGGACCAAATCATTGCTGAGGCTCAAGTGTGGATCGGGGGGGGGGGCTCTCACCAGCATGTGGGAGGACCAGGGTTTGATCCCAGCATCACTATTAAAAAAAGCATCACTGAAACTAAAGCTTAGCTTAGTTACTTTCTTGTTGCTGAGACAAAATACACAACCCCCAAGGTTAAAGGAGGAAAAGTCTGTGTAGCTCAGTTTGTAAAGGTTTTGTCACTAGCCGGCAGGCCTGGCTCCGGGGCGGGGTGGCACGGCAGGAGAGAAAGAGTCCATGGTGGGCAGAAGACAGCCAAAGCAACAGCTGACTCTGCCGGCATCTCCCTGCCCCTTCTATACGCTATCTAGGCTGCCAGGGCGAGGGATGTGCCAACCAGGCAGTGTTCGGTGTTTAGTTTGGCCACTAGGAGGACAAGATTGTGCCACTCAGATGTTCTTGGTGACCTAAAGTAAAACTATGCTACCACACCAGCTAACGAGGGCTTAGTTTGTAAAACAAATCTCAGAATACACAAGATTCAAAGGATAAAAGAAAAAATCCACTGAAATGACATGTTTCTGTTACTTGTCCAATCGGTTATTGTTTGGCCAAGTTTTGTGTTATGCAAAAAAGAGCCAAAGCTTAGCATCATTTCTAGCCGGTGTGCGGAGGACCGGGGAGGCTGGGGGAGGCAAGAGGGATGGAGGAGCTCACAGGCTTTCTCGAAGCCCCTGTCCCAAGGATGGAGAAGGACTTGGCAGGAGTCCTTTCTGAGCAGGCCAGAGGGGAATTTGTTTCCCAGCTGTTCTGGAGTATTTTCCTTGTTAGTCTTTGCTCCCACGGTCTAAAGCAAATACCGGATCTTAGCGCCTACAGTACGGGTCAAGAACTGCGCCTGGCTCTTGGTGAGTCACAGGAGAGGGGCCTCCTGCTGCAGCCTCCGCCACACACCCGGGCCTGCTCGGCCTCCCCTCCCGGCTCTGCCCTTGACCTCGGATCGTTATCACCTCCATGCAGCAGTAAACGTGAGGCTTAGACATGGATCCTAGATGCAGCTTTCTTAAACTGTGCTACTCAGGACCGCTAAACAATGTGGCAAGGTATGTACATTTCATCTTAGCTTCAGATTTGTAATTCTAGCAAGCCAAGGTGAGCGATCTTGTCAGTGTTTAAAATTTCCCTCCAGCAGCACAGTGCCGCGTGCCTGTAGTCCCAGCATGGGAAAGGCTGAGGCAAGAAGATCTCTGAGAGTTTAAGACCAGCGTGGGATACGTAGTGAGGACCAGGCCAGCCTGAACTACAGAGCTAGACTCTGTCTCAGAAAAGCCAAATAGCAGGCATGGTGGCACTTGCCTGTAATCCCAGCACTCTGGAGGCTGAGGCAAGAAGATCACTGTGAATTCGAGGCCAGCCTGGGCTGCTACAAAGTGAGTTCAAGACCAGCCTGAACTGTATAGTGAGAACCTGTCTCAAAAAGACCAAAAGAAAAAAGAAAAAAAAGCAAAATAAAACCGTTCCCCCGTGTACCGTCATCCCTTGGTATACTGGGGGAGTGGCTGCCAGTAGCTTCAGAGGCTCAATTCCCTTACGCGAAACAGTGTGGCATTTGCATAGAACCTACCCACTTCCTCTTGTTATGCCTTAAGATGCTGGACGACATAGTATATAACACAAGGTGTGGCATACCGTATTCTTCAGCCTCAGTGGCAAGAGGCAGAACTGATAGGTGATGAGCACCAGCTGTATACTTGGGATGTGGTAGCTCTCAGTTGTAATGTGCTACTACTTCTTGTAAGGCTGAGGCGCGCTGCCTCTCACTTGTGCCTTTCATTCCCGCTCTCTTTTGTTTTCCATTCCCTTCCCAAATAATAAAAATGGGGAGAAGACCAGGAAGGAGCTGGGGGCGTGACGGAGGGAGTCACAGGAGAGAGGCCTCCTACTGTAGCCTCCGCCACACACCCGAGCCTTCTCAGCCTCCCCTCCCAGCTCTGCCCTTGACCTCAGATTGAGGAGATTTAAGAAAGAAGAATTAAGAAGCATTCTGCATATGCCCCGCCTTCCCCTGACAAATGCAGTCATTGTGTGCTGAAAACATGAGCTGATAAAAAAAAAAAGATTTTGGGGAGTACCAGGGATTGGACTCAGGACCTTGCACTTGCCTTTAAAATGAACTTGTCAGGGGCTGGGGAGATGGCTCAGTAGGATAAGTGCTTCCCTGGCAAGCGCAAGGGTCTGAGTTCAATCCCCAGTTCTGCGAGAAAAAAATAAAATAAAATAAAATAAAATGAACTTGTCTTCTATGCAGAACAGCCTCTCACCTTGTTTCTCTTGAGCCTGCCATGCCTCCCTGTTCACTGTGGACAGAGTAATAGAGTTCTTGCCCCCCAGTTTTTCCAAGTCGTGGGTACAGATTAACACATAAGCGCCATGAACTCACCAAGGAGCACACATAAAGTGCAACCACAGAGAAAGCAACGATCCCTTTTTGGCCTCAGTTTGTCCTATAACATCAACCCATGTCTTCCAGTTTAGAGTTTTTGGTGGTTTTCAGAATTTTGTCCCACTGGACTGCCCCTGTGCTGAGGCTGGGGGGCACATTATTGTCACCTCCTGTCCCTCCATGTCCGAGGATATTCCACCCCGACCCCTCCTGTGACACACCGTGCTCACTGTCACCTTGGCCTCTGCCTCTGCATGTGGAGGGTCAGCTGCACACAATGGGCAACCCAGGCTCCAGTCCAGTTGTCCTGGTCTGAGAGGAGGAATCTGAAAAGCAGACTCAGGGCAGGGGAGGAGCCGGGTTAGTGGAATCACCGGAGCAGACAGGGCGTTCAGTCAGCTGGGGTTGAGAGGAGGATCGGTGGTAGCCGGAAGTTGGGTAGGATTAAAGGAACGCGTGGAGCTGGCTGCTTGCAAGTGACTGACTAGGGATGCTGGAGCTTGGGAACAGCTCATCTGGGCTTCCTGGGCGAGATGAATTCTTGACAACAGTGAAGGTTTCCCAGCCAGGTGGTGGTGTATGCCTGTCATCCCAGCACTTAGGAGGCTGAGGCAGGAGGATCGTCAGCCTAGGCTACGTAGTGAGTTCAAGGTCAGCCTGGAGTCCATAGTGAGATCCTGTCTCAAAAAGTAAAACAAACAAAATGAAAGGTTATGTCCTGTGCAGTCACAGGACAGACACTGTGAATCGGTGACACCGGCTTTGTTCTCACTGGAGCTGAGGGTCAAATAATGACACCAAGTGAGCCCAACAGCCAGCTGGACAGGCCCTCAGAGGGAAGAGGCAAGGAGGCCAGTGCTGACCAGTGCGCCAGTCTGGCTGTCAGAGAGGATGTAACCTTTGAACTCAGACCCAAAGGACCCACAGGGGTGGCAGTGGGGTAGAGCAGACAGCAGCCTCTCCCAGGCTCAGGGGAAAAACAATCTCCAGGCTTGGGGATGGTGACCATGTCCAAGGGGCAGCGTCGAGCGGGCATCCTCCCTGTTTTTTTTTAAATTTAATTTTTTATTTTTACATATTTGGTACAGGGTCTCGCCACGCAGCTTGAACTCATAATGATCCTGTTTCAGCCTCCCCAGCACTGGTACTGGGGGCAAGGCTGGCACATCATGTGGTGCCAGGGATCTAAGCTGGGTCTGTTGCCTTACCTAGGCAGGCACTTAGACTGCTGAGCTACCTCTGTGGCCCCTCACTCGGGGTTTTCAACCACCACAATTTGGGTCTGAGGGTGATTAGGAAGCTGGTGCGCACGGATGGCACAATGGGGTGGTTTGCATGCAGTAGAGGGCCCAGGTGAGGGGGGCTGATGCGTGAGTCGGTGTCCAGGCCCATGAGGTGGGAGCCCACGCTGGCTGGCGGGGAGATGGGAGGCGCTTGGGGCTCAGGGGCCTGGGGAGCTCAGGGGCACCAGGACGTGGACCCAGTGCCACACACAGGCTGGGCAAGCTGCCCCTGGGCTGCAAAGAGCCCAGCTGGACTTCGGCGGCATCGCTGGGTCCAACGTCCAGAGAAGCCGCAGACCTCTGCAAACTCGGGAGCCGCTCTGGAAAGCGCTAGAGGCTTTGCCTGGGCCACTTCAGCTCTGGCTGGCCGAGCACCCCCTTTCCTGCCGCCTCCCGGCCCCCCACTTCCTCGCCATCCATTGAAGCCAAGCCCCTGTCCTGCATTCAGCTGCCTGAGGCTCCAGCTGGCTTAGCCCTTTGAGCCTCTTAATGAGTACCCAGCTCCGTGCTTGTCAGGTGTGAGTTCTTTCCCTGTGGTCTGTCCATTGTCAGTTTATTTTATAGCCAGCAATCATCAAACCCTCAGAGGGAAGAGAATAAATTTAACACTTCTGTGGACGTTCTTGGAATGAGGTTGTGGCAGGGAGGAAGTGCAGACAAGGGCCACAGTTGTTGCTGAGAACAGGCGGGAGGATGGGTTGCGCGTGCGGGGCCTCTGCGCGTAATTATCCACGTAGATGCAGACCCTGCCTATGTCTCCCTCGGCCCGGCAAAGTTCAGATGTCAGCCTTAGACATGGAAACAAAATCAGGGAGTTTCAGTTTCCAACCGTCTAAACAGACCTCATGAACGCCATTAAGTAATCTTCTTTTTCCTGAATTTGTGGAGTACAGTAGTTTGTTTTACTCTGGGGAGCAGCGGTTAGCGGAGGGCGGGAAGGAGAGCAGATCTGAGAACTTTCTTCTAAGCTGGGCAACGACACGCGTGTGTTTCAGCGGGCAGCCTAACGTGTATTTCCCGCTAACAATTTAGTCCAGCCGCAGGGATGCCAATGAGACTCAAGTTCTCTAAAAATAGACGCTATTTTTTTTTTTCCACTTTAATAAGAAACACACGTGAGAAATCACGGTCGGCCCGAGTGTGCTCATTTAATGACCTAATTCAGAGAAAGAATCTGCGCTACCTGACACCCTAAGGAGCCCTCGGAAGGCAGGAGTGCCCGTCTCCGAATCTCTCTTCCTTCCCTAGTCGGTAAGTACGGCGCATCTGCTAGGTGGCGTGTGCTCTCAAGTTTTTATTGTTTAACGCGCCAGATCCGCGTTGCACCGGCTGAGTGTGTTTCGATGCTCGTGGTAGCGCGCGTTTCTGTCCACGCTGCACGGGTTCACCTCTGTCCTGAACTCGCCTTTCTCTATCCAACGCCTGCCCTTGCGGTCGGGGCGCAAGCACCCTGCGCTGGTGCCACGTGGAACTCTAATGAACCGGGGAGCCCGCCGGGCAGAGGCCGCCTGGCGCAGTTCTGAGATAAATGCTGCTGGACTAAGTGTCAGCTCAATCCTTGGCAAACCTTCAGGGTATGCGGGGAAAGAAATTCCGTGCAGGAGGCTGAAAGACACAGCCAGGAGCCTTCGCCGCAGGTCTCCGGATCTGAGCAGCGACGCTCTCTGGGTTCCGGGGCCTGCAGTGACACACTGGGAGAAGTTAGTTGTGAGTTGGGTCCTGGCATTGTACATACTCAGTGAGTTGGGTTGTTTTTTTGTTTGTTTGTTTGTTTGTTTGTTTGTTTTGGTTGTTGTTGTTTGTCTGCTTGCTTTTAGTTTGACTGGGTTTAAACCCAGGAGTAATCTATCACTGAGCTGTAGCCCCAGATCTCTCTGCTGTTCTCTGTTTCTCTCACTCTGAGACAGGGTCTTGTAAATTACCCTAGTAGACCTGAGCCTTGCAACCTTCCTGTCTCAGCCTCCTCAGTATCTCAGACTACAAGTGTGAGCCACTGTACCTGGCTAATATTGTTTTTTAAGAATTATTATCGGGCTGGTAGCGTGCTTGCCTAGCACATGCAAGGCCCTGGGTTCAATCCCCAGCACTGGAAAAAAGAAAAGGTATTATTTAAAATTATTAGCATCCTAGATGCGGTTAGGCAGTTAAGCATTCCTTTCACATACAAAATAATTTGTATGTAGGATCTTGTCGTATGCCTGAAAACGCTTAGAGAAATTCTTACCAATATCGAATTCGACAGCCTGATCAGGGAACAAGTTTCTGTCTTGACGCTTGCGGCCTGGCGCCTCGAGTCTGCGGCCTCCAAATCTCACACTCAACAAGTCAAGGAGAACCTTCGTCACTGTGAAAGTAGCGTTCGGTTCTCATCCTCTGACTCTGACCGCCGCGTCACCAGGTTTTCAGCTGCTCGCAGCTCACTTGGAGCACAGAGCCGTCCAGCAGCAGCCAATCCAGAGTCGCCTTTCGGCTCGGATGGCTCTCTGAGTTCCCGGGAGGCCTGAGGTTTGGCGCTTCCCTGAATGTATATCCTCCCAGGGCTGACGGGACCGTCGGCGCTTCCTGTTCGGACTGGGAACCAGAAGCTTTCTGAATCATCTCACAGGACGTTTCCTGACCTGTGAATCTTTGGAGCATGAAGATCGTGTTTTTCCCTTCACCGTGCTCCGATTCTGCTCTCCTGGGGACGTGTGTGTATTCCATTACAGCCCAAGGTTTCCCGCGCTCCGTGATAAATATGCGGGTTACAATGCGCACATTCACACACACGCCAAAGGTTACCAGGACAGGTTTATTGCTTGTTACATCATTTTACTGTGGAGCTGATTCATTAGATCAGTTTATTTAGCAATTAAATACTATTAAATAAGGCAACCGTACCAACTTCCACCAGCCCCTGGCTTCGCTGACTCCTCCACCTCCTCCCTCTTTAATCAGCAGCTTGATAAGTGTGCCCTGTACTCGGAGGGACAGGCCTTGATGGGATGTAGCGTGGGCTATTTATTAGGGACATCTTATAGCTAGGTGTGGTGGCCCACGCCTGATAATGCCGGAGCTCTGGGAGGCTGAGGCAGGAGGACTGCAACTTCCAGCGCTGCCCGGGCTATTTAGCAATGTCATAAGATGCTGTCTCAAAATAACAAATCTTAAAAATGGGCCAGGGATGTAGCTCAGTGCAAAGGCCCTGGGTTCAATCCCCAGTACTATAAAACAACACAAAACACACCCCTAAAGAGTACCATTAGTATCTTTAGTATTCATGAACCTGAAACCAGGAGAGTCCCTTCTTCTCATTTATTTAATGAACCTGTGGGTGCTTATTTCACTCTCGGGATTCTAATGCCTCCTTAGCATGTCTATTTTGTGGCTGATGACTCAGTTTCACCAACAGAGTCCCCCTTCCAGGGGTTCCTGGGTCCTTCGGCCCCCTTGGTTTTTGAGTGCATCCTTCCTTTCCATCACAAGATGTTGCTGGCTCATTTCGCATTTCCTCGATGTTCTCTAAGGAGCCTTGAATTCGTTTATGGGAGACCGGGATTTAGAAACAAGGCCTGGATTTCAGACGGGCTTTCTGCTATAGGAGTGTCACTGCTCTTGGGCCTTCTCAGAAGACAGACCTAAGACATGCTTCAGCTAGGCCTTGGAGGTGGTCTATGTGTCCATCGGTAGATGAATGGATGAGGGCAATGTGTTACACACAGTGGAGTACTACTCTGCCATAAAAAGGGTAAGCTTGAGTCACTCATGGGAAAATGGATCCAACTCAAGACCATAATGCTAACTCAAATAAATCAGACACATCAGCTTAAATAGCTCATGATTTCTCGTACATGAGAAACCCAAATTATAAATAAAGAGCAAACCAAAAAATGATAGGAAGTTGGGAGATAGCTTTCTCACGGTAGAGGATGAGGAGGCAAGGGGGTGGGTAGTGGGGAGGAGAGGAGATGCAATAAGAAATTAAGATGTGTTATGAAGGTGACCCACTCCACACAAGGAACGGAAACATTATACACTACAAACAAGGACTAATAAAGAAAAGAGGAATAAGTATATGTGAATTTGCTAACACCTACTCTCCCCTGTGCCTGAGTTGTTATTTACTGTGGTATTTACGCATCTGTGCATATGCGTACACGTGTGTGTGCGCGTGTGTGTGCGAGCGTGCACGGGAGTGCTCCTGCACCCATAATGAGCCTTTTGAACTCCACTGGACACAAGCCCGCCCTGCCCCCTGCTAGTCCTTCGTGGTGACTTCTGCCTCCAGCGATAACCAGGGGCAGGCTCTCAGGGTCCACCACTGCTTGCCTGTTTGTCCACTCCGCCCGTGGGGTCATTGCCCATCAACACCTTGCAAAGAACCGGAAGTGAAAAGGGAGACCAGAAGGGGCTGGGCGGGCTGTCGAACCGGCGGGGGTGCCCTCCGCTGACCTAACTTCCTGCACTGCTCGGGTTCCTTGTGGTATTTCCTCAAAATCTGGTTGATTTTGATAGTAACCGTGATGGGGGAGGGGCTGTTTGTGAAATACAGCTCAACTCACAGCTGTCTAGGAAGATACGCCCCCAAAATCGTTGCGTCTCCCCTTTTCTTGAGGCAGGGTCTTGCTGTGTAGTTCAGGCTGG
>NW_004524689.1:5153198-5164499 GCF_000260255.1 Octodon degus
CAGCATGGCAGGCCTGGGATCGAACCCTGGCCCCTGAGCCTGGTTACAGGCACTTTAATCCATTGAGCTATTGGCCCAGCCCTGTTTTAGTTTTTTTAAACATTTCTTTTTGTTTCTTTCTTTTGCTTTTTCTCTCTTTCTTTTTTTATTTTAAAGATACCCCAAAAAAAGGAAAAAAAAAGAAAGAAAAAGAAAAACTAAATGATACAAATTTCAAAACTAGATAAGGGGCCGGGGGGATGGCTCAGTGGAATAAGCGCTTCCTTGGCAAGCGCAAGGGCCTGAGTTCAATCCCCGGTTCTGCAAAAAAAAAAAAAAAAAAAAGTTAAAAACTAGATAGGAAATTAATAATGGCTATTAATTACATTGCATATTGTTTATCTTCAAAGTAGTTGCTCAGATTACCAAGTACAGACATGCAAAATTGATCGAACAGTCTAAACACTAACTGTTCCTTTCAGTGAACTTGCTTTAGTTTTTTTGAGACAAGGTCTTGTTCTGCAATTCAGGGCCCTTGAACTCACTAGCCCAGGCTGGCCTTGAATTTGTGGAGATCCTCCTGCCTCAGCCTCCCGAGTGCTGGCATTATAGGAATGCATCATCACACCCAGCTATGCAGGACACATTGTGACAGATGCACTGTGCAGACCCCTCCCAAGACACACAGTGCCACTGTGCCTCCCCACACCCCTTCGAGTTAATCCCTGCCTCAGCTCGACAGCCACTCTCCTAATTTTGCCCACCACAGACCCAGCTGGTGTGTCCTAGAGTGACATAAATAGAATCTCACAATTTAGTCTTTCTGGTGAAGTGTGGCCCACTCAGCAGGATGTCCCTGGCTCGCTCACATGGGGCCGGTCCGTAGCTCACACCTTGCCTTGGGGAGGGGCGCCCACTGCACAAAAACGCCACAGCTCCTCAGTAATCACTTCCGAAGTGTACTAGAAAAAGTGAAGCTTGTCGGTGATGAGCAGCACGTGGCCTTATTTTTCTCCTGATGTTTCAGATTCTTCTGGTGCTATAGTGACCGTGTATATTTTTAAAAATCCAGTTTTATGCATGTTATCTTTTGCTTTTCTTTTTAGTGATGACCAGTGTTTGACGCTTTCCATATACAGAAATAAGTATAGTAAAAGATACTGCATGTTGTGTCATCCCAGGGCTCTCTGGAAGGCTGGAGCAGGAGGATCACAAGTCTGAATCCAGCCTGGACAACTAAGCAATTTAGCAAGATCCCCGTCCGATATAAAAAATAAAAAGGGCTAAGGATGGGTGAAAGCCTTTGGTTCAATCCCCGGTGTTGCCAACAAAACAAAACAACCCCCAACGCATGTGTTCAAAAATGTATCCGACTGAAGCTGTCCTTGGGGGACCACTACAGGAACACCATGAGACTTCCGAGAAACAGGCTTGATTAGGGTGGGCCAGGGTGTGGGGGTGTTTTAAGTATTTGAGATGAATCAGGAAACCCTGGAACTGCACTTTTCCACCATGATCTTGGTGTCCTCCAAAGAACCATAGCCAAATTCAAGCTCCGAGGCTCTGATAGGAGCATGGTGTGACAGTGGCTTCCGGTTTGGTTTTCCTCTTCAGTAATACAGGGGATCGAATGCAAGGTCTCCACCCAGAGCTCCATCCCTGACCCTTTTTATTTTTCATTTTGAGACGAGGTCTCCCTAACTTGCTCTATAGGCTGGGCTCGAATTGGCCATCCTCCTGCCTCAGCCTCGCGGAGTGCTGGGACTCCAGGTGTGCCCCACCACGCCCCGCTGAGCACAACAGTGTTTAGGGCTGCTGCGTGGGCTCGGGGTTTCGGAGAACACACGCGGGTGTGGGGTGAGCGAGAGCCTCATGGAAACAGGTGTGCGCGGAGCTGCGTTTCAGGTCTGCTGGGCTCCGGCTGGAGCCTCTGGAGGCGGATGCTGGGGCGCAGGCGCGAGCAGAGACAGGTGCGGGAGCCGGCCCGCCCTGGGTGTCACCGGGACATCGCAGGATAGGGGCGGGCGGGCGGCATGTGGGGGGCATCGCCCGCGGCTCCGGCCATGGGAGGCACCCGAGGAACGCCGACTTGAGCGGAATGAGTGTGCCCATTTTAACTCTCTGCCGCCTTTTGAATCTTTTTTTTTTCCTTGCCCCTGTGCCAGGCGGCCTCTCTGCCACACCCAGGCCTCTTTTTGATCTTGAATGGTCTGGAAGAAACTGTTTGATCTAATGCAGAAACCTCAAAACTTGGAACTGCCTTCTCCCCTGGCTGCTGAGCAGGAGCTAGAATGGAAATGACTTCCTTCCAAAACACTTTAAAGAAACACATTATCCTGCGGAATCTCATTTCCAGTGAATCAGAGCACAGTCAATCTCAAAATATCCTTGGCGCTGTGGCCGCGGTTCACTAAACAGGAAAATGACTTCAGCAGCGTGGTCTTTCTTACTCCTCCTAGCTCCGCATCCCTTTCTGAGAACATCTTGATTCTCCCCCAAGTACCTCGGTTCTTGGAATTACTCACCGGAAATTAATAGTATTCTGAATTCTAAAGTAATTCAAACCACAAGTGACTTCGGGATCGCTCGGAGCAGCAGTGTAATAAACCAAGTTGAGGACGGGATTTGTCACCATGAGGCATAACTCCCCACTCCAAAGACGTGGAATTCCGTTTTTCTGTGTTCCCTGGGCTGCCCTGTGGGTCACAGTAACAAACAAGATAAATAAGTACAATATGTGGTACTGCTGAGGGCTAGGGAACAATTAAGGGCAGGAACTTGGTCCTGCTGGGTGGAGGGAGCAGATGGGGATAATGAGCTAGGTGGTCCTGGAAGTGACCAGGGAGCAGGCCAGAATGTCAGTGGTCCATGAGTCATGTGGCCAACTGGGGAGGGACGGAGCTCCTGGCCTCAGGAAGAGCTTGTGGAAAGGCCCGGGGCACTGTGTGCTGGGGACCACGGTGGAGCCAGGATGTTGGGAAGAAGACAGAGGAGAGGAGAACGGAGTGAACAGGGAAAAGCTTACAGGGATGACTTTGGCTTGGGGGCTGGAGGTGCCGACCGCTGAGCTGGACCCCAGCCTGGATCTGTCACCTCTTGGCCCCTGGAAGGTTCTGAGCTGAGAGGTGACATGATCCTTCTGTGACTTGAGCACCCTAAGCAGAGAGAACAGCGGAGAGGTAGCTCCATTAAACCAGAGCCTGAGAGAAGGAAAGAAACCAATCCTGTTGTCAAAAGAATCAAATGTAAAAGCGCGTAGTAGCTCTGTCCACACACTAGAGACCCAAAGAACCCAGCTGAGGGCCTGGATCCCACGGCAGTGTCCTGCACGAGTCCCGCTGGAGGCCTAGGGCCCGTGACAACGTCTCAGGCAGCTCTATACCAAGGACCTGCACCGTGAAGGCCCGAAGGTCAGTGGTGGGAGCTAGGAAGTCTGCGCCAGCGGGATGGAGGATCCGTGCCAGCAGGCCGAGGGGTCTGCACGGGAGCCAGCAAGCGACGCTCAAGGTGAGGACCAGAGCTCTCCTGAAGAGAACCACAGCCTTCCTCAGCGACAGAGAGGACCCAGACTCCTCCATGGACGAGAACAGCTGAGTCCATATTAGAAAAACCAGCATGACAAGCTTCTCCAGGAGAATCAACAGCACGCCATCTTCCCCTCCAGTTCTCCTTTCCCACTGCTGGCAGCAGCCCTCAGGTGGCCCTCCACGCCCAGCACCACGCTGGCTCAGTTCAGCTGGGTGTCCCCAGATGACCACCAGTCCTCAGTCCACCTGCTTCAAGACAGGGCCCTTCTCCCGGCCGAGAAGGAGTCAGAAAGTGTGGCCATTGCTGAGGTCTCGGGGCCATCGGACAGCACACGTGTGGCTGCGCCCTTCTGCTGGGAAAGAAAAGGGAACCTGGCCTTCCTGGCGCCGCACAGGGTGGGAACCCTGGTTTCTAGTCTCGGTCCCGAGTTTGACCTTGTCCTGTCCTAGAGCTGGTTACTTAATCTTTCCTTCATGGAGAGTTAATTGCTCATTACATTATGGAATTATGATGTCAATTAATAACGTGGTAATAACCCAATGACCAGCAGGAGCTCTGGGTATCTTTGAAAGCGGCACAGCATGGGCCCTCGTGGTGACATTAGTGTCACTATTATAAGAAACACATGGCGTTTTAGCACCTCAAACAGTTCACAGACAGGAAAAGCTGTGGGCGACCAGGAGGAGACGGGCGTGAGGTTGGCAGGAAATGAGTGGTAGGAGATGACATTTAATTTCAGGACATTTTGAGGCAATGTGGACAGGGAATTTGTCATGCTGTTTGTGAAGGAGTGGACATGTCTGCAGGGTGGGGGAAAGCGAGTGCGTTTAAGTCCGTCGCTTCCAGGACCCTAGATCCGGGCTCTCCTTCAGGCCAAGGTGAGATGGGTCACCTCACTGAAGCTGTCACTACAGCTGACTTGATCAAACACTATATATTTTGTATTTTTGCAATTCTTTTGAGACCAGGTCTCACTACGTAGTTCATGCTGTCCTTGAACTCACTGTGCCTGCAGCCCAGCTTGGCTTCGACTCCAGATGATGCTCCTGCCTCAGCCTCCTGAGTGGTAGAATTATAGGTGTGTGCCCCTGCACTTGGTATGTTTTGTACGTTTGAGCAGTGTATTTACAAGGCTAGCAGGGTTGATCGCTAGGATGTATGCCACATAGTTGTAGGTGTAAGGGAAATCCATGGTATCTGTTTTCCTTGGTACACGTTCATTGATTAAACAATACTGTCAAGTGTCGTGGGTGTGGCGCCACTTTGGACCAGTAATGAGGTGCACCTCAGCTGCTTTTTCTGGAAGTCACAGGCTGACTGGTGTGCAATGACAGTAAGCCGGTGACTGAGGGCACTAAAAGTTATCTCTCCCCAGGGATCAGAGTGTCTGTCGCTCTCCTGGGCCCTTTAACTGTTGTGTTTGTTCAGTATTTGCTGATCATGCATGGTGTTGGGTGCTGCAGGCATAAAAGGATGAGGAAGATGCGGTCCTTGTCGCCCAGAGCTTGCAATCAGACAGGGAAATGGCTATAAAGTCAGGGCGTTTGTGGTGTGTCGTGAGCTGTGATAATGTGTTGCAGAGGCCACGGGGTGGGGTCCCTTCAGGGGTGGGGATGGGGCTGCTCTGTCCTGGAGAACCCGTGGCTGAGCTGGGTCAGGGAAAGAGTAGCCATGTCGTGTCCCACTGGGAAGCCAGGGTGGATAACATCAGGCCTGGAGTGACATGAAGAAGTCAGGGCCCGTGAGCAGCCCTGGTATCAGCTGGGGGGTGGGCAGAGGCGACCAGGTTGCCCAGAGCAGCGGAGCTGTGGGCCAAGGGGATTTGGGGAGATTTGGCTACATTTGAATGTCAGGCCCTTGGGTTTGGCTGCAGCAGGAGAGTCCTGAGGGTTTCTGAGCTGAGCTGTGACATTTGCAGGAGTTGGAGGGCCCCAAATCCAGCAGGGATGCACAGGGCTGGGGAAGCTGGAAATAAGGGGGTTACTGGGAAGAGGACAAAGTGCAAGTGGAAGCTGAAGTCAAGGGTAATATAACAGGAGCACCAAGGGGAGGTGACATTTCATTTCATTTCATTTCATTTCATTTCATTTCATTTCATTTCATTTCATTTCAAGACCAGTTCTCGTTTTGTATGTCAGGCTGGCCTTGAAGTCACAAAGATCCTCCTGCCTCAGCTTTCTGAGTGCTGAGATTACAGCCATGCACTACCATGCCTGTCTTGAGGGTGACATTTTAAAGAAAACAGGGGCCACTTGGGGACCATGAACCCAAATGCCAGGAATTACAACAGGGAAGGAAGAGATGACCATTTCTCAAAAGGCTGTGAAATGGAGATGGAGAACAGCGGAGTGCAGAGACGCCACCTCAGGGTGGCAGGTCCTTATCACCTCTGATCTCGAGAGCGGCAGGGACAGGCTGGTCCTGCTGTCTGCTGGTACCTTGACCTCTCTGGGTGTGTGCACTTGATAAACGGAAGCCTGGTGTTTCTCCTCCGCTGTGAGGCCTCTAATCTCTGGGAATATGACCTGATGTTTGGCTCTGTGTCCGTTGGTGTCCACGCCAGGCTGGCGACGGAGCTCCGGCGGCTGAGGTGGGGAGCAGAGGTCGTGTATCTACGTGCTCGGGGTAAATGAGCTGTAATTAGATTCCCAGCGCAGGACCGCATGAGTCAACTCTGCCCTCGGTGACTCCACCCAGGGAGCCGCGCGCTCTCAAACATGAAGTCACCCCAGCCACTCCGCTTCGTAAACCCTAGCAGTGCCCGCACCATGATTTCTGTTTGAAAAGGATCCAAACGTTCGGATACCGAGCTCTTGGAAGAGCTGTGGGGAACTCACAGGCTGACACGTCCCTTCCCAAACATGAGCAGCTTCCTCTTGGTGTCACAGGGTGGATTTTGTCCACTTCCCCACCCTGGGTGATGGGAAAGGTCCTGTGTAGTAGCACGTGTGCTGGACATACTGAACTTCGACCACTGAGGAACAAAGCCCACGGTGCAGATTTGCTTTAAGCACCTGGCTGGAGGGGAGAAGTAGGACAAATCGTCCCTCTGCTGCGAGGCAGCGTTCTCCAAGAGGCTGTAAGCGTGCCCTGAGGTTGGCACGGGGAGCCTTTTGCACTGGGAGTGAGCCACTGTGGAGAGGGCAGGAAAGCGCTGGTATCCCGTCACATTCCTGGCTGTAAACACTGGTCTCAGCCAGGATTAGCTGAATATTTCCTATGACTGGAAGATTGTCTTTAGCAGACCCTCCTCCTGCTCTTTGCGGTTTGTGTGAGCAAGTGAGTCCTCGCAAGCGTTTGCTGGTGTGGAGCGTGGCTTTCACACATAGGACCTCTGCAACCCATAACCTTGGTGACAACGCTGAGAACGTCCCCTGCCCCCCACCCAATAATTATGACTTCACGAATAATTAAGCATCAGACATTGGAGACTGGAACTGATGATTCCTGTTAACTGTGAAGCTCGCGTTGGCTGGGCTGGGGACGTAGTGCTGAGCTTGAATGTTCGTCTGGCACATGGAAGGTCCTGGGTTCCATCCCTAGGACTGAAAAAAAAAAAAAAAAAAAGTGCTGACGAAACACCCTGAGTGCCTCACACCTTTCCTTAGTCAGTGCCCGCGATATTAAAAAAAAAAAAAAAAAAAGTGCTGACGAAACACCCTGAGTGCCTCACACCTTTCCTTAGTCAGTGCCCGCGATATTCTTGGGAGAGGGTTTCCTCACGTGCATTGTACACACCATCACCCGGGGCCTGCAGGGACCCTCCCAGAAGTCAAAGGAAAGACAGCGGAGCTCAGGCCCAGCTGGTCCCTAACTCTCTCTCATCTGCCTTCTGTTCCCATTTGGAGGTTAGTGTCGAATGCGTCGATCATGCATTGATCCTGCTAGGAAATCTTAGGAAATACTCCAGGCAAACTGTAAAACTCCTAACGCTTTCATGGTCTTGACACCCTGTGACTGTGTGCTTAGACTGCAGTTTTCCAAATACTGAGAACTATTCCCAAGCTTCCCCCAAACTGTCTTAAATGAATGGAATAATTCCCCACACTTCAGTGTCCCTTTGTCCACCTTATCTACCTCTGTGCTTTCCAGTTAAATAACATATTATCTTTGTGACTACTGTGCTTTTTCCTGGACCTACACAGAAGCCTAAGGTTGCCCTGAAGTTAATGATTGAAATCTTGGAGTGCTCATTACTGGTATTCACCATTGATTGGAAGAATTTGTGGGTCACTCATTATTTCTACTTCTTCTAACCAGCATAATGTAGATCCTGACCTCTAGGGACCCCACCTACCGTTAATGGCTTTTATAGAGAGAGTCACCTCGGGCAGGTCTCTCCCTCCCTGTCCGGCCATCCCGATGGACAAGGTTCCTGCAGGCTTTGCTGGTTTGCTTTCACACACAGCCTTCTTTCATGGGTTCAGAAGCACACAGCACCCTATTAAAAGAAAGCTTCTGGGGCTGGGGAGATGGCTCAGTGGAATAAGCGCTTCCCTGGCAAGTGCAAGGGCCTGAGTTCAATCCCCGGTTCCACAAAAAATAAAAAAAAAAAAAAAAAAATAAATAAATAAATAAATAAAAGAAAGCTTCTACTTCTAACCCAACACCTGTTTAGGATATATTTCTTTAAGTGTAACTCTTTTTTTTTTTTTTAAATTATCATCCAGATTTTTATGATTCATACAAGAGAAACTTAGAGCCCAGTCTGGCTTTTTACCCAAATATATCTACCAAAGCTGACCTATTTTATTTTGCCCTAACATTATGCCAAGATAGTGAATAAGAACGTGTTCACAGCAGCAAAGACTTCAGAAGGTGATTCCTAAAAGACAACCAAGATTTTTCAAGATTTGAAGTTTTTCTTCGGTGATTCATAATCAGTTTTGCAAGTTGAGAGCAGTTTATGAGTCATGTACTTTATGAATCTGTTGTCACTTCCTTCGGAAAAGGCTCCCTTTCCTTATGGCTTTCAGAGTTAAGCAACTCATCTGAGAGCAGTCCTTTAACCTCAGTTTTTCTCCTTCTGGATGTTCCCTTCCAATTTCACTTTTATTGTGGGGTAAGAAGGTGTAGGGACCAGGGGTAGAAATTATTATATGGAATATCTCTCTCCGGAGCTTGTGATTCACAGAATTTGTATTTTTAAAAAAAAAAAAAATTCTGGTAAGAATACCATCTATTCCCAAGTTCTAAATGTGAATTCTGTGTTAGCTTGTTTCTGACTCGCACCACAAGAAATCCTAGCTCTCCGTGGGACTCCAGGCAGCATGACCTTTCAGCAAAGTGAAAGAGCGGTTTTAATTGGAATTGCCTAAAAGAGGACAAAAGAGAACACCCTCGGCTATTCAGGGAGTAAGTCAGCAGACTGACGCTGACAGGGCCTTTGAGAACCAAAAATAGGACTTCTCAGGTCCAGACAGATCATTTACAGTGCTTTTGGATTCCTCTTTTGATCAGGAAATTAGATCAACGCTCTTATAGGGAAAAGTTCATTTGGGCCGCAGGTGTGGCCCTTTGGTTAGAGTGTCTACTTCTTTGTCCATATTAGGTAACAGGAACTGCCTGAAAGGCATTTATTTTTCATTCTGTGTCATTCAACCATAAATGACTCAGTTCTGATATTATTTACCGAGCTCCTTCTGAACTCATAGGAGAGGCAGCTGTAAGGAGCTTGTAATGCAAGTCTTAATGTAGGCTCTGCAGGGTACGCCAGGCGAGGGGCACATGGGGTTATTTTCCTTAAGATCCTATTAATTCAGTGACTGACTCACGTCCCAGGGACTTGACTCCTCAAACTGCTTTATTTCTAAAAATAACGTCAGTCTAATCTACAGTAATTTCACTGTCACCCAGTGAAGCTTATTAACATGAAGGGGAGGTTTATAAAAGTGACACTGGAGACAGGATGGGATTAAGAAAACTAATTAGTGGCAGGAATGAATGTTCAGTTTTGAACATTTAAGCACTGACCTAGCGTTCTGAATGTCATGCACTCCTACTGTGGCTTTAAAAAATGGCCTTTAGTTTTTGGAGAGGTTTTAGGCTCCCAACAAATTTGAGTGGGAAGTATGAAGAAATCCCGTGTGTCCCCCACTCCTCCCTCCCATTATCCGGTACCCAGGGTACCTCGGTCACCATCGATGAGCTGACAGTGACGCGCCGTGGTCACCCGAAGTCCATAGTTCAAGCTGGGGTTCATTCTTGTGCTGAAGGTGGAAGTTTAGATCATTAATTTCTGAGCTTCTGTTGGGACTTTGGACAAACGTCAAGAGATGTAGCCACCAGTGCCGCCTCCCACAGGACGGTTCCACTGCCCAGGAGGTTCTCCGTGGTCTATCTCGGAATGTTACCTCTTTTGTTTCAAATGTAATGCTCTAAATCCGAATGAAAAAAGCCCAAAATAAAACAATGTCTAAGGATTCAGGTTAAAAGTCAGTGGCTATTAAAATCATCACTATTTTACTAATATGATTTTTAAAAGAGAATTTTAAAATAAATGATGAAATATTTAAAATTAGCATTCAAAACTAACACTAAGAATTAATGAATTCAGAGACTACATGTAACATTTACCTTGGTGGTAAATTGCTGGCCAAGAAAATTATAGAGTTTAGTTATCTGAGAAACTTTTGGCCAGGAGACAATGGAAACTATGCCCTATACCCAGGTATTTGATTTTACTGTTTTTTGGGTTTTTTTTTTTTTTTTTTTTTTTTTTTTTTTTTTTTTTTTTTTTTTTTTTTGGTTGAATTGTTTTTTAGGGGAGGTTTATTTTTTGTTTTTGGTGCTGACCACTGAACCCAGGACTTCCAGCTTGCTAGGCAAGCATCTTACCGCTGAGCCAAATCCCTAGCCCCAATACACAAATATTTGGACTTTAGTGAAAATTAGGCAAATAAACAACAACAAAGGACAGGGTAAAAACTCTCCAAATATTAGGAAAGCAAAGATATTTCTAAGTAACTCATGCATCAAGAAATCATGAAGAAAATTAAGAAATATTTTGAATTGAATGAAAGTGAGAAGATGCATGGAGATTTGTTATATGCAGCTGCAGGAAAGTGGTATAGGTCAGTATTAAATGCACACACTAGGAAAAAGGAAGCTCTAAAATTAAGCATCTAAACTTCTACTTTAAAAGGCTAGGGGTCAGAGAGATGGCTCAGTAGAATAAGCGCTTCCCTGGCAAGCGTAAGGGCCTGAGTTCAATCCCCGGTTCTGCAAAAAAAAAAAAAAAAAAAATGCTAAGAAAAGAGCAAATTGAACATAAACATAGATAAAAACATAAGTGAAACTGTTTCAACAGAAAATGGTAAAAACAGAAAAATTAATGAACCTAATAGTTTTTAAAAAATGATTAATAAATTAATAAGTCTCCAGGCAGATGGATGAACAATAAAAGATAGAAAAGACAAATCACCAACATCAAGAATGAAAGAGAAGGACCGGGGCCGCGGGATCCTGAATAGACCCAGAGTGCAGGCCCAGCGAGCGAGTGAGATGACCCAGGCCCGCGAATCCTCATTCAACCCAGAATACAGGCCCAGCAGGGAACCCTTCAGCAGAACTCCCCACAAAGAGGCTAGAGGCAAGACCCACCCAGCTGATTCAGGAGCAGAACATCTTGCCAGAGTGACACAAAGAGTTCAACTCTATTGCCTGTAGCAGAAAGTGGAGCACAGCAGCCAGATCCAAGCAACACCCACCTGGAGCAATCGGAACTTCCGGGATCCGGACCTGGTGCTAAGGTAATAACTCTATCTAAGCTCTACACCAAAGGTCAGAAGACAG
>NW_004524689.1:5170075-5170780 GCF_000260255.1 Octodon degus
TGAAGTACTGAGTGCTCTCCTTCTGAGAATGGGAATAAGGTAAGGATGTCCACGCTGCCCTGTGCTGCGCCATATTGGAGGTTCTGGCCCACACAGCAAAGCAAGAAAAATAAGTAAAAGGTGTCCACTTTTGAAAAATGTAAAACTTCTTAATTATCTTGAACATAGAAAGTCCTAAGGAACATACAAAACAATGTTATACATAAAGAGAAAGCTTAGTGGGGTTGAAAGATTACAGGCCAATATAAAAAGATTAATTGCATTTCTATCTGCTAGCAATAAATAGTTGGAAATTTAAAGAAAAAGACAATTTATAATAGCTTCAAATTTATGAAGTGCTCAAGGACAATCTTAATAAATATGCATAAAACTTATATGCAGAAAACTAAAATACTGCAGAAAAATTTTTAAAAATCAGTAGCAAGATCATGCTCATGGAAAGCAATATTTTTTAAAATATCAGTTATATCTAAATCTGTTTGCAGACACAGGGCAATCCCAAACAAAAATCTAATAGTTTTTTTTATAGAAATTGATGAACTGATCTAAAATTTATAAAAATCTTAAAGCAAAAATGAAGACCAAAGTTGAGAGACCTCTATCATCCAACTTCAGAGTTTAGTATTTAGCTTCAGTAATTAATGCCATGTGGAAGAATTTGTATGAAAATAGATATATAGGGGGCCGGGAGATGGCTCAGTAGAA
>NW_004524689.1:5172664-5185204 GCF_000260255.1 Octodon degus
GTGCTTTAGACCACTGAGCCATCTCACCAGCCCAATGTTGTGGATCTTAGTTATGATGACCGCTATGTGGATGGCTACATACATTTGTAAAAATTCACTGTTATACACACAGACTTTTTTTTTTAATTCCACATTTTATGTGAGTATATCTCAATAGAACTGAATTTAAATCTCCAGAACCTTTTCTTCTTGTAGAATCAAAACTCTGTCCCTATGGAACAACGTCCCGTCTTCCCTTCTTCCTAGCCTCTAAGGAATTCTGGTTAACTTCCTATCTCTATGGAAAATCAGTGTTTGTCTTTTTGTGACTGGCTCCTGTCACTTAGCACAAGTCCTCCGGTCACAACTTTTCAAATATGCTCTCCTAGGGGCCATGGAGGTGACTTCCCGTAGATCGGGGTGGCTTTTCTTCTGGTCACATCCCCCCGGCATCTCCCTCCTTATTTCCCCGTCTCAGTGTTGATGTCACTCTCGGTGGTGCTGGCTGTCATGTCTGTCATTTCTTGGTCTCGCCATCTACCTTTCAGCTCTGTTAGTATCTTGTGGTGGGGATGTTGTGTCACTCACCCGGAGTTTAAAATCGGCTGCGGAATGAGGAAGTGTTCAGGCTGAGGAGAAGGCCTGCTCCGTAAGAATTCATGTAAGAGAGAGAGAAAATAGAGGGCCATTCACTAGGGGCTCAGAGAAAGTCAGAGCTGCAGGGATGAAGACACTGCCTGGGGCCTCAGGTGCACAATGAGCCTGCCTCCCTCGCCAGGCCTGCCGGGCAGATGCGTCCTTCCGGCCAGCTAGCTCTACAGTGTCCCTGCCAGGCAGATTTCACAGCCGTGAGTAAGTGTTGTTGGTTTTGATTATGATGGGCAGGAAAGCACCTGATTTATTAATTTTTGGAGCCAGCAATTATCAAGGATGAAATCTGTCATTAGTTCACCACTGATCTTGCTCACCCAGGAAAGGGGCAGCGTGGAGAGGAGAGGTGGCCCCGCTTGCGTGAATTCTAAAGTGTGGGATCCGCGGCGGGGCAGACAAGCGCCTGGACAAATACCACACAGTATCCCACGGATGAGCACAGGGACCTCGCGCTGAAGGACGGAGAATGTAGGCTGTGTGCAGGAGAAAGACTTCGCTGGAGGGGTTGGCTTCAACCCCAGACGGAGGGCTAGAAGCCGTCGCAACAGAATGCTAGAGAGGGCCTGGCGGGAACTCAGGGACACGTGATATTGTCACGCCATGCAGTGGATCTGTCCTGAATGAAGGAGCAAATGTATCCAACCCTGATCCTCGGGACAAACACTGTAACAGCCCATTGAGAATGCAAACGTATTCTCTTGCCCTGAACTAAGCCCCTCAGACCCTAGAGCGCCTATCTTCCTGATTTGGGTTTCCTAGATGACTCGAGAGCACAAGGACGTGAACAACGGTGACAACGTGTTTTGTATGCGGTCAAGTTAGGAAGAATCAAAATAATTTAAGGATTTTTTTCATTTAAAATCAAAATGGATTTTAGACTCATGAAAACTATGTAGACAAACATTTTAGAATATCTTATGATAACATCACTGAGGAAAATGGAACTGTATTGTTAGTATCTGGGCAAAGTCGACAGGTAGTGAAATGAGAGTTTTTAAAAAGTCTTTTATCCAGGAGTCAGATCGTGTAGGTAGATGTGGTGGTGCACACCTGAGGCTGAGGCAGGAGGGTTGTCGTGAGTTTGAAGCCAGCCCGGGCTACATAAGTAAGTTCAAGACCAGCTTGCACTACATGGTGAGGCCCTGTCTCCAAAAACAGAGAGAGGGAGAGGGCAGGAAATTAGATCTTGTAGTGGCAAGAAGAACTACATTTTCTGCACAACCAGCATAGCCCTTGTGGCTGGCTGTGGCAGGGGGGATGTGTCCCAGCCTTCACCTCAGCGGCTTTCTGCTCCAACAGCAGTCTAGCTTAAAATAAGACATTTAATGACTGGTCCAAGACATAATAATACTTCAGCCATATTATATGTAGCATATGTAACCATAATGTGTGCAACCATAACACACACCAAGCAATTCAAGACATGCTGTAATTAGGACGATCGTCACATCATTTGTAACTAAAAATCTGAGTTTGTGCCCCGTGCCAAGCACAGCACAGGCTGGTGGCAAAGAGCAGCAAGCACTGTAATAAGCCATAATAGCAAGTGTTTCCAAGGATGTGGACAGAGAGGACACTCGTGCCCTGCTGGCGGTGTTGGATGATGGTGCAGCTGCTTTGTGAAACAGTTTGGGAAAAGGTTCCGCAGTAGTCACGCTAGGACCCAGCATTCTGCAGGAAGGTACTGTCCCAGAAACTTGGAAAGGCGTGTCCTCAGGAGTCCTGCCTGCGGGTGTTCATGGTGTCATTCCCAAGAGCTGGAGAAGTGGAGTCAGATCAGTTGTCTGGCCGAGGCCTGGATCCGAGATGTGGTCTGTCCAGACAGTAGGATATCGGGGTAACACAAAGGCACGAAGGATGGGCCTGACACACACTGTGGTGTGGGCTGGGGCTGGCCCTTCCCAGACCCTTGGGTTGTGGCCCAGTGCCCCGTACAATAATGAGACCACGTGGCGTGTTTAGAGGTGGCCAGGTCATGTGGATGGAATCAGGGCCCTTACACGGGAGACCCCAGAAGCCCGGCATGGGGCACATGCTTGTAATTCAGCATTCTGGGGAGGCTGAGGCAGGAGGGTCAGAAGTTTGAGTCAAACCTTTGCCACCTAGCCAGACCCTTGGTCCAAATAAAACAAAAGCAACAAGAAAAGAGCTGCAGCTCAGTGCAGAGGCCCCGGTTCAAACTCTAGTACTAAGAAAAACAAAATGGGGATGGGGATTGGGGTGGCGCCCGACCTCCCTCTTCCCCGTGTGAGGCCACAGCCGGGCCACAGCATCTGTGAAACAGGGAGTGGGCTCTTTCCACACACAGAATCTGCTGACACCTTGGACTTGGGGCCTTTAGACCTGTGAGAAATACATTCCTGTTGCTGACGAGCCACCCGGGTCTGAGGTGCTGGTCCGGCGGCCCAAAAGCAGGGGAAACTTGAAACCACACTGGGTGAGAAAAGTGGATCACAAAAGACCATTAGCTGTGTGATTCCACGGGTGTGGACTGGAAAAGGACAATCTATGAAGAAATAGATGGACCAATGAGCACGGAAGGCAGAGTGGGCGGAGAAAGGGCTAAAGGGTGGGAGTCGCTTTTGAGGGTGATGGGAATGTCCTCAAATTAACTGTGGCAGTAGTTGAACAACTCTGTGAATACATTAAAAGCCCTTAATTGTAGACTTTTAATAGGCAGCCTGCCTTATCGTATGAGTTATGTCTTATACGGCTGTTAGGAAAATAATTTTTAAATAATTTTGAAAAGAAGTCAATGCAGCACCCAAGATCCCTACCCTCAAAGAGCTAATTGGGACAAGCCATGAGAAAGCCAGAGAGTAGAGAAACATCTTTGTTGGGAGGCTGAGGCAGGAGGGTCAGAAGGCAGTCACCATAGGACCCCAGCGCTCCACAGGTAGGTATTAGCCCAGAAGCATGGAAAAGCAGGTCCGCATGAGTCCAGCAGGAGGGTGTTCATAGCGTCATTCCCAAGAGCTGGAGAAGTGGAATCCGCTCAGATGTCTGCGCAGGCCTGGATCCGGGATGTGGCAGGCAGTAGGATGTGGGGTGCTGAGAGGAAATAGCTTTGGGGTAGAAGCACATGTCTTGGGAAGGTACCTTTTGGGAATGGTGTAGCACGGAGAGCCGCCCGCTCACGTAGTCGGGCTCAGCGGATTGCAAAGGTCAGGTGTCCACAGTGTAAATTATTTTTTCTGGCTACCGTGTAAATGATTATGGACAGAATTATACCTAAAATTTCCGATGCTTTTCCAATGAAAACACCGCTAAGTAATTCAGCGTGGATAAAACAGTACAGTGGAAATCAGGAAGTGAAACTCTGTAGCACAGATTAAAATTGGAGCTCTCCGGAGAAGATTAGCACCGAGGCCGCGTGTGACCTCAACCCAGGCCTCCGTGTCCAGGATTGGATTACTCATGGAGCCCTCGCGACGTCCGGAAATCGTCCTCACGGCAGGGCGGCAGGAGGACCGCGGAGAATCCTGCCAGCTACTCTGAGATCACAGTGTGTGTGCGCGCGTGTGGCTCTACGCTGAAGGGTCTAAGGGGTGTTCAGGGACTCACGCCGGGATTACAGGCGCGCGGCACTACGCACGCACGCACGCACGCACGCACGCACGCACGCACGCACGGCATCAATTGCTGTCTCAGCGCGCCCGGGGGCGGGCCCGATCCGCTGAGCGATTTGGCCGGCGCTAGTGTCGTCACCATTAACCGCACGTGTCAACGGTGCGCATTTCCAGGAGCCGCTGCGGTATTTCCAAGCGGGGGTGCGTCATGCATGGATCACGTCTGGATAGGAAGCTGTGAGGAGGCCGGGGATTTTCCAAGGCAGGGACAATGCCGTGGACGGTGCTGCAGTAGCTTCCTTCGTGTCACACATTCGTCCAAATCCTAGAACCTGACACCAAGGGCACAGCCTGGTGTGCCGCGGACTCAAGTTCCTGCTTATCGGGTCTGCGGTTTGATGAGTGAGCGCACCCCGCTCCGTGCTCCGCGCTCCGCGGCTCGGTGGGGCGCCTTTGCCTGTGGCAGCGCTTTACTGGATTATCTTCCTGTGCTCTCGGTGTTGGCCCACGGCCTCTTGAATTTTAGCTCTAAATATTAAAAATGTGGAGATTTCAGTCTCTCTCTCTCTTTCTCTCTCTCTCTCTCTCTCTCTCTCCCTTTCTTTTTTTTTTCAGTCAGAGTTTCACTGTGTAGTTAGGCTGGCCTTCAATTCACTGTGTCGTCCAGGTTGGCCTTGAATTTGCAACCTTCCTGCCTCAGCCTCCCGAGTGCTAGGATTTCAAGTGTGAGGGTTTCTCTTAAAAACCAGAAGGTCGGCTGGCCAGATAGCTCAGCAGATTGAAGTGCCTGCTTAGTGAGACGCAGGGGTCAGAGGTTCCATCCCGGGCCTGCTATGCCGGCCCCACCCCAGGGGCACACTGAGACGGGATTGAGGCTGGGCATAGGGGCGCACATCTGTAATCCCAGCGCTTGGGAGGCTGAAAAACAGGAAGGATCACTGGAAGCCGGATCTGTGCAGTGAGGCCCTGTAGACACTGTACTAAACACATTAAAAAGAAAAAAAGAAAGAAAAGCCTTTAAAAAGGGGGGCACGGAGTTGCTCATCCCCAAATTTAGAAAGTGAAACTGAATTTCTGGATCTTGCAAGACCTGTGCGTCTCAAGACGCTGCTGGCTTCCACCGGCAGCCTGCATCCCAAGGGTGTGGTGGAGTGGGCGGGGGCAGCCCTTGGAATCCTTTGGGGCACAGAGGCCACGCGGTCTTTCCTTCTCTGTGCACCAGTGACAATCGGAAGTTCAAATACTTGCAATATGCGCTAGTTCCCCCATCTCCCGCAGCAACAATCCTTAGTGTTTCCTTAACCTGGGGTCAACCACAGTCTGAAAAACTTCCTGGAAAACTGCAGAAACGAACAGCTGATAAAGTTTAAGTTGCACATGTGGGGAGATCTCGGGCTGTCCTGCCTGGGTGTGAATTGTCCCCAAGCCCCTTTATCCACTTTCTATCCATCACCTGCCTGTGAGTCACGTGGAAGCTGTCTTGGCTCCTGGAAGGACTCTCAGTGATAGGGCAGGGCTCTGGTTTGTTTGAGAAGCTCTTATTTCACTTAAAAACAGCCCTGAGATGTAAGAGCCCTGACAATGGCAATGAAGATACTGCAAAGGGACCCCACAAAGTGCTTACTTAAGTGAAGAGGGTGCTCTAAGACATTTGGGAAGACAGCGTGGCATATTGTGACCATTGGCCTATTTTGTCCTTAGCTCCTAAGCTGATCTCTTACCATGCCTAGTTGAGGAATAAGTCTCACGCTCTGTGGGTGGAGGAAGAGACTAGTCTATGTAAGGTTCGGTAGTAGCCATGGTTGCTGGAGCTGAGGGTCTTGGAACATCCCCCGAGGATAGACAGTCACGGTACAGCATCCTGTCTCTATGCCGTAGTTCTGCTTTCCTCAGAAAGCTCTGCTTTAAGGGCCCTGATGGTCCCAACTGAACAGGTCATGCCTGAAGCCAGAAATGTCCCTCGATCCCATAGCTTTCCCTGAGAACTCTCTCTCCACTTCTGGGGCTGGGTCAGAGCAGCCCCTACACTCTCGTGGCTCAGATTCTTCCTTTGTTCCCTTTTTTTTTAACCTCAGAGCTTTAGACTGTGAAATTCTTTTGTTACTAGAGATAAAAATACAGTGTTGAAGGGTTTCACTATCAGTGCATACCCAGTCACTTTCAAGAGGGCCCTTTCCACGGCTGTTTCAGATAGACTCCCAAATGCACATTCTAATATCCCTTTGAGAACTGGCTGTGTTGAAATATTTACAGAAAGCGAGGGTCTCTCCTCCCTCCTCAAGCGCAGATGCGAGGTGTGGGCAGCGGGGAGGCAAGGCCAGCCTTTCAAGCCATGTTTATTCTGGAAATAACCCTGGAAAATGTTCCTATGGCTCCCCAGGGCCTCGGAGGGGCCAGCGCTGTACATGACGAATGAAAACAAACCAAGCCTCTGCGATGTTTAGCAACACTTATAAAAAAGGTCTTTCTTCGAGCTCCCAGACAGACCTGAGGGACTAGGACTGAACTCGAAAGGGCGAGGAAGTCAGCACACGGAGCAAGGCCTAAAAAAAATATTTAACCCAACTTTATAACTGATTTAGATAGTGGAAATTTTATAAACAGAAAGTCCATGGAAATCCAGCAGTTTGAAGTGGATGTGAGATGTTTGTTTATTTTCTTCGATTCCCAGTTTGGTGGTGAAGTCATTCCCCAGGGATGGGGCTGGCAGCTCCTTGCCTGAGCTGTCCCTGCTGTCTTCCCCCACCCCAAGGAGGGTGTCCTGTTTGGTGGCCCTCTGGGCCCCAAGGGCCTAGGACACTCCTTGCAGTTGGATGATCAAGGGGTGCATGGAGGTACTTCCAGCTGGATCCGACAGAGAGAAGACCCGTGCTGCTCTTTGCACTTGGGATTGTCAGGAGGAAGTTATGGAAGGCAGGGCTCTGGCTGTGTGCACGCGGGCTCTGCAGGAGGCTGGCCTTTGAGAAGCCGCCGCCGAGCCAGGCAGTCTGGCTAGTGCCTCTGCATTACTCTGGTAGGTAAAGGAGAGGGACACCCAGGGGATCCCAGAGCCAGGGCAGAATGAAGGCTTCAGGTCCTGGGTGCTGCTTGTGAGATCTCTAGTCACCTTGCCTGACACCCGGGCCACACAGTTCTTGTACCTCACTTGCTTTGCTTTGAGTTTGCATTCTTTAAAGTGGGAAGAGCCGGCACGCCTCTAATCCCAGCACTGTGGGGGCTGCAGCAGGAGGATCACTTGGAGCTCAAGCTCAGCTGGGCTTCATAGTGCATTCAAGACCTAAACTAGGGGCGAGGGATATAGCTCAGCGGCACAAGTGCCTGCCTGCCTGGCAAGTGCAAGGTCTTGAGTTCATTTCCTGATACAAAAACAAAAACAAAAAACTAACTAGCGGGACCCTGTCTCAAAAGCACCAAAGCGCAATATGCACATTGCCAGAAGCGCAAGAGGAAACCTCTTTTTTGCTGTGGAAAAGGTCAACTTCAGTGCTGTTAAGTACTACTTGAAATGGAAATGCACACGTTTAGTGTGCAGATCTGTCCATTCCAGCCTTGTGTTTAATTCACCTAGTCATGCTCATTCCCACATACCAAATTCCTTCTTTTTAAGATTTTTAGGGGCCGGGGAGATGGCTTAGTGGAATAAGAGCTTCCCTGGCAAGCACAAAGGCCTGAGTTCGACCCCTGGTTCCAAAAACAAAACAAAAAAAAAAAAAAGATTTTTATTAGCACAGTTAGCAGTGTGTACGGATCGCATTCACCGTGGGGGGCCCACACATGTACATAATGCACCTTCACTCTCTGTCTGCCCCCCAACAGTATTCATTCTTCTAAAGATTTCCTATTTGTTTGTTTGTTTCTTACAGGGTCTCCCTACACAGTTCAGACTCCTAGTGATCCTCCTGTATCAGCCTCCTCAGTGCTGGGATTACAGGCCTGCCCCTGGGGTTCCATGGCCAGCATGACCTGCAGTACTGGGGATCGAACTTGGGACCTCGCGCTTTCCAGGCAGGTGCTTAGACTGCTGATCTACCTCCCCAGCTGCACAATATTCGTTCTTAAAATGTAACAGTATTCAAGGGCAAGTGTTAGCCTTTGAGTGCTTAGTCTGTGCTGAGTACTGTCATGTTTGTATTAACTTTATCCACCCTCAGCAAAATCTGAGAAATACCTGTGGTCTCTCCCCATCTGGGTAAACTGAGGTGCGTGAAGGTGAGAAGGTTTCTTCCAGGTCATAAGACGCAGAGATAGAAGTCAAAGCATCCATAGTTCAAGAACTAGGTTTTTCATATAGAAGCATTTCTTTTATTTATGACATTGCATTTTATTTTGTTATCTTAATACAAGTTTTAGGGTTTTTTTTGTTTGTTTGTTTGTGTGCGTGTGTGTGTATTTTGTGCAGGATCTCACTATGCAGCTTGGACTCACAGCGATCCTCCTGTTTTCAGCCTCCTCAGTACTGGGATTACAGGCGTGCACCACCACGCCCAGACTTGGTCAGTGGCTCAGTGCACTTGGGGGTGGGGCCAGCACAGCAGGTGGTGCCAGGGATCGAACCCGGCCCCTGTGCTTGCCTAAGCAGGCGCTTAGTCCCCTGAGCTATCTTACCGACCCTTTTTTTTTGGCAGAACCAGGGATTGAACTCAGGCCCTTGCACTTGCCAGGGAAGCGCTTATTCCACTGAGCCATCTCCCCAGCCCCCTTACTGACCTTTAATACAAGTTTTTTGTTTTTGGGTTTTTTTTTTTTTTTTTTTTCAGAACTGGGGATTAATGCAAGTTTGAACAGAATATGATTTCCAAACATTCTCTTTGGGACCAGTAGACACCATAATGCTTTTCGGTGGAAACTGCTCTGTGTAAACAATATAGACATGTTTATCCAATTATTTTCATCCTATTGAGCAGCAGCAATTCAAAGATCTAATCTTTGTTGCCAGAATACAGAAATATTTAGAAGTATTCTTTATAACCCGATTCTACATTCCTGATTTTTTTTTTTTTCAGTAAGTTTTCCACAGAAGGGGTTCAGGATCCGCCATCCCAAAATGCGTCCCTTTGGTGTGTTGATTATTTTGAGTGGGAAGCACTTGACAACAGGGACTGCAAGAGCAGCTTCCTCCCAGCTCCCCTTATCTGCTGAGCTGCATCAGGCAAAAGGAACTGGCCAGCCGGCCTAAATCCCCTCCCCACTGTTTCCTGCCTGGGAGAAGCGTCCTTATCTCTCTGTAGGCACTGAAGGCAGGCCACTCCCAGGCAGACCTTGTCACCATCAGTCCCATCTCCTGTTTATGCTGCTAAACCTCCCCTCGCCTGTCCTCAGTGTCCTTCACATACCTCCTCCTGTTGAGATGGTAGAGAAGAGCTCGAATCGTGTTGCTTTTGGGGAGCATTGTTTTTCCTCTTTTAATGGCCCCCTGCACATAATACTAAAAATCCATCAAGCATATAGCCTTTCTTCTCTTCATCTACCTGGTGTTGGTTTATTTTGTAGACTCGGCTACCAAACTGTGATGATAAACTCTTTCCTCCCTTACAGTATTGTTATGGTTGGGTGTGTTTGTCCCCCCAAAGCCTCATGCAGTCACTGAGGTGTAGTTCTACAGTTTGTAATTAATTCATGATCCAAGGCTGGGATTATGGGTCTGAGTACTGCTGGGATTATGGGTGTGAGTACTGCTGGGATTATGGGTGTGAGTACTGCTGGGATTATGGGTGTGAGTGCTACTACAGATAGCCTGAGTGTAACACAAGAGAAACAGGCAGACTTGTGCTCCGTTGCTGTTGTTGCTGCTACTCCTCCCTTTTTTTCTTGCTGTTTTGCTATCTTCGCCATCATGAACTGCTGCCCTCTGCCATGTGCCAGTCTGCCTTGGAGCCAGCTGAGTACAGACTGAAACCTCCAGCAACTGTGAGCTAAATAAACCTCTCCTTCCTTCATTTCGAATGTCCGTTTTTTGTCCCAGCAACGAGAGAAGAGTAACTGAGACAAGCATATTCCAAGGCAAAATGAAAAAGTAAGAAATGCCCCCAGAAGTGTTTGATTCTATGACCTGAACTTAGCAGGAGACACTGGCTCACCTCCTTTTCATTTGTGGGCCGGGTTCTAGAGTCCACTTCCGGCCGGACAATTCCAGGGTCTTCAGGCAAGCCTGAACTTCTGGATGCAGCAGCTAGGCCGTGGGGTCTTGATGGAAGTCGGGAGAATGCTGAAGCCCTCCGACTACTTTCCCAGCTCATCAGATCAGCTGTTTTCTCTTGATGGTGCTGGGTTTGAGCCGCTGGCCCACTGGAGCAGCGCGCGCACTCTACGCTCTACCCCTGAGCTGAGCCCTTGGAAACCCCTGATCTTTGCATCATATCCTGGCTTTGTATTGTTCTGCAAGGAGCCTAATCTTTCTGCCCATCTTAACTCAATCCCCGATAGCATTCATTCAATGTACCAAATAGAACAATGGGGGCTGGGGAGATAGCTCGGGACTCTAAGCGCCTGCCTGGCAAGAGCAAGGACCCAGGTTTGATCCCCAGCACCCCATGCCGTGCGGGCCATCGAAACGGGGCGTGGTGGCGCAAGCCTGTAATCCCAGCACCTGAGAGGCTGAAACAGGTGGTCGAATAAATACATAAATAAACAAAAAGCAGAGCAATGGTCAAAGTGCTAGGCGGGAGCAAAGGAAAAGATTGCAAAACCCCAGCCTGTTTCTTCTCGGGCGACGGGGGCTCTGGTTTGCAGGGAAAAATTGGTCCGTCTGGGGGTCCGTTTTGGAGTCTGTCATCTCGCTTCGAGTTCGGAGGTGTGGCAACTGGGGCCAGTGATTCCATCTGGCTTTGGTCTACTCTGCTGGGCGGAGGGCAGGGGCTCAGGTTCGGCTTCCAGAATTTTCCCTGAACATTCCTGGCCGTACTGCCTCCTCTGGGCACACTGGCGACAGCGAGAGAAGAAGAGCACCCAGATTCCTCCCTCCACAGCTTGTCTTGAGCAAGTAGAAGAAACAACCATTCCTCCGTCTTGACCAGAAGGGAAGAGAGAAGTCAAAAACGTCTTGACCCCTCATTTCCTGTTAGATTATGAAATAAAAAGTAAACATTTAGGGTAATGTGGCAGCGCAGAACAATCAGCCCCATTGTGGCAGCGACAGAGGGTTTATTTATTTTATTTTTTTTTCTTTTACACCAACTTGGAGGAGAAGTGGCACAGAGAGAAGAGCCGGGCCTGGGCCGCAGGGAGGGCAGTGGGGCGCAGTGGCACGGACACCGTGGGGACAGCTGTGGACAGTTCAGGGTCAGGGCCGGGGAGACCTTGGCTACCCAGAACCCTTTTCCTTTAAGGAAATGGCTGTTGGACCTTCAGGAGCCCGGAGTTACACTGGAGTCTGCAGAGGGACGCAGAGCTGGGGTGACTGTCTCCTCGTTCCCTGTGAGGCTGGGTCCTGAGACCTGGCCGGACCTCCTCCCTTTGCTCAGCAGCCTTGCAGAGCTCACGTTCCCCTTGACAGGTGTCTGGGGGCACAGCCAGACCTTCCCAGCCTGCAGAGAGACAGCAGGAGTGCTGAGGCTGAGTCGCTGATGAGGACTGTTCCACGCGTGGGAAGATGCTTATGTGGGGTTCACACGAGGTAGCCTTTGGTTCACTCTTCAAACGCCTTTTCCGAGAACTACTGGGTGTCTGGAATGTGCTGCTCTCCGACAATACCACGGATAAATCCATAGTGCCAGTGCCCTCATGGAATTTAAAAGGAAAGGGGTAGTTGCGACAGTCACCGAAGTGCTGCCATGGAAACAAACAAAGAAACACTGGGTGTGGCGGTGCACGCCTGCAAGCCGGGAGCTCCAGAGACTGAGGCAATAGGATGGTCAGGAGTTCAAGGCCGGCGTGGGCAGTCCCCTCCAACCACTGCCTCTTTCTACACGAGCTCTGTGGAATGGTGGTGGACGGTCTCTTTCAACTATGTATCTGAAAGCACACAAGACAGTACCTTACTTACTTAAGGTTTTGCTTGGGCTGGGGACATAGCTTGGTGATCTAAGTGCCTGCCTGGCAAGCACAAGGACCCGAGTTCATGCCCGACACTACATGCTTAGTGGGCCCTGGAATCCTGGGCCCGCTGTGCCAAGTCTTGCTAACAAGTAAGACTTTTACTCCCAAGCCCTAACCTACAGTAGAACCAGACACAAACCCTTTCCTTCCTGAGACGAAAGGGCCCGTTCACAGCCACACATAGTGTGGAATTGTCACACCCCCTTCTTTACTTTTTCCTGGTCCTTTACGACCATGTAGCTTTTGAGGACCACAAGACATGGGTTTTGTAGGGGGCACCGCAGACTCCACTGCCCAGTGTCTCCTT
>NW_004524689.1:5186634-5201653 GCF_000260255.1 Octodon degus
TCCCACCCAGCAGGCTGGCCTCTGTTGTCCTCTTTGTTTCGATGCTCCGACTGTCCACCGTTGGCAGCCGCTTCCAGCTGTCATTCTGACTTCAGGCTCTGGCCTGCTTCCTGCTGTCCCGCCCCGCTCAGAAGCTGCTGCTCTTCCAGGGAACTGGCAGAGGGGAAGCACAGAGGAGCGAACACGGAGGGCGGGGATGCTCAGGGAGGGCTGGCCGCGTCTGCCTCGTCCCTCCCTTCTTGTTTACACCTTTGCAGCCTGGTGTCACCTGTCTCCCTTTCAGGCCCTATGTGTGGGGGGCACTAGTGGCCCTAACTTAGTCCTGTCCCCTCCCAGGTCCAAGTCACCTTGCTGGTCTCCACCATTCTGTAATTAGCAGGACGAGACCATCCCTGTGTTGACCTCATCAGGAACTAGTTACGGAAAAAGGATGAACAGTTTTGTTTTAATTTAATTAATTAATAATTATTTAATTAATCACTTATTAACTATCATTAAATGAATTTTAAAACATTAAAAAATATTTATTATTGTACTATGTGTACTATGGGTTGGCCTTGAATTCACTATGTAGCCTTAAACATATGGTAATCTTCTTGCCTCAGCCTCCTGAGTGCTGGGATTATAGGCGTGCATCACTGTGCCAGGCCTGTGGTGTTCTTTTTTTTATTTTTAATTTTTTAAAAATGTATTTAGTACAAGGTCTATAGGGCCTCAGTGCACAGACTGGACTCGGAGTGATCCTTTGTCTTCGGCCTCCCAAGTGCTGGGGTAACAGGCCGCGCCACCTCGCCCAGTCTCGGGGGCGGGGCTGGCACAGCACGCCTGGGATCGAACCCGTGTCTGCCGAAGCAGGCACTTTAGCTATCTGGATGGCTTGTAGTGTGCTTATTTGCCAGAAATTATTGTAAACAACTGATGAACACAGGCTGATCAAAAAAAAAGTGAAGATTTAATTTTTTAAAAATTATGAAAAGGGCCAGGGAGATGGCTCAGTAGAATAAGCGCTTTCTTGGCAAGTGCAGGGTCCTAAGTTCAAGCGCCGGTACCACAAAAAAAAAAAAAAAAAGAAAAAGAAAAAGAAAAAAGCATTGCCAGTCTTCCTCACAATACTGAAAATCTTCCTCTTTTCTGAACACATCTGTACCATTATTCTTGGGAGTTAGTCTTTCACTGTTTTTAAAATTTTAAATAATCCCTCTATTCTTCAATCATCCCTTGTATATCTCAATAGAACTTAAAAAAAAACAAAAACAAAAACCAGTGTACAACAAGGCTAAACTAGTACTATAGTTGTTAGCCATGTCATGATACAAACAGGGTGCTGTGGGTGGAGAGGTTCCCAAGCCCACATCCTGAGCCCCAGTTCTTCCTGTGCTGCTGCTGGGGAGGTGAGTTGGCTGCGCGTTGGAGGAAGCCCTAGCTGTCTCAGAATCTCCTCCCTGCTTTGTCCCAGGTACTGCCTCTCCTCCTTCAGAGCCGCCCATGTGCAAAGCGTCCCGAGGCCCTCACCAGGCGCAGCTGTCAGACCCTGGGCCGCCAGCCTCCAGGAGCTGCAAGCTTCCTTGAATCTGCTGCCTTTATAAACTTCTCCGCCTCAGCTATTCTGTGATAGCCACAGACAATAGTATGAGAGACAGACAGGGCAGCCTGGTGTTTGGCTTTCTGCTGGAAATGGCAGAAGCCCGTGCTGATTATTTATTATTTATTTGTCTGTCTGCCTGTCTGCCTGCCTGTCTGTCTGTCTGTCTGTCTGTCTGTCTGTCTCTCTCTCTCTCTCTCTCTGTCTGTCTGTCTGTCTGTCTGTCTGTCTCTCTGTCTGTCTGTCTGTCTGTCTGTCTGTCTGTCTGTTTTTGGCAAGGCTGAGGATTGAACCAGTGCACACTGGGTAAACGCTCGCCCCCAACTCCAGGCTTCTCTGAGTGGCCTCAAGGGTCCTGGGCACCCTGCAGAGCTGTGTGCCTGTGGGCTGGCTGCTCCAGAGGTCTCTGACTGACTGACGTCTCATGTGTCTCTGGAGTCAAAACGTCACATTGGTGGGCACCAGAGAGGGTGAGGAAGAGTGGCAGGCGGTGAGCGGTGGCGTGGGCTGCGTGGTCATTTTTTTTTTTTTAAATGTTGTATTCTCATTTTAATATTTTTTTAATATTTATTTATTTTTATTTATTACATTTATTTATTGTGTGTGTGTGTGGCCAGCTCATCCCACCAGGGGGCGGGTCTGGCTGGCATGTGGTGCTGGGGATCGAACCGCGGTCCCTGTGCTTTGCCAAGCTTGTTTCAAGTAGGTGCGTTAGACCACTGAGCCATCTCTCCAGCCCCTGCGTGGTCATTTTAGTAAGGGACGGGGAGCTGGGAGCAAGGCACAGTGGAGCACAGGGAGGTGACAAGGGAACGCATGGGGACCAAAGGCAACCGGCGCCCGTCTAGTGAGCTCTGTGCACACAGATCTGTCTGGTGTCACCCCTTCTCTGGTGACAAGAGTGCTGTCCTTCCTGACACCAGGTGACAGACACCTTGTCCGGGAGTTTCACGCCTGGCTGCTGAAGCAGGCAGGAAATTCCCTCTGTGTTTGTCACTTCTTGGTTGCCTTCATGTCAAAATAACCCTCACGCCACAAGGAGTATTTTGGAGTGGCTCAGTCTGGCCTCTTTCCGGGGAAGCCACAAGCACCCAAGTCACTTAGAGACCTGTGTGTCCCTGCTCACACCGCCCCTCCCCCAGTCGCGTCACTGTGGGCGGAAGGGGCCTGCGCTGGCCTGACAAGCTGTGGAGGGTTCCTCCTGTGTTCCCGAGCCTGTGCCCCTCAGACTCACCTTGTCCTCGCTGCACTGCACCGTCCTGCTCTGGTTCTGGTTTCTGCCCTCTCTGCTTTCCCACCTTGAGGTAGGGCTCAGAGAGTCCCTTCTACTGGTTTTAAAACATTCTGAGAACCAGTGACATGCTCAGCCTGAGGCAGGAAAATCACCACAAGTTCAAGGCTGGCCTGGGCTATATGATGAGTTCAAAACCAGCCTGAACTATACAGCAAGAACCTGCCTCAGAAAATAAACAAACATACAAGCAACAAATTTCTGTGAACTTTTCATTCTTAATTTCATTTCTCTATCAAGTATATATTTTTTTCTCTCAACTAATGACTACCTGTATATATTTGTGTGAATATTGACAATCTATGTTCCCATATAAACTATTTTCCTTTGCTTAATATGGTCTTTGTAACATCTCCCTACCTTAAAACTTTTTATTAATCCAGAAAGAGGAAGAAAGGAAGGAAGGAAGGAAGGAAGGAAGGAAGGAAGGAAGGAAGGAAGGAAGGAAGGAAGGGAAAGAAAGAAAAACAAAGACAGAAAAAGAAGGAAGGTTTGGCTTAAAGTCCCTAAAAAGCTGTGGCCACCAACTGAACTCCTAAAATGACCCCACTGTGGAGCTGGGACAGAGGGAACAAAGTCAGAGCCTTTCCAGGAAGTGTGGCCTCAGAGCAGAACACAGCGCGAGGGCTCCAGGCCTCCCTGTCCCGTTGTTTGTCTTGGCCGGGTCACACGGTCATCTTCTCTCCTACCCAAACAACGCCTGAGATGTTGAAGGTTTTGTTTCGTGTTTCCTTGAAAAATCTTTACATCTCAACTAATACTTAAGCTTTCGCCCCAGTAGGCAGGCACCTTTCAAAAGTGCATACTTAGGTCTGAAACCTTGTCCGCCGAAAATCTGTGGAAAAAAACTCAAGACCCTGGGTGAACATCAGAATTCCACAGATTCTTTTTGTGTTCTTGGAGGCTTGTTTATAAGAACAACAAGACCAGCTCACACATGCAAGCGCAGATTACTCACAGTCAAAAGCCGTCGTAAACCCTGAGACCTGGCTGGCTTCCTCGCCTGCCTCTCTCGCTGTGAGTCGCATTCAGCAGCCGCTGGCCTCGCGCTGGTTTTCCTTTCTCTAACCCACATCCTCGAGGAGAACTGAAGAATGTTCCAGTTACGCAACTCTGCCTAATGTGGCTCTGGCGCTGGACGGGGGGCAGGGTGGGCTTTCCCCCCCACTTTGCAAACGTTTTGATATTGACTAGTCCACGTTGGCAGCACAGAATCATTTCGTTCACCGCAGGGAGTTGGAATGATTTCATCTTCTTGTCTTTTTCACCTCCCGCTTCTTGGTTCCCATCCCATCCGCACAAGATCTCTCTGTTTTCTATTATCTATCTTTTATTTTGCACTTTAATTTATTTATAGGTCGGGTTTCCCATATAAGAGAAGCCATGCCCTATTTCAGTTGGGCGTCTGACTCCTTTCGCCTAACATGGTGATCTCAAGGTGAATTCTTGTCCCTGCAGGTGACTCAGGTTTGTCTTTGTTTATGGCAGAGTAGTACTCCATGGTACGCAAATGGCAGTCCCTTTATCCATTCACCTTCTGATGGGCGCAGAGACCGCCTGTGACACTTGGCTCTGTGACGGCACTGCCATAGACATGGGCGTGCGTGGGCCACGGTGCTAGGATGCCGTCAGCTCTTTCAGAAGAGGCCTGAGGAGGAAGACCAAGCTGGCTTGCATGGAATCTCCAGTTTCGGTTTTCTTAGGACTCTCCACACTCGTCTCCATCACATTCAGAGGACTTTGTGTTCCCACCAGAAATGTAGAAAGGTGTCCCTCTCCCCACGGACACCAATGGGCTCCTACCTTTATCATAAACATTTTCAAATGTACCAGAAACCGGACAAATAGAACAAGGAACCCATCACCAGCTTCCCTAGTCATCGCCGATTTTATTCCCCCCTCCCCGACACGTTTTACATCTGAAGGGAGCATCTTTGAGCTGACCCAAGATGCGATGTAGTTAAACACGTAAATGTGTCAGTGTTTGTCTGTACCGGCAGAGGAGGTCGTCCCTAAGGCCAACATGGCGCCATCCAGAACTGAGGACAGTGGACAGAAGTGCTGGAAGCTGCTGACCGGGCAGAACAGCCACACCTACATCCCAGCTGGTGCAGGGCAGCCGTGATGGCAGGGGGGATGCAGGGCTCCCTGGGACCCACTGACCCTGTGCATCTGTCTGCCATATCCTGCTTCCCCAGCAGCCCCAGACCTCCTGAAAATCCTTCTCAGCCACTTCGAACCCAGGAGTACACGGAGAAGAGGATCTGGGGAAACCGAGCCACAGCTCTGCGCAAGCAGCCCCCTCCTTTCAGAGCTGGTCTGTGTCCCCATCTCCACAGATGGCCTCTATGCCACGTCCTGAGCCCCAGCCCCAGGGATCTTGAAAGTCCCCTGCCCTCTGCTGGCCTCTGGTGTCATGGTAGCAGCTCTGTAAGTCTCCATAAAGTTCTCAATAAGTTTCTTCAGTGTTACGGTTTGTGTCTAGATGTCCCCCCAAAGCCTCATGCTGTCATGGAGTGGGCTTCTGAGTTTGTGACCAATTCATGGTCCAGCGCTGGGATTATGGGTGTGAGTGCTACCCACGCCTGTGTGGATAGCCTGAAGGTGATGTGAGGGACTGAAGAGGCTTCTCCCTTTTGCTCTTGTTGCTTTTGCTGTCTTTCACCACCTTGAGCAGTCGCCCCTCACCACACCACCCGGCCTGGAAGCCAGCAGAGTATGGACTGAAGCCTCCCCAAACGGTGAGCTAAATAAACCTTTCCTTTCTTAATTCTGGGCATCAGGTATTTTGTCTCAGCAACTAGAGAAAAGTAACCAAGACACTAAGTTTCCCAACTGCCTCTGGGCCGAGTGGTCCCTACCTGTGGGCCATGTGTTTGGCAGTGGCCAGGGGACTTTCAAGATCCCTGAGCCGGAAAGGCCTCAGGTAGGGTAAATTCCAGAGATAGAATTTCCAGCCCTGGGCCACGAGCGGTCTATTCTCCCAGAAAGCAGAAAGTTGACCTTTTCTGCTCCGTGACTTTCTATGCCTGGTGGTACCCACCCTGTGACACCAGCGTCATCCACATAGCCAGCAGGAAGAGACCAACCCCCCCTGCACTATGGGATTGGGTCAGGTTCTCTGCTGGATGAACCCAGGATCTGAAGCTGATAATAACCCGGTCCCCTCTGCCCTGGGGCAGAAGCGGATGACACCCCCCCCCCCAGTGTCATGTCCCCAGGTACCCTGAGAGTGGAGGCCTTCTTGAGGACTTCCTGAGGGGCCACCAACACGGTTCCCGCTGGTGGCTGCACCCATGAATGTTCGCCGTCCACATTCACTGTTACCTGTCATGATTTCTCTGGCTTTTGTTTAGGACTGAACGTTCACCAGTTCTCCCATTTCTTGGACCAAACTCAGCTTGGGCATGTCCACTTCCGCATGAGGAAAGCAAAAGAGTTTGCCCAGATGCCCAAGCTCCGAGATCCCCAGTGGCTGGGGAGATCTGTCCCTGCAGCAGCTCACTCCCTGCCTCCAAATCCATCCCTTTGGCATGAACGTGTGATACGCAAGATGACTGAATAAATCCCTTTCTACCAGAAAGGAAAACTATTTCTTACGGGGTACATGTCTGTCATCCCAACTGCTTGGGAGGAGGACTGCAAGTTCGAGGCCAGACTGGACAACTTAGCAAGACCCTGTCTCAAAGTAAAAACTTTTAAAAGAGCTGAGGGTATAGCTCAGTGGTAGAGCCCTTGGCCTGGATATAGAAAGCTGTGGGTTCAATCCTCAGAGTAATAATAGTAATGATAATAATAATAATTCTTAAAGAACTTACGTAAGAGCAAAGATACATCTGTGAACAGGAGAACTCCACAAGCTTGGTTTTTGGTTTGGTTTGGTTTTTGGTTTTTTGAAACACAGCTTTACTTTGTATTTTAGCCTGGCCTTGAACTCACCATGTAGCCCAGGCTGGCCTCAGACTCGCACTGATCCTCCTGCCTCAGCCTCCCAAGTGTGTACCGCCAAGGCCTGGGCAGAGCTGGATCTGGAAGCCCCTGTGTACAGCCTTGTGGAAGACCACAAGGACCTGAGCAGCTCTCCTTGAAAGAAGAGCGACTGGGGCTGGGGAGATGGCTCAGTGGAATAAGGGCTTCCCTAGCAAGTGTAAGGGTCTGAGTTCAATCCCCAGTTCTGAAAAAAAAAAAAAAAAAAAAAAAAAATTTTTTTTAAAAAAAAGAAGAGCGACTGTCTCCATTTTGACTGAGCCTGACCCTATTTCCTCACATTGTTCTGTACAGAGCTGGCTAGGACTTCTGTTTATCCTTCAGTTGGCCTTAAGCAATGTAATTGGTCTAGCTGAGGTGCTGGTGATAGTATTTGAAGGTGGTATGCGTGTTTCCCTAGTACAGGACGGTAGAGCTAAAGCTCCGCATCGCCAGCTGGGATGGAGCCTCGAGATAGAGGCTGTGACTTCCTGAGGCTTGAAAGACTACATCAAAGCTGAAGCACCAGACCCCCCAAAACCTTAGATGCTATCTCTATCGCATAATAGTATAACGCAGATTACTCTCTCGGCATATCCTCTCTGCATATGGCGGAGGTAAATGGCCACCCACCTAGCTCAGCTCACCATGGTCACCTACTTCCCACAATTCTCAGTCGATCCTCCTCAAGCCACTCCCCCACTGAATAAAAACCAAGTGAGGCCCTGGGTCACTCTCTTGGTTCCGGGAAGCCGTCCTCATGACTGGACTTAGAGCCCTTTGACTCCCCGATGATTGAAAATATAATTTAGTGTCTTTATTTTCACCGTGGGTTGCGTTTGTAAGTGGTAGACTGGGATCAACTTGATGGGATTCCAATAACGTAACTTTGGGATTATAAATATTGGCTTCTTGGACCGAGACGAGGACCTGGGAGTGTCTCCTACACAGCCTCATGTGTCTGACACAAGAATACGCACTGGAAAAACAAAGCAGAGCTGTGCTTAGGAGGCTGGAGCAGAGCTGGTAGGGATGGGGCCTTAGTCGCACGAGGGCCATCGGTATCTAATGTGAGCAAAAGGACAGGGGCTGAAGCTCTCAGGGACTCAGCAGGTGGTGGGAAGGGCCCTGGGGGCCCTGGGTCTTCCCCAAGGCCACACCCTCTGGGGAGCAGGTGACTGCACCTCACATTCCGCTAGATGGTCCCAGTTCCATAAAAGGAAACTCAGACACTGTCAGGATGAGGGACGCCTGGGACAGGGGACTGAACCCTGGTACATCTCGAGGTGACAGACAGCTCAGGTGCATCCTTCTGTTTAGAAAGCCCAGCAGCCAACTTTCCACTAGTATAAAAAAATTTACAGTTTCTGGGCTTAACAAGAAAAAAAGGAGAGAGAGGAATCTTAAACCTCACCTCTAAAGGAATTTACTTCTCAAATCCAGTTTTAGAAACAATACCATGAAAGGCCAGAAGGAAACTGATCAGATGGGGCGTTTGTGGTTCACTTCTCAACTTGCCTCATTCCAGGCGCAGGTTCCTGGTGTTGGGGGCGGGGGGGGGGCGTGCATTAGAAAACACCCAGGACCAGGGAAGTGCGGTCATTAGTGTTTAGAAATGCAGAGCCATGTGTTTCTCCAGCTGCCGAAGCTGCAGCTCCCCGCAGCACACAGGATTAGTTCATCTTGGCACAAGGACAGCATGACGGATTCTCTCACTCCCAGAAATGATGTTTCCCTGGTTTGGGACAGGGGCGACAGCAAGAGGTGGCCAGCTGTAAAGTTGGCCTTCGGGTTCGGAAAAGGGGGGTTGGGAGCAAATGAGATTTGTCTTGGTGGACCGGGAAGTTCAAGCCACTTTTTTTTTTTTTTTAAATGCATTTAGTACAAGGTCTCACTACAGAGATCAGACTTGTAGTGATCCTTCCTGTTTTTCAGCCTCCTAAGGGCTGGGATTACAGGCTTGTGTGCCACCATGGCCAGTCTCAGTCACGTCTCAGCACAGCCTGGAGGCAGGACCCGCATAGTAGCCCGGGATCAAACCCTGGTCCCTGCGCACGGGTAAGCAGGCGCTTTAACCTGCTGAGCTATCTGGCCAGCCCTCAAACCACTCATTTATTATCCATTGCCCATTTTAAAAGATAGAGCATTTATTAAATTTCTCATTCATTCATTCATTCATTCATTCATTCATTCATTCATTTTATGTATTTGGTATAGGGTTTCACTATGCCTCTTGGAGTTATAGTAATCCTCCTGTTTACAGCCTCCCCAGTGCTGGGATTACAGGTGTGTGCCACCACGTCCAGACTCAGTCACCGGCTCAGTGCACGGTGGGGGCAGGACCGGGGATTGAACCCTAGTTCTTGGTCTTGCCAAAGCAGGCACTTAATCCGCTGAGCTATCTCGCCGGCCCTATTAAACTTCTTTTTAATTCCCATGGCTTAGCCCCTCTGAGCTACAAGCAGCTGGTACACACTTGAAGAATCTGTTTCGCCTTCTGCTGTCTTCTGCAGCTTCACCAATCTGTGATGAAAGGCAACCAGGATTATTGGTGGTAAGAGTGCAGGCCAGCAAGAATCCAAGGAGCTGTCTCCTTCTTCGGGGGGCATCGCCTGAGTTTCCACAGCTCTCGGGTTCACTGTCTTCCCTTGCTCAGAATTAAACTTTCCATATGAACACTAAAAATACCACAACAGTGACATCGAGTTTTTCTCATCATCCATCCCACCTCGTGTTGTGCTATTCGCTGAGGCACGCTTTACAATTTGTGGTCTTGTCTCTTGTTCGCTCTCAGCCTCTGAGAGTTCCACATCTGTGGCCTCAACCAGCTGTGGTTGAAAAGCAGGTGTGGAAAACACCGTGTCTGGACTGACTGTGGACAGACTCGGTCCCGGCATTCCCTGTGACACACTGTAATGATTAATTATACAGCGTTTATGCTGCATCAGATACTGCCGAGTATCGGGGGGTGAGTGAAGTCTACTGCAGGGGATGTGCAGGCTCTGTGCAAAACTGTATCACCTGACACGAGGGACTAGGGCCTTGTGCATTTTGGCATCCAGGGTATGGCCTGGACCCAATCCCCCACTGGACACCAAAGGATGAGTAGAAAGACACAAAACCTCAGTTATTAAAACTTAGTGTTGGGCTAGGAATGGAGCTTCGTGGAAGAGCACAGCCTTAGCGAGCATGAGGCTGAGGCTTCAACTTCCAGGACTGATAAAACAACATCAGTGTTTAAAAATGATGTGCAAGGGGCTGGTGAGATGGCTCAGTGGTCTAAAGCATCTATTTAGAACAAGCTTAGCAAAGCACAGGGACCGTGGTTCAATCCCCCAGCACCACATGCCAGCCAGCCGCGCCTCCTGGTGGGCTGAGCTGGCCACACACACACACACACACACACACACACACACACACACATAAATAAATAAAATTTTAAAAAAAATAAATAAAAATAAAAAAATAAAAATGATGTGCAAAAAGCCAGGCATGGTGGGCATGCCTGTAATCCTAGTTAGCTCAGGAGGCTGAGGCAGGAGGATCACCATGACTTCAAGGCTAGCCTGAGGTACACAGTGAGATCAGTGCCAACTTGAACTACATAGTTTTGGTTTTTGTTTTTTTTTTAAGTAGAAATTCCTCTCATTTCATAGAACCAGAATTTTACTGTCTGATGCCGTAACTCATGTTTAACTTTGAAGCTACATTTGTCGCAATATACCACTTTAAAGTTGCTGCTAAATTAACCCTTTTTTGAATGTAATTAAAGACAATGAAAAGGCATATGCCTTTCCTCAAGTGCAGTTGAGCTGAAATGAATGTTTTTGTGTAAACTGCAAGTTCGAGGTTGTGGTAGAAATCAGCCACCTACAGCAGTGGGGGTGGGGCATTTCCACGAGGCGGCTCACCGCACACTGGAAGGACATCATCCCTTTGTCTTCCTCACTCCTTCCAACTATGCCGCCCCCAGGCTTTTGGCTTGGAAAGTCTGGGGCTACCACCAAAACCAACTCCAGCCAGCAAAAGTCCCAAAGAATGTGGGACCAGATGTAGGGAGCTGGGAAGGAGGAAGGACAGGAGACAGCACTGAGTCACTAGGCCTCAGACACCCTCAGGACCCAGGAAGTAGCACTGGCAGGCCTCTGGTCAAAAGCCGAAGTCCCTGTTCTCTTCAAGCTTTCATCAGGAGCTGCCATCTTGGCTTCTAGAACCTTCTAGGAAGACTCGCTCATGCCTTCATCCGCTTGTCTCTCCTCTCTGTAGCTACTCCAAGATGCAGCCTTGGTGGCTTCTTGTTCTGGTCTCAGCCCCACTCAGTTTCATACACAGGCCCTCCAGGACCTTGGCCTTCCTGCTGTGTGTGGTGTAGACAGTCACCCACTTAAGGGTTTCACCTATTCCTTCTCTCCTGCAATGGATCAGTCCTGAGACCAGGCATCCCTGCTGTTGCTGGCTCTCATGTGTGACAGGGATGCTATTTGTCTACACTTGCTCCTTTGTCCTCATTATAAGAAACCTAATTTTGCTAAGGGTGGCACTATGCCCAGCTAAGACATGCAGCTGGGGGTGGCCAGATAATGTGGTTCTGAGTTGTGTGGGTGGTTAGCTAGGGATTTCTGGAAATGTTTTGTTTTCGTGGTTATGGAGTCAGCTTGTCTTCCTTCTCTTGGCCTTTATGTTTCTACATGGGATGCAGACTTGAGGATGGATCTGGGGCAGCCATCCCGAGACCATGGGGTGAAAAAAGCCACCTGCCTGCTAAGGAGGGTGCACAGAAAGCCGGATCACGTCCAGGATAGCCAGAAAGCCACGCTTGCCCCCGATCTCCGGGAGGAGCATGGCAAGAGTACAAATGGAGAACTACACAGCACAGCATGTATGAATTTTAAAAATCCTGGCATGTGAACAGGTTGTCAGCTACAAGCTCTATCCCACCATGACAACATGCTTCATCATGACAAAAGTTTAAAAGTGTGTGTCAAGATGTGGTTTTTATGGGTCCAAAAAATGCCAGAGTCTACTAAATATTTTTCTGTATTCCAGGGAAATGCATCATCAGTTATGATTCCACATGGGAATGAGCATTTGGAGAACTAGTTATCACTGGGGAGGGGTGGGATGAGATTTATCAACAAAGAACCCAGGACATAGCCCAGAAAGTAAGCGCTTGCTCTCTCTCTCTCTCTCTCTCTCTCTCTCTCTCTCTCAAATCTTTAATTCAGGCTCATTTCCTTATGATTTTTGCCTTTTTGAAGAGAAATAAGCAAACCCCTCTGATGTTGAGGAGATATTTTTGGCCCACGCTTGGATGAGGATGGTTGGATTTCCTCTTGTATTTCTCCAACATGGCTCTGGAAACTGCACTAAGCTAAACAATTATGAAAACACTTTCCTAAGATAAAGTTTAGAGAAGTTCTTTATAGAAACACATGACGGATGATAGCTTTCCCTTTTCTAACTGGCAGTTGCCCGGGTCACGCAGGAGGCGAACGTAATAGGTAGCTATTATGTCAACCACAGAACACTCTGAATTCATGGTGGCGGATTCTCTGACCTCATCTCTTCAGCACACAGAGACTGCAGTCCTGTGGCTTCACATTCAGAAACGTGTTCCTTCTGTAGCCTTGCTCCTGTGAGTGGTTCAGGAGAGATGCTTCTAGAACCTTCCTCACACAGGCAGAAGGAAGTCAAAAGCTCTGCACTCCACGTGGGAGTGTGGGTGTGCACAGACCAGGTGCCAGCCTTACTTCCTGTGAGCTCTGGTCCTCCTGCCTTTTCTCCTTCCTCCTTTGCTTCCTTCCTTCCTTTCTTTTTTTCCCCTTGCAGTGGAAATTGAACCCAGGGCCTTTGCACTCACCAACCTATATCTCCAGCTCTTTTCTTTATATTTACAGTCAAGATCTGGCTGAGTTGTTAAGTTGCCCAGGCTGCCTCTAAACTTCCGATGCTTTTGCCGCGGGCTCTGGAGAGCTGGGATGACTGGCTGCCCTGGCCTGCTGCACCGGCCTTGTCCTGTGTTTCCCTGTCTACCCTCAGCTTCCCTAATGCCATACAGTGTGTGCTGGGCTTCCCTATCAGGGGATCTCGTAAACCCTGCTGACACTCTGAAGTGGACATGGCTCTGTGGGTACACATGGGTGATGCTGGCCCACCCCGCATTCAGGGAGACAGAATCCATGTGTGAGAGGAGTGTGTGTGTTAGGGAGAAAATTAAGTCCTCCTATCCCCCCAATTCACAAGGTGGAGCCCTAACCATGCTGTGGCTGGACTGGGTGGCAGGGCCTTTTGGGAGGTCATCACGGAGACAAGAGGCTGTACAGCAGGTCCCAGTCCCAAGTGTTCTTCTGCACAAACAAAGTCTCGGGGTGCACAGGCACCAACCAGGCACAGCAAGGTGGTGGCTGTCTGCAAGCCAGGACGAGAAGGCTGGCCAGAAACCAGCCCAGCTGGGGCCTGGACCTTAGACCAACAGAGAGGTGGCTCTGGGCTCTTTGCTCGCTTCCCCAGACTCTGCCTTCCCAGGGGTTCTGGAATAATGAGCCACAGTATCACCCCAAAAGCCTAGGTACCCTCAGTGGGCTTGGTGTCTTCCTCCTCACCCTGGTGCTGGAAGGAATCTGAGGGTGAGAGCAAAGGATTCTGGGAAGGACTGGCACAGCCCCAGGTAGGCTGTTTGGCTTCAGGGTAAAGGGCGGGGCAGGTTATTACCACAGGCCTGCCTCTGATGAGCACCCTCTGTGCAGGAACCCCACCCTCCACCATGACATGGGCCTCATTTTAACTCCTGAGGGCGTGTGGCACGGATAATAGCATGTCTGTGTGAGAGAGGGTAAACTGAGGCTGAGGGAGGTTACGCTCCTCAGCCACGTTGAGGGTCCAGGTCCCAACTGTGGCCTCGTGGGGGAAGATAAGGGTGGTTCCTTTGGGCCATGCTGCAGCAAGGAGATATTTTGGGAAATTACTATAATAAGCTGAATTATATTGTAGGCTTCACAGAGACTCCATAAAGAGGCAGCATCTGAAGAGCTGCTCCACCCCACGCCAGGGCGCTGATGCCCCTGGGTGGCGCTTACTCTGGGTTCTGGATTCTTTATTTGTAAGTGCTTCAAAACAGCAAACCTTTTCATAGACACAGGCCCATTCATTGTCCCTCTGGGTCATTTTCTCAAAAGCATAAAAAAACCCTCCGGGTCCAAGAAGTCTTTCCATGCGGCTGTGCTCCCATTTGACGTGGCAGAGTACCTGGTTCCCCCGATTTCCTCTTGGAAATCCCCCTCAACAAAAGAAGCACAGATCCTAGATAACAGAGGGGTAAGAATGCTACCCTGAGCTGCACTGGATGAAGAAAAATCACAAACGGAGGCAAGGTCACTCAGAAGAAAGATGTTTAACCTAGAAGCTTCTGGAAGGTTCTGGAAGGTTCTGGAATAGGATGTATTGGTTGTTTTTCTGTGGTCAAGTGAGAGCAAAGCAACAGGATTTTTACAAAGAGCTGTTAGATGCTGCCTACTGCACTTTTAGACCAAATGTGTGGTCAAGTATTGTTCCAGTGAATCACTGAAGGGTCTTAAAAATGCCTGCACCTCAGGGCTGTGACTTTTCTTCAGGCTCTGCTGGCCTCAGAGAGCAGGCATTCCCAGCAGCTCCAGCCCATTTGGTCAGGCTGCCATTTGCAGGCAGTGCTGAGTGGGTGAGCTCAATGCCAGGGTGCCAAGGGTGGGCGTGCCCTTGGCTGGCACACACCTCCAAACAGCCCCCGAGGTTGGGAAGCGGCAGTTGGATCTCTGGTTCCCTGACTCCAGGCCTTGCCTCTCAATTTACACTGCCTATTTGCTCAGGAAGTTGCTGGAAGATGTGGTCCATGAAGAGGAGGGGGAATTGGAATTAAGAGAAACCAGAAGGAAGCAGACAGGAAATCCCAGAAATGGGTCTTCAGCCCTGGGCAGAGGGAATTTCCAGGGGGTGGTGAAGCGAAGTCTAAATGCAGAGAGAACTTCATGTTGTACAGGAATCAGATACCCAGGGCTCCAGGGTAGAGTGTCCTGGAAACACAGACACACATACAGACAGACAGACAGACAGACAGACAGACAGACAGACACACACACACACACACACACACACACACAAATGCACGCAAACATACAGAAGAGGCTGGTTATCAGATGGGCTAATAT